>NW_022196428.1:0-536368 GCF_008641045.1 Pistacia vera
TGAAGAAATACTTTGCTTATAGAGAGAAAGAATGAAGCTCAAATCTATGCCTCGTTCTCATATACCCCACCCCCTTTTCGTGAAGAGAGGTGCTCATTTATACACCTTTTAGGTCAATGTAATGAATGCTTTTGCAAGTTGCCCTGACACATGGGGACCACTCCTTAATCCTTATCAACTTTATTTTGATAAAGTTAGGACAAGTGTGCAGTCTTCATCCACTCATAGACAAAACTTGAATCTGTTGGGTTGGTGACAACCGTATCCCTTCTGTCTTGGGGCAACGTGGCAGCTCGTAGACGATACAAAGCCTTCATGAACTCTGATTGGTTGGTGCTGATATCAATGCGATTTTTTAGGCACAACAGAACCCCTCTAGTTTATGGAGTGCGTAATTACACTTCAAAAACTCATGTCTTATTTCTGAATGACTGTTGCACTATAAGCTGCAGTCTCAAACTGAAGAGCTCGAACTATGCTTGGCGTGATCGGGCGCTAAGAGCTAGGACTGCAATCTAAGAGCTTGGAGCAATTCGAAGTTGAGCGCGATCTGATAACTGACATGAAATGTCCAGTAGATGAATCCCTGAAGGGAGCTAACATCAGAAGCCCAAACGCACTTCTTAGAGGCCTTAAACAGATAAGCCAAATTAAAACAGCTATAACCTTTGATCCGGGAGGAGTTTTGGAGCCTGTAAGATATCCACGAAAATTTTGTTCCGAGCTCTACGTCGTGGCAACAAGGGAACCCAATCAGGGCCATTTTTGGGATCAAAATCCACCGTTTCAGCATGTTTTAGGGCTATTTTGAGTTTTCTACATGTTTTTTCTAACGTTGATAGCTGGCTGTGATCTAAGAATTGAGAACTGATCGCGATCTGAGAGTTGAGAACAAGACCTGAGGCTAGCCAAATATCAGAGCTAAGAGTTGATTGCAATCTGAGAGCTAGGAGCTGATCGCGATATGATAGAAGCTCGACTTAAGAGTCTGAGGCATGCGATCTAAACGATCTAATGCACACAATCTCAAGTAAACGAGCGAGTTTATGAGCTCAATCAGAGACCATAAGGAGCTCGATCAAAGAGCATAAAAAGCTCGATTTGATAACTCAAGATTTGTGATCTAAGTGCTCGGAAGCATAACCTAAATGACTAGAATGCGTGATCTTGACGATCTTGAATGCGCGATCTGAGCATGCGATCAGTGATCTAGCCATGCAATTGGAGAGCTGAAGATCAGCAATCTAAAGCTGAAGATCAAAACGATCCGAGCGTGTGATCTACGATCTGACCACGTGATCCGAAGCTAAAGATCAGCGATCTGAAACTGAAGATCAAGACGATCTGAGCGTGCGATCAACGATCTAACCACGTGATCAGAGAACTAAAGATCAGCGATCTGAAGCTGAAGATCAAAATGATCTGAGCGTGCGATCAGCGATCTGACCACGTGATCTAAGAACTCTAATGTGTGCGATCTACAATCTGACCACGCCATCAAGGAACTCTGATGCATGCGATCTGTGATCTGGCCATGTGATCAGAGAACTCTGATGCGTGCGATCTACAATTTGATCATGCGATCAGAGAACTCTGATATATGCGATCTGACCACACCATCAGGGAACTCTGATGCATGAAATTTACGATCTGGTCGTGCGATCGGATAACTTTGACGTATACGATCTGTGATCTGGCCATGCGATCGGAGAACTCTGATGTGTACAATCTACGATCTGGCCATGCGATCAGAGAGCTAAAGATCAGTGATCTAAAGCTGAAGATCAAGACAATTTGAGCGTACAATCAGCGATCCGACCACGTGATACGAGAGTTAAAGATCAGGGATTTGAAGCTGAAGATTAAGACAATCTGAGCGTGCGATCAACGATCCAACCACGCGATCCGAGAGCTAAAGATCAGCGATTTGAAGCTGAAGATCAAGATTATCTGAGCGTGCGATCAGCGATCTGACCACGTGACCCGAAAGCTAAAGATCAGCGATCTGAAGCTGAAGATCAAGATGATCTGAGCGTACGATCAGCGATCTGACCACACGATCCGAGAACTCTGACACGTGTGATCTGCGATCTGACCACACAATCGTAGAACTCTGAAGCGTGTGATCTGCTATCTGGCCACGCGATCGGAGAACTCTGATGTGTGAGATCTGCGATCTGGCCACGCGATCAGAGAACTCTAATGCGTGCGATCTGCGATCTGGCCACGCGATTGGAGAATTCTAACGCGTGCGATATGTGATCTAGCCACGCGATCGGAGAACTTTGACACGTGCGATCTACAACCTGGCCACACGATTGGAGAACTCTGGCACGTGCGATCTGTAATCTGGCTACGTGATCAGAGAACTCTGACGTGTGCGATCTATGATCTGACCACGAGATTGGAGAATTCTGACGCGTGCAATCTGCGATTTGGCCATGCGATCAGAGAACTCTAACGTGTGTGATCTACGATCTGACCACGCCATCGGGGAGCTTGGACGCAGGTTTCAGACTTGCATGGGCTACCAAACTGTTGATGCTTGATTCTGACACCAACGACTCACACATGCAAAGTGCTAAGTGGACTTAGAAATTACACGTGATGAATTCAAGAGATTTGAATATGATGTTGAAACGTAAATAAAAGATCGGCAATAAGGGTTTTTATAGTGGTTCGGATGCTTAAAGCGAATCCTACATCCACTGTTATTTTGCTATTCTCTGGCTGTTTCTATGATATTACCCGTAAGGCATACAAAGATAAACATATACTTTGCTTACAGAGAGAGAGAATGAAGCTCAAATCTATGTCTCGCTCTCATATGCCCTACCTCCTTTTCGTGAAGAGAGGTTCTCATTTATACACCTTTTAAGTCAATGTAATGAATGCTTTTGCAAGTTGCCCTAACACGTGGGGACCACTCCTTAATCTTTATCAACTTTATTTTGATAAAGTTGGGACAAGTGTGCGGTCCTCATCCACTCATAGACAAAACTTGAAACTGCTGGGTTGATGACATCCGTATCCCTTCTGTCTTGGGGCGAAGTGGCAGCTCCTAGACGGTACAAAGCCTTTCTAAACTCTGATTGGTTCGTGCTGATATCAGTGTGATTTTTTAGGCACAACAGATTATAAGAGTTTTATTATCAATTAAGGTATATGGTAATAACCAAGTTTGCGTAAGGGAGGGGAGCCACACCCTTATTATTGGAGAAATAAGGAAGAGACAAGAAAGAAAGATTTAGGAAAAGAATGAGATCGAAGTCCCCTGGAAATTGGAAAGAAAAGTGTAAGGAAAATAAAAAAAAGCAGGAGCTTATTTTATTATACAATTAATAAAGTATATTAAGTATGTGAAAGAGAAGAGTTAGGAATTGGGTTTGTTGCATGGAATTACAGAAATTAAGAAAAAAGGAAGAGAGAAAGAGAAATCACTTTGAAAAAAGAGAAAAAGAAACTGTATAAAATCTTTTTCTTTTATCATAAAATTGTAGTAGACTAACTAACCTCACTTAACTATTATTTTGGAGAAATTAATCAGAGAGAAGAAAGAAAGACTTAGAAATAGTATGAGTAGTCCCCTAGAAAGTGGACAGGTTAGTGAAGAAAAACAAAAGGCAAGAGCCTATTTTATTATAACATTACTAAAGTTGTTTGGATTGGAGTGAGAATACTTTGGTAAAAAAGAGAAAAAAGAAGAGATAATTATAAATGTAATGTAAACAGTTGTTTTGAAGAAAAAATAATAAAAAAATGTTAAATAATTGCATTTAATTTTTTATTTTTGTAGATAGCTGTAATTATAATTCACTTAAATAATTGCTACCAATAATTTTTGGAAAGTATGCCAACCTATATCATTAAGAGTGCATTTGATTTAGGGAATATTGAATTACTGGTAATGTTATATTAATAAAAAGTTAGATTACCTTGAAAATTACTGAGAATCTTTAAGAAAATGCATTTGGTTAGTAAGAATAAATTGGTGGATATGTTGTATTAATATGTTTGGTTGGGAGATATAAATTGATAGGTATTTTATTTAAATTATTAGATTGCCCTCTTTTTAAATATTAATATAATATTATTTTTATTATTAATTTTGAATAATTTCTTTTAATCCCCAACATTTCAGATTTAGTTAAAACACCACAGCTTATATAAAACTTTAATTTATAACAAAATCACCCCACCACCCGAAGCCGCTGCCTACCACCACCATCTGCCACTGGTGGTTTGGCTAGTGGTAGGCGGCGACTGGTGGGTGGGGGTGGTAGCTTGGGTGAACTGCAATTTGTTTTGAATTCAAGGGTAATTTTGTCCAAAAATTTAATTAATTTGGGTGAAATAGTAAAAGCCAGATTCATGTAAATTAATTTAAAAATAAGGTTATTATTGTCCTAAAATTTTATTAATATGTGATAGAATTGTAACAAAAAAAAAATTACCTTAGTAATCTTATAATACCTAAGAAAATGGAGGTTATCATATTACCTCAAATATTACCAACAATAACTACTATTGGTATTAGAAGATTATCGAAATCTTATATTACTTGACAACCAAACATGGTAATGAAGTAATGTAAGATAACAAAACCTCAGTAATCCCATGTAACCTCCAACCAAACGCCCCCTAAGGAGCTTTTAGATAATCTCAATATTCAGAAATTGTCTTTGTAGAGAAAATGAAATGGGAAAGTATTTAACCCAGGTTTTAATTATGAGTAATGTTCTTGTTATGCCTAAAAAATCACGCAGATGTCAGCACTACCTAAAAGACAAAGTGTATTAGTTGTCAAAACCTAAACCGCCTCAAAGAGATATTAAATAACACCTATCCCACCTTTATCAAAAGAAAGGATCAGGATGAATGAGAGCTCTCTTAGTGTATGCCTTGGGAACCAATCGTGTCGTCGATTCCAAGGCATTATGTTTTGTATATATATGTTAATGTATATCTATTTTGTATATACATTTTTATCTTATCAATAGAAAAAAGTGTTCTTATTTCCCATGTAGTTTATTGCTTCATTTATATACATGTATCACATGTGAAATGTCTGGATAATATAAATCTTTAGAAGATTAAAATCATCAAAGTATTCCCTACATAGGTAATATTAATTGGGCAATAATATTACATACTAGGCATGTTGAATGTCTCCGTAGAATATCATATGATGGTATTATGTGGGTGATTATAAAAGTTATATCACTAGGGCATTAGCATGGATAAGCGGTTAGAGAACTGTTTATCGAATATGGCCATTTATGATGAATCACGTAGATATTTAAAAGGTAGTCAATGATTCATCATAAGATCGTACTAGTGTATTATTAATCCTTAGACCTGAGATATAACAGTTGGATTCTGCATAAACGCATATGGTTCATATGATGTATAAACATGAGGCTAATCATATCATGTGTTAATAAGCCGATTTGGCCATATCTTATTTATGTGTGAGGACAAGTGATAGTCAAGATGGGATCCATTGACTTGGTATAGCTTAATATCAAGTTCCTAGACAAATATAAAGATATATTGGAAAAGAGAAATCTCCGACTGAGGTATATAAAATGTTACCTAAAAGGTTGTTTCATGGTAACACGTTCCATATGTATTGATTGTCAATTTGATATAAAATTAAGATAATGATTACCATAAATCCATTCTTAATTGGGATTAGACAACTAAAGGATTTGATTATACAGCGCGTATGATTATAAAAGGGTTCGTTGGAGTATATCTTCATTGTGACTTAGGGGTTATTGAGCATTTGCTAGATGCCTACCATAATCGATGAGAGTTTTGTTCATAAAGAGTTATGACAGAATATATAAGAATAGATTATGATATTGGGCCCACGGCTAGGCCACAATGAACCTAAGAGGTCACACATAAAAACTAAGGAGAATGGAGAAATAGCCAAAGAGAGTTGATTATCTAAGATCAGCTAGCACCTACCAAGGGTAACAAAATTATTTATATTATTATTATTGAATTAGATTCAATGGAGGGTTATATTAGTTATTATGAATAATTTAAGAGTTAAATTGCTAATTGGAATTAAATGGAATTCCAATTCATAATTAGTCATTTTCTTTATAGTAAATTAAATTTAACAATGGGTTGTAATTGTAAACATATGAACAATTTAAGGGTTAAATTGTTAATTATGATTAAATGTTAATCCAATGTTATTATTTAAAGAAGTTTAACAACTTCATAATAATTATGGAATTATTTATAACTCCAAAACAATTATTGAATTGTTTACAATGCTGCATATATAAAGAAAATGATATATCAATTTTGAAATAGAGATCAAAAATTTTTGAGAACCCTAAATGTCTCTGTTGCCCTAATTCTTCTTTTACCTTAGTATGGATACTCTTTTGTTTAATTTCTCTTGAAAGTAAAAGTCTCCAAGGTTGCTAAGGACTTAAGGTAACAAGTTATACCTTCTTTTCAATTGGATTGAATTTTTTTGCAAAATATGAATGCACATGTTATAATATCACATGCATCATTCTCCATACATTCCATCTTTCAAGTTCTCCATATGTTAAGGCAACTTGCAAAAGCACTCATTACGTTGAGATCAAAAGTGAATAAATGGACAGCTCTCTTCATGAAAAGGAGGCTAGTTGTGCATATGAGAGCTAGACATACGTTTGAGCTTTATTATTTTTTCTCTGTACACAAAACATTTCTCCATTTTTGTACGCCTTACAAGCAATATCAGGAAAATAGTCAAAGAATAATAAAATAATAGTGAATGTAGGATTCGGTTTAAGCACTCGAACCATTATAAAAATCCCCATTGTCAGTCTTTTATTTCTATTTCTACAAACATATATCATCTCAACTCCATAATAAACACTTATAATCATATCACATGTAATTTCTAAGACCTGCTTAGCACTTTACACATGCGAGGTTCTTGGTGTCAAAATCATGCATTAACTGTTATATATATAAATTATTCCTCATAAACTGATGTGGCATCTTTGCATGTGTGACATATCATCTACCTTAGTTATTAAGCTTATCTCCAATTCAAAATCATATAATCACATTACAATGCGTCAGTTTGTATAGATAAGTTTATATGAAAAATTTGTATATGCAATATTATTAGTTAATAATTGAACTAATCTCTTTTAAGGGTTTTGTCATAAGTTTTAAAAATCATGGATGCTAATAAGTTCGGAGGTGAACAATAATTATTATTATGGGTGCTGATGAGATTAAGTGATCCCTGTTATTCTAGTTAACTGGTAAGCAACGTGTCCAAGAATCAGGATTAAAATATATAAAGTTTTTTGTGACTTTCTAAGCGAAATGTATCACAAAAAGGGGTCCAAGGGGTTGGATTTTTCGTTTCTTTTTCCTAGAAAGGGCTTAGACTTGTGCAAAACGTTTGAGAAAGCCAGAAAAGACTTGAAATAGGAATTTAAATTATTTTGAAACCAGTTGGATAAAATTATAATTTATTAAAAAGGAAAAAAGAAGAAACATTAGTGTCATTGTAATGTATAAAAGCATTATGTAAAAATTTTGGTTTGGTAGGCGACGAATTTTTTATGACGAGTGAACATTCTTGGATAAATGACCTCATTGCAAGGTTTTTAATTTTTAATTTATTATTTATTGTCTTTTAATAACTAAATTCCTTTTCAAAAATAATAATAATAAGTAATTTTTTGGAAGGCATGATATTTATGTCATGCGGTTATGAAGGGTTAGAGTGATAATCCCATTTTCAATGATGGCAAAGAATAATGTTAGGATTATAAAATTTATATACAATTTTTTATATTCAAATTGATGTGAACAAACTGATTGAATAAATGCATAGTTGGATTGACGTATTTGTCCTACTTTTATATCAGGTTTCTATTTAATGTTTTAGTTAAGAAAAACAAAAAGAGAAAAGTACTCCAACTTAGACTTCTGTTTTGTATCATATATATGAGTTTTATTATTATTATCTTATTATTGGAGAAATTAAGGAGAGACAAAAAGAAAGATTAAGGATAACAATGAATCTACAAATAAAGAGTTTTGATTTCTATTTTTCTTATGGTATTATGAAATTATAAAAACATTAATAGGCTTGTAAAAGAGAAGAGACTTCAGCTGAATGTTACTGTATTGTATGAATTGGATAAAGGAAGTGAGAAAGAGAGAAAACTTGCAAAAAGATTGCAAGTCCCAACTTAATTTCTACAAAGGAAGGGAAAAAAGAGAAAAAAAATAAAAACTTTTTAATTTTATTATAACGCATCTCTCTCTTCGACCTCATCTAATGATTTCTGTTGGAGTTGTCGACCACTTCAACATTTAGAAGCAGGCAGTCACATTTGGAGGTCCCATTGTATGATTTTTTTTAAGTAATTAATTCCTAATTGGTTTTGGACTTGGAAAAAGGATCTTTGTAATATTAGGTTTTCCTCTTTAAACCTAGTATATGTTAGGGCTAAAAAATGTCTCGGCCCAGGTAGGCCCGAAGACGAGACACATTTAACAAAGCTGAAAAGCCGGGCCCAATTCCAATGGGGCCCAACTCGGAGCTCTGCAAATGGCCCATCTTGTGCTCCTTCCCAGTCCTCACCATCTGGATCCAGCCTTCTGATCTTGGGACACCTTCTGGACTTCCGATCAACTCGGAACCCACAGTCGCCTACGAATGACAATACTACTTGACCTCTACTAAGGAAGTCAAGGGCTATCTCAATTTGTCTAGGTCCATATCCTAGGCTACTAGACACCCTTTCTTACGAAGATAGGGGCCCAAGGCTCCACTCTTTGAGAGCCCACCACTGCGAGGACTCCAGTCCTACCAAGTTTCGAAGAGTGTGTAGTTGCTATTTACAGAAGGCCAACCTCTCACAACACACAGAGACATTACACCTTCAGACCCTGGCCTTCCCACTTGAGAACTTCACATTACAGCAGTATGCATAGTCCTTGACTAACTGCCGGTAACCTTTCCTCTCCGCTAACCCTCACTAAACTAACCTCACTCAGTCTTGCTAACTTGAGCATTGGAGTGCCTATGGCACCACCCACCCCGGTTTTCCGTCTGCTTCATGCTTGTTTTCTCATGTGTGTAGGTACATTAAATGGCTAGTGGCCTCAACCTCACGGGATCAGTCCTCTTCTGTAACGTTAGATTTTTGCATCTACATTTTGGCGCCCACCGTGAGCCCTTTGGCAATCATTCGTCTCACAAACCTTGCTCATGAAGAAACTCTCATGGCTGCAAATTCTGTAACACTATCTAGCCTCAAGCCCAAACTGAGGCTCAATCGGCCTCATGCAACAACACTCAGACAAGGTGGCGTATAGAAGCTGAGAACACGCGCCATCCCGGACTGAAAACGCCTCCATCAGGGCTGAGAACCAATCTCTAAAAGAGAAGTGAGTCAGTTTTATGATCTTGAGCTTCTACCTTGTCAAGTACAACCCAATCATTTCGCGCCTCGGTTCCGTCTATGCAACCTCTCCAACTCCAGAGCACGGACCTATAATCTTGGATACGAGGTTGTGCCAACTATGTTCGTTATTAGTTGACGATTCGGCCTTGACTGATAGGGAACAGGGGCTGCTGATAGAGCCACTCTCGACGATCTGCTTCAGGCAGAGATCAACATGCATCCAGTGACAGAAAGCCCACCACAACAAGAATTGCCCATCCTCGCCATCCCATCCTACCTTTAGTAGTCACATCCCTCCCCAACTCCACTTGGCTCAACCCACTTGACTGATAGTCATCATCCCTACCCAAACTCCACTTGACTGATAGGGAACAGGGTTGCCGATAGAGCCACTCTCAATCGATCTGCTTCAGCACAGATCAATGCATCCAAGTGACAGAAAGCCCACCCCAACAAGAATCGCCCATCCTCGCCATCCCATCCCACCTTTAGTCAGTCTCCCTACCCAAACTCCACTTGGCTCAACTCTTCCTCGCAGGTCAAGCGATCCCCCTATCCTTCAAACTACTTGCTCGAGTCCATCCATCCCAATGGGCCAAACGAATACCAAATAACATCCTTTACAATCCATGTGGGGTGAAACACCAGCGGTTCACTAGGGAGTCATCCAACCGGAAGGAATAAATGGGGATTAAGCTACCAAGCGCGCATAACGAAGTGATCCATCAGACTACCCCACGCGATTAACCCACCAAACGCATTCAGTGTGAATCGCGTGGTCGACCAGGTTAACTAGGATGACCTAGTAGTATCTGTATCTCCCATAAAGCACTATTGGCCAAGAGACTGACTGACATTAGGCAGTGATGAGGCATATACCCAGAATGCCAATCCCAACAAAAAGAGCCAACCTCACTGCTATGTCGATTCACCCTTTGTAGACGTAATCGCATTGCTAAGATACCACACAGTTCACCATCCTACATGAGCCCTATGACGGCACAACCGACCCAAATGAACCCATAGCCTCCTACAAGCAGCAGATGTTTACCATATACCCAACCACTGAGGACATGCATGTGTAAAAGCTTGTGGTTCAAACCGCTCCAGCCCAGCCATTCAGTGGTACACTAACCTCCCAAACTGTTCAATCAACTTATTTGCCTAACTCACCGACACCTTCGTTGAACAATTCGCCAACAACAAGAAGCTCAAAAACTATTGACCAATCTGTACAGAGTCTATCAGAAGGGGGTCGCTGAGAGAATACGTCAACAGGTTCAACAGAAAAAATCTCTATCCTTTCCTGTAACCAAGAGATGGTAGTAGACGCCTTCAGAAAGGGTCTCCTTCTGGATGGAGACTATACAAAGACCTGACGAAGCTCGTCTCGTTCACCACGATAGAAAAGGCATTAGCCAGAGTTTGTAATTGAATAAGTGGGAGGAAGATGAAATGAACCAGATGAGCATGCTAGGTATGATAACCGTCCCCAAAGGCGAACGATAGAAGTTTAGAGTCCAATCAGTTGAGCCCCGTTAGCAACCCCCTCCACGCAATCTGAACAAGGTTAGAGAACATATGACCTCCTGCCAATTAGAACAATAGTAGACCATCTGGTTGAGCCAATACAGTTTCGGAGTACACCTCAATGTCGAACCAGCCTAGGTCTGGCAATCATGAAAGAATGGACCTACCGTTAGTGGTCAAACAAGCTCAATCCTGAAGCAGAAGGACACGACCAAGTGGTACGAATTCTACGACAACCATGGCCATAACACCACGGACTGTATCGCCCTGGGTTTGAAGTCGTCGCGTTACTAAAGAGGAACCATCTCCGAGATCTATTGACAGATAAAGGGAAGAATACATCAGCTAGAAAGCTCGAAGGAAGCATCCTCCCCTCCCCCCCCCCCCCCCCCTCCCCCCCGAGAATCCACCAAAGGGTGTCTCACTCCATTATCTCTGGTGGGTCAGAGATCAGTGGGGGTAAGCTACTCCTAGGTCAAGCGCTACGTTCGAGCTAACCATCACCTAGAAGTCCAGTCCATCTATCTACCCTCTCGGCTACACAGTAACGAGGTAATCCAGTTCGAAGATGACAAGCCAGTCACCCAAGCTGCCCTTTATCGTGACGCTCTAGTCATCTCCCTCCAGATCGCAAACATCCTGGTCAAGAGAGTATTCATCAACGGAGGATCCTCGGCAAACATCCTCTTCCTTGAAGCAGTGAAAGCCATGGGACTAGACGAAACAAACATCAATAGACAACCAATTATACTGGTAGGGTTCAGTTCCGAGCAGAAGTACACCATAGGAGAAATCACTCTGCCTATCTACACTAGCAGAGTCAACAAGCAAACCATCTTTCTAGTCCTTGACTGTCCTTCACCATACAACGTCATCTTGGGCCAACCTTGGATCCACGACAAATGAGTTGTTCCATCCACCTTCCACCAAACCATCAGATTTCCAACGAAATGGGGACTAAGGGAAATCAAAGGCGACCCCAAGGCGTCCAGAGATTGCTACAAAAACGCCTTCAAAAGCAAACCAAGCCAGATCAACTATCTATGGAGGAGTTGGATGAAGTACAGATACACCCAGATAACCCCGAAAGGAAGACCTAGATAGGCTCACACCTCGGGCTAGAAATAAGAGAAAGACTCATAGAATTCCTCAAACAAAACCAAGACTGCTTCGCTCGATCCCATGCAGACATGATAGGAGTCAGCCTAGAGGCAATCATCTACCACCTCAAAGTAGATCCAGATCACCCTCCTAGTGAAGGAGATGCATAGGAAATTCGTACCAGAACGCAACTGGATCATCAATGAGAAGGTCGACAAATTACTAAATAATGGTCTGATCAGAGAAGTCTACTATCCTGACTGGCTGGCAAACGTGGTGGTCGTGAAGAAAAAGAACAGAAAGTGGATGGTCTACATAGACTTCACATATTTAAATATAGCATACCCTAAAGACTCTTTCCCGCTCCTGCATATCGACATGATGGTCGATGCGACAGCAGGCCACGAACTCTTAAGCTTCATGGATGCCTTCTCAGGGTACAATCAGATTTTGATGCACCCAGACGACTAGGAAAAAACAACATTCATTATAGAGAGGGGGACCTACTGCTACAAGATGATGCCGTTTAGTCTCAAGAATGTCGGTGCTACCTATCAGTGGCTAGTCAATAGGATGTTCGCTAAACACCTTAGGGACACCATAGAAGTGTACATCGACGACATGCTCGTCAAGTCCCTCATGGCTGAGCAGCACCTCAACCACCTCAGCCAGACATTCACGTCTTAAGGAAGTATAACATGAAGTTGAATCTGACCAAATGCTCGTTTGGAGTTTCATCAAGGAAATTCCTAGGATACATGGTAACTCAGCATGGGATAAAGCCAACCTCGATCAAATCCAAGCAATCTTCAACATACCATCACCAACTTGCATCAAAGACATCTAGCGCCTAGTAGGATAAGTAGTCGCCTTGAGCCGCTTCAGCTCTAGATCCGCTGACAAGTGCCACTATTTCTTCCACACACTCAAGAAATCTGAGAAGTTTGAATGGATCCCTTCCTGCAAGGGAGAATTGCAACAGGTAAAGAAATAACTAACCCCCCCCCCCCCCCCCCCCCCCCCACGACGCCTTTCTAAGCCCAAAGATGGGGAAAAGATTTACACCTATCTACCAGTTTCAAAGACAACAATCTCAACAGTGTTAGTTCGAGAGGATAATACGAAGTAACTACCGGTCTACTATGTAAGCAAGTCATCCATCGATGCAGAGACACCATATAGTCAGCTAGAAAAATTGGCACTCACCCTCATCCATGTATCCAGGAAGCTCAGGCCATACTTTCAATGCCATTCCATAGTCGTACTCACCTCCTTCCTGCTCAAGAAGATATTACATAAGCCAGAGTTATCAGGCCGACTCACACAATGGATAGTAGAGCTTAGCAAGTTTTACATATCCTTCCAACCACCCACCACCGTCAAATCCCAGGCACTGGCAGACTTTATTGCTGATTTCACCCAAAACACCACTGTCCAAGCAAAAAGAGAGTTATTATGCATGAATAGCAGATCGCCTTCAAAATGGACTCTCTCAGTGGATGGCTTAAGTAATGTGAATGGAAGCAAGCTCAGTGTCGTACTTACTATTATGGAAGGAGACGTCATCCAGCAAGCCATACGATGCGGATTCAAGTGTACCAACAACAAAGTTGAATACGAGGCACTTATCACTAGACTCTCTCTAGCCAAAGAAATCGGAGTAAGGAAGCTAGAGGTGAAGTCTGACTCCCAACTCGTGGTCAACCAGTTACAAGGCACCTGCCAAACCCGCTACTCGAAGATGACAACTTACTTGAACTTGATCAAAGAATTGTAGGCCACCTTCAAAGAATTCACCATCACCCAAGTCCCAAGAACAGAGAACACCCGCGCTGATGCCCTTGCTAACCTTGGCTCAACCCTCAAATGTTCTTCCCAGTCATTCATCCCTCTGTTATTCCTCCAATAGCCGATTGACTAGAAGGAAGGACCAACAAACAAGTCGCCAAAGCGATAATGGACATTGAACTAGCTGACTTCTGGATGGCCCTGATAATAAAATACTTGGAACACAATGAGCTCCCAGCTGACAAGAATGAAGCACGTCGCTTAAGAGCGAAAGCCGCCAGGTTCACAATATACGAGGGCTAGCTCCTTAGGAAGTCATTTTCTGGTTCTTACCTTAAAGGCATAAGCCTAGAAGAAGCCAAACGAGTTCTCGTCAAACTCTATAAAGGAAAATGTAGAAACCACGCCGAAGGACGCAGCCTTGCCCACCGGGTGATCACCACTGACTACTGTTAGCTAACCATATGCACTGACTCAGTAGCTTATGTGAATAAATGTGACAGTTGCCAGAGGTTCGCCCACGTCTCACACCTCCCACTCGAACGACTCAACTCCATTCTCATGCCTTGGCCATTCATAAAGTGGGGAATGGATATAGTCAGAAAGCTCCCAACAGTGCTCGGGCAGCAGGACTTCATTTTAGCGATCACCGACTACTTTACTAAGTGAATCAAAGCCGAAGCACTCGTACAAGTCAAAGACAAAGAGGTAAAAGCTTTTATTTGGAAGCATGTCATCTGCAGGTTTGGGATACCGAAGGAAATCATCACCGACAATGGATCTCAATTCATCAGTTCAGGATTCAGAGATTTCTACGACATGTGGGGAATCAAGCTCAGCTTCTCTACCCCCCGCAACCCCCAGTCCAACTGGTAAGCCGAATTGTCAAATAGAACTATCATGTAGACTTTAAAGAAACACCTACAAAAAGCCAAGGATGCATGGGCAGATAAACTACTCGGAGTCCTTTGGTCATACCGAACGACAGCCCGATCACCCACTGGTGAAACTCCTTTCTCCCTCTCATATGGACCTGAAGTAGTCATCCCAACTGAAGTATCAGTCACTTCCACTAGACTTCAATGGGTAGACGAAGAAACCAATAGCCAGAACCTCTACCACAACCTGGACACCGTCGACGAACTACGCGAGCGGGCGGCCATTCACAATGCAATTTATCAACAGCAGGCTGCCCGACACTACAACTGCAATGTCCAAATTAGAACTTTCAAAACTAGCGACTAGGTCTTCCACAAGGTCTTTCAAAACACTAGGGAGATCAACTCTGGCAAGCTCGGCCTCACCTGGGAGGGCCCCTACAAGATCGCCAAGGAAGTAGGGAAGGGCACCTATAAACTTCAAACTCCCGAAGGCAAAGATATTAGCAATAGTTGGAATGCAGTCCACCTAAAATGTTACTACTTTTTGTTTAACTTGTCCATCAATGTTTCTGTTTTCTTTTTTTTTTTTTTTTCAAAAGGATGAGTGAGCCTATCCACCTTCTTCACCATCAGTCACCCAAGTAAAATAAAGTATTATTCAGAAATAGAACTATTTACACCTTCGATCGGCTCAGACCGATTCATAAGTTTACACCTTCAATCGGCCCAGATCGATCCATAAATTCACACCTTCAATCAGCTCAGACCTATTCATAAGTATTACACCTTCGATCGGTTGAGCCCGATTCATAGATTTACACCTTCGATCGGCCCAAACCGATTCATAAGTTTACACCATCGATCGGCCTAAACCAATTCATAAGTTTACACATTCGATCGGCCTAGACTGATTCATAACTCTACACCTTCGATCGGCCTAGACCCATTCATAAGTATTACACCTTCAATCAACTTAGACAGATTCATAAGTATTACACCTTTGATCAGCTCAGACCGATTCATAAGTATTACACATTCGATCAGCTCAGACCGATTCATAAGTATTACACCTTCGATCGGCTCAGACCGATTCATAAGCTTACACCTTTGATCGGCCCAAACCGATTCATAAGTTTACACCTTTGATCGGCCCAAACCAATTTATAAGTATTACACCTTCGATCGGCCCAAACCGATTCATAAATTTATACATTCGATCGGCCCAGACCGATTCATAAGTTTACACCTTCAATCGGCCTAGACTGATTCATAACTCTACACCTTCGATCAGCCTAGACCGATTCATAAGTACTACACCTTCGATCGACCCAAACCGATTCATAAGTATTACACTTTCAATCGGCTCAGACCGATTTATAAGCTTACACCTTTGATCAGCCCAAACAGATTCATAAGTTTACACCTTTGATCGGCTTAGACCGATTCATAAGCTTACAACTTCAATCGGCCCAAACAGATTCATAAGTCTGCACCTTCGATCGGCCCAAACAGATTCATAAGTCTACACCTTCGATTGACTCGGACTGATTTATCGATTCACACTTTCAATTAGCACAAATCGATTTATAGATTTACATCTTTAGTCTACCCAGACCGAATGAAAGACTTGTACCTCCAATAGGCCCAACCCACTAGACTGTCCACACAACTCAGCCACTTGCCCTCGTCAAAATCACAGCACAAACAGTCGTTTCAACCCCTAATACATATATAAACAAATAAGCAATCAACTCATTCATCCACAAGGAAGGCGGCAAAATAGAATCATAGGTATAAGATAAAAGAGCTTTAAGCAACTAAAATACCAAGTACAAAAGTAAGGCACACATGCCAGGGAAGGGCATCGCAAGCCCCAAAAATACATAAGCAACAATAAAGCTAACTATCATCAGTACGAGTCGTCTCACCCATCTTCGACTCGATTACCCTATCATCGGCCCCAACACTCGCCCCTATAGTCTGGTCACCCATATCTTCTATAACTGATTGCCCTGGCTAGCTGCCAAGGTCGAACACCTGCTCATCAACCCGCTCCTTCATACGCCTAGCTACCTCTTCCTCCATCATCTCCCGCAAGAGCTAGATGTCCTCATCTGGGTTCTAGTGAGAGATGTCCCAGCCTTGTACTTGAGCATGAGCTCTCCCCTAGCCCTAATGATGGCATCATCTGCAATGCTCAAACACTCATCTCTCAAGGACTCGACCTCTGCAGTCTTCTCGGCCAGCTCTCTCCTCAGCCGCTCCAACTCACTCTCAGCCTCCTTTAGATGCTGCTGGCTCTCTCACTCGACTTTTTAAGCTGCTGCTTCTCTCTGTCGTAGATTGGCATTGGATTTCGTTATATCCTGAATCCTCTTCTCTTGTGACATGATGGATTTCCTCAGGTACAGGCTGCTGGTGAATGCCTGCATAACAAAACAACTTGATCCGTATACGACCACAATAAACACGGTAAAGTAAAACTCCTACTCATACCTGAAAAGCACAAGAAACCCCTCAGTCAGCGGCCGTGACTGCACCCCATCTGGTTCAAATGAGTCTCATCCGCTAGGAACATGAATAAGTCGGATAACTGGCTCATGGAAGCTGCATCCGAGTAGGCCGACGTAGAAGCTGGGATGCTAAAGGTGATCATGTCTATCTCCTCATCCAAGACTACAGTCTTGGATGACCCAGCTTCGACAGCAGGCTGACGACTTGGTGGGGTCGCCACCACATCCTCCGTTCTCCTCTCCTCTCTGGCCAAGGACTCACTCTTCCGTTTCTCCCGATGCCTAGCAATAGACTCGCTTGCACTTGGGACGGTCAGCTTCTTCATTAGCTTTTCTACAATCGCAAACTCTCCAATAGTTAGTGGGTTCAATCTCGACTTACCATACAAGGTATGATTGTAGTAGCGAGTTAGTAGCACACTCCAGGTTTGCTTGAGCGAAAGGAAGGGGATACCTTGCTGGATCACTTGTACTCCAGCCTAGAGATGATTTGTCCTGAGATTAGCCTCCTCCAACACCACCGGCCAATCCCTCTACGCTTTCAGAATGGCTAGAACCTTCTGGGTCTGCATGTCCAAGTCGTCTCTACTCTGCCCGGCTTGGTTGAATTCAAGCTCTGCAAAGAAGAAACACAATAAAATTTTAATAATCAAAATCTGAGGTAAAGACAAAGTTTCTCATCAGTAGCTCGCCAAGTGCCTCTCTCCCCGAAAACCGTGTCACCCCTAATAAAAAAGTATCGATCCTTCCAATTCTTGTCACTCGACCAGAGGTCGGTCACGAGGTGAGTCCGGTTGTGCCTAAGGTTTAGCAAGTATCAACCTTTGTCCTTGTCGTTCTCCTTTAGGAAATATGAATATAGCAACTAGTACAACCCAAACATCACCTGATGCGGCACACAAAGGTCTTCTAGAGCCATCAGTAACCTCTGTCCATTCAGCATGAGTTGGGACAGAGCGATCATGAAGTGGTTCAGGACCTCCCATAGAAGGCGAGGGATGGGAAGCCTCAGCCCATTATGAAACCATTTCTCATAGGCACTCACCCATCCCTTCGCCTCCCAGTCGACCCGCTTGTACGACCGAGGTGCCCTAATCTTAATGGAATCTAGAATATGATACATCGTTTGGATCTACCGCATGTCATTCTCATTCAATAAGGGCGGATAATCTCGACTCAGTATCCCACCACTTGGCCGACTCGACTCGTCCTCAGAGCCACTACTGGTAGAGGGTGAACTCCCAAAATCACCAACTCCATTGGAGTCTTGCCCACTCCCCCCTACATGTTAGACTCATTATCACTTAGGTTAGCCCCACTGGTCCTAAGGACAGCTACGTTCACTCCGGTCGGTATACCAACCGGAACGCCCCCACCTTTGGGCATCATCACCATGGTAGGGGCATTCTCGTACTCATTCCCAACCTTTGCCTTAGCCCCACTCGAACCGCTGGACCCTAACCCAAACATTAAGCAGTCTACCCAATCTCCCCAGGCAACCGATCACTCCTAATTTAGGGCTTACTCTTCAAAACTTCAATTTGATCACCGTTAGCCCTGTACCACCGATAAACATACTCATCAAAACATATAACCATTTGATCCTAACACCACAGACTGACCTACTCTATTCAAAACCTATCACTGCCTGATTCCTGCTCGCCCCGAGTCACCGACTAAGCGATCCCCAAACACCAATTTTTTCAAACTCCAAACCAGTCTAGCAACTTCTACTCGATCTGGAAAACCATTCGACCTAAGAAAACTCAAATTCCTAAACCTAGCTTAACCCTGCGCTCGACTTGGTTAGGCAGATTGAGACAAGCCGAATGGAACACCTGTATAAGTCGACTCCATCTTCTAAAAATCCAAAAAAACCACCGTCAATCGCTGATAAAAAAATTTTCGTCTACCTTTTCCGTTCGACCCAAAATTCAAGCCTATTCTAAAAATAAAACATGGCACCTCCAAAAAATTTGGCAAAACCTTTCAAAAACCACCAAACCCACCAAAATTTTCCAAACCATTGCTCAAACTCTCCAAAAAAACAGCACAGAAATGAACAAAACAAGAGACTAAATAGAAAAGAGCATAAAGGAATGAGTTTTTACTGTAGAAATGGCCACAATCCCGTAATCCTTCAAAGCTACGAAGAGAACCCAAAATCCAGAGAAAAAAAGTGAAGTGAAAGAGAAAGAAAGGAGAAGATGAAACAATCGGTCGCCCCACAGGTTTTATCAGCAAAAAGGTGTCATAATTAACATGTGGCAGCTTATGATTGGTCATCGAGAACCACGTATTTTGATTTTCCTGCCTAAATGCAGAAGACACCTCGACCTTACACGTGTTGCAAGGTAACCATTTGTTCGGTTCACCCTACCGAGTGGAGTCACCACTGGAATTATTGACTACACAGCCTCAGTTCTCCAGCCTCACACCGAACATTGCTCAGCAAAACATGAGCTCCACCACTCAGTCATCTCGACTGAGCGAGCAAGTTTCCTCGATCTGAACTCCAGTCCACTCGGATTCAACCAACCAGCCTATGACACCACCAAGTTAAACCTATCGTATACAGCTCGGTGGGAAGTACTGACCGGGCATGCCTTCAAGGGTTGCTCAAACACACGCTCACCCGACCCGTTACACAGAGCCAAGTCACTTGCAGGGGATAACTCATTCAGTTATTCATCCCTACATACCAAATGAACACTGCCATGGGAGGATTCACACACCTTCTCGCTCGGGAGGGCAGACCGAGTGAGGGGATTTCTTTCACTTTCAAACTCCCCCTCGACTTGGTACATCGGACAAGTCCAACAAGGTCGACTCACTTCTTCACTCGGTCAGGCGCACTGAACATGTGCATGACTATGTTTCACTTCGCATGGTACACTAGCGTATCAAACTCCCTACCGACAGCAAGAGCTTACACCATTCGTTCCAGGGAACAAAGAAGCAGCACATTCATAAACTTAACCGATCAGCCACGAAGGCCAACCAGATGCGTCTCCAGGGAATGTCTACTCTCTAAGCTAAACACTCCTTAACTCAGAGAGTGGGGGGCAAATTGTTAGGGCCAAAAAATGTTTCGGCCCAGGTAGGCCCAAAGACGAGATACCTTCAACAAAGCTGAAAAGCTTCGGCCCAATTTTGATGGGGCCCAACTCAAAGCTTTGCAAATGAGGCCCGTCTGGCACTCCTTCCCAATCCTCACC
Source organism: Pistacia vera (assembly GCF_008641045.1). Classification (NCBI taxonomy): domain Eukaryota; kingdom Viridiplantae; phylum Streptophyta; class Magnoliopsida; order Sapindales; family Anacardiaceae; genus Pistacia; species Pistacia vera. The sequence goes on from NW_022196428.1 coordinate 20,487, forward strand.
ATCTGGATCCAGGCCTTCTGATCTTGGGACACCTTCTGGACTTCTGATCAACTTGGAACCCACAATCGCCTACAAACAACAGTATTACTTGAACTCTACTAAGGAAGTCAAGGGCTATCCCAATTCATCTAAGGTCTATATCCTAGGCATACTAGGACTCCCTTTCCTACGGAGATAGGGGAACCAAAGGCTCCACTCTTTGAGAATACCACCGCTGTGAGGACTCCCAGTCCTACCAAGATTCAAAGAGTGTGTAGTCTCTATTTAAGCAGAGGCCAACCCTCTCACAACACACAGAGACATTACACCTTTAGACCCTGGAGTTCTCACTTGAGAACTTTGCATTATAGTCATAGTCATAGACACAGTCCTCAGCTAGACTGCTAGCAACCTTTCCTCTCCCTAACCCTTACTAAACTAGCCTCACTCAGCCTTGCTGAGTTAAGCGTCAGAGTACCTACAGCAAACACCTCCTCGGTGTTTTCCGTCTGCTTCACGTTTGTTTTCTCACATATGCAAGTGCAGCAAACGCTAGTGGCCTCAATCTTACGGGATCAGTCCCTCTTTTCTTAACGGTAGATTTTTGCATCTACAGTACATAAACATATTATTTTCTTGTACGAGTGTGATAGCAAATCATAGGACAAATACATTTATTGTAACGAGAGAGATGGGGTAATATTCTAATAATATCGATTATGTTGGACGTGCCTTATTAATTGGGTAAACCACTGGAAATTACTAGTATTTTTCTTTCTCTTTATTAATTTTATATTTGTGTGTGTTTTCTTGTTTGATTTTGTATTACTCTATATTATTTCAATTTCAACATGCCCCGTGAGGTTAACATTAACTTTTGTCACTTAGCTGGCAATCATCGCATAGCTTCATCTTTTTCCAAGGGGAGGAATGGCTAGAACAAAATTAATTAGAGAACATTAATTGATTTAGTAAATATAAGTAATTAATATTTAGCTTTAAACATTGGGAATCTCAACTAACGTATCATTGATGTGCAATTAATTTAATAAATCATATTGTTTTTCTTATCATCATATACTTAAAGTATATACAACCAATCAATTATAGTTAAAGCTAAATATTAAGAATGTCACAAGCTAAATATTAAGAATCTCACATGAATATTGACGTGACACTTTATATTGGTTGTATGTATATAAGATTTTTTTTTTTTTTTCAGTTTAACCCTCATGGTCTAATGTATTATCCTAATAAGTGCTTTTTTTTTTTTTTTCTCTCTCTACTAGAAAATTGCAAGTTATTTTTTTTAGGTAAATAAGCTTTCATTAAAATAGAAATTTTTTTTTGACAAAAGGTCTATAAAAGACGACCAGCCTACTCAGGACAATCCCCTATGTTAGAACCCAAAAAAAAAAAAAACCCATACAAGACTATGTATATACCCTAGTTAGTAAATACGGGTACGGTAAAAAAAGGGTATGGAAATTTTACAGGTATAATACGGCAAATGGTGAAAAATACGTTTGTAAAAATTCGGTCATAAAATTCGGATGCGGAAAAAATACGATTCGGATATATACGGGTTTAATACGACACATTGTCAATAATACGTTTTGAAAAATACGGCAATAGCAATCTTGGTTTTAGCACTTTTCAAAACATCCCAATTTAAATAATCCATTGTGGTCGACCCTACAATTTATTTTCCTTTTTATTTAAAGTATATTTGAACAATAACTAAGACTAGTATTTTTATCCGTAATTTTATAGCTACGCATACAAAATTTGGATTCCAATTAGTATAGTGTTTTATTTCTGAATTTTATGTTCTGAATTTAATTGATAGTGCATCTCAAGGTCAAATAATAATAGTGTATGAAATCTAAAAACATGACAGATGCACATGGGTTTACAATTTGCAGTTGGCGTTGGTTGCAAGCTGATGGTTTGTTGTTTTTTTCTTCTTCATTAAGTATCTGCCAATTCAGATCCAAGCCCGACAATATTATTTTTATGAATTCATGCTTTTCTTTGCAGTTTTGCCTTTCCTTTTGCTTTCATTGATATCTTTAGTCTTTCATTTTGATCCATACACACAAAACAATAGAACTAAATGAAATATTAGTTAAAACAGATACCAAAATAACTCTCACAAGCATTTCATCAAACATATTTCAAACAAACTATCAATCCACCAACATAACAAATCCATCAATCCACCGCCCCTATTACTACTACTCACACACCAGCACACACAAACAAATCACCAACATACAAGATTCAAAGAGAGTTAAAGAGAAGAGAAAAGTGTGTAGCTTGAGGCTTGAAGAGTTGAAGTCTTGGACTTAAAGCTTGGAGAAGAGAGTTAAAAAAGAAGAGAAGAAGATCAAGACTCAAAGAGTCAAGAGATGAAGAAAAAGAGTTGAATTGTTGAAGATTTGAAGAAGAGATGAAGACTGTGAAGAGAGAACCGAGGAAGAGGAAGGAGATTTTCTTTAATTTTAGTCAAACCCAACCAAAACGACGTCGTTTTGCCTTACATTTAATTATTTTTTTGTCTGCAAAAATTCGGCAAAAATTCGCGTATAATCTCGAATTATACGGATAGGGTATATAATTTGCAAATTATACCAGCCCTAATAAAATACGTGAATTCGCATTTTATACGGAATTACCTAGCCGTATAATTCCAGTATAAAACGCGAATTTACTAACTAGGGTATATACACAAAATACTCTTCCTATCTCGGGAAAATGTCCCCGACGTAAGAACAAACAAAAGAAAGCTAGAAAACAATGCCCAAATAGGTGAAAAACCCAACAACCACCTCCCCTAAACCAAAAAAGGCAAAGACTCAACAGCACGCCAAAAGCCCAAGGCACCAAACAAAGATTTTTTTAATTAATTTCTTTTTTTGGTGTGCCTGGGTTATGGGAACATCATAAAATCAAAATGACTAAAAAAGTTCTTTTATTTTATTGTGTTTAATTTCAACCATTGGATCTTCTACAAAGCAAATCCAATTGCATGAACCACTTAGGATGTAACTGCTGTACATTTTAAGGTGGATTTATATTTGTTTGTGTCTGTTGTTGAGTGTGTTGTTAAATGAGCATCTGTTTGTAATTAACGGTTTACCTTCTTTGAATTTTCTTAATAAATGTGTTTCGTTTAGTATTACATGTGATAAAGTTGTCATTATGGTATTTCAAATACCAGTGTTGATTGCTTTTGGACTGTTATACAATTAAGCAATAAGTTTCAATTTTAATTTAAAAATAGTTGTTATGATTGTATAATGACAGGTTTTTTTTAAGTTTTAATATAAGTGACAATTTATGGTAGCTTTATGAGATTAACAGTTTCCCTATTATGATATTAATAAATTGGAGTAATTTGGCTATTACTATATTAATTATTGGGAGAGTAACATCCAAATATTTTGTGTATAAAAGGACCGATTCCTTTTCATTTGTGATATACTCTAATTGCTTTTGCTCCCATTTTCATATTGTGTCAAAACACCTTTTAGTTCTCATTGTTGATATCATATCATCACTACTCGGTTACTTATCTATTATTGTTCTAAATCTCTATAAGAGTGTGCACTCTAAAAGGAGATTCGTCATTATATCCTGGAGGTCAGTCTGTTGTTGAGCCTTTTTACACCACGAAGATTCTTCTAGTAGGGGTGGAATTCTGATCTTAAGGACAGTGCTTTTGCATGCCTTGATGCTGCTGTCTTGCTGCTGTGTTCGTTTCTATTTTACTGCTGCATTATTGCTATTTTACTGCTGTCTCTCTGTTGTTCTTCCTGTTGTCCTCTTATTGTTTTCCTACTGTTTCATTGCTATTCTTTTGCTACTTTATTGTTCACTCTTTGCTATTTTTCTTACTGTTCTCTTGCTATTTTCCTACTGTTTCACTATTGTTCTTATGTTGTTTTATAACTATTCTTTCATTGGTTTGTTGCTGCTATTTTGTTATTGTTCTTTCATTGGTTTGTTGTTGCTGTTTTGCTGTCAATTTTATTATTAAATTTCAACAATCTTAAGATCAGAATATTTCCAAGATGGATGCTGCAATTCTCACTACCAAATCACTTCCTAATGTCTCCAAAATTGAGCCTTGTACCAGAGCTCATTTCAAAAGCTGGTAAGAAAAAGTATTCGACTCCTTGGATGTGCTCAGTTTTGCATATTATCTATCAACAGAAGAACCAAAACCTGGAGTGGACAATTTTGACAAAAAAACTTGATACATGAAAAAAAGGAAATAAGGTATGTCGTCATACTATTCTCAGTACATTATCAAATGAGCTTTATGATGTTTATTGCACTTGTAAATATGCACATAAGATATGGACAATCTTGAAAAAGAAATATGTTGTTGGATCACGAAAATATACCATCGGAAACTTCCTAGATTTTAAAACAGTAGAAGAAAAAGAGGTATTCATTCAAGTCCAGGACTATCATTTATTGATAAATGACTTGAAAAATGAAGAAATAATTCTTCCTGAAACTTTTGTGGCTAGTTGTTTAATTGAGAAACTTCCAGATTCATGGAGAGATTATAAGAATAGTATGAAACATAAACGAAAGCAAATGGGCTTAGAAGATGTGGTAGTACATATTAGGATTGAGGAGACAGATAGGCTTAGAGATAACGCCGATAAGGCCAAGGAATTGACATCCAAGGCTAATGTTGTTGAAAACCAAGTGACTCCTCCTCAACCTAAGAACAAGAAACCGCAGAGTTTTAAGAACAATAGTAAGAAATTGTTTAACAACAAAAACCCCAACGCTTTCAAAAAGAAAGGGCATTGTTTTGTGTGTGGGAAAACTGGACATTTTGCTGCCCAATGTAGATACAGAAAAACTGGAGACAACAAAAATCCTCCTAAAGCCAATCTGGTTGAGGAAGATGATGTTATTACTGCTATGGTTGTCTCACAAGTGAACATGATTGCTGAAAAGAAAGAATGGATAATTGATTCTAGGGCCACAAAGCATATTCGTGGAGATAGAAATTCTTTCTATAAATATATACCAGTGAGGGTTGGAGAAGAATGTGTTTACCTTGGTGATTCCCGTTCTACTCCTGTTTTGGGAAAGGGAAAAATTCTTCTCAAACTTACTTGTGGGCAAACCCTCTCACTGAGTAATGTTTTACATGTTCCAAACATTCGATATAATCTTGTATCTGTTTATGTATTGGGAAAGGCTCGAGTGAAAGTCTCCTTTGAGGGTGACAACATTGTAATGTCCAAGAATAGGGCTTTTGTTGGGAAAGGTGAAGGATTTGAAGAAAATCAAGAAAAGAAAAACAAGAACCCAGAGAGCAAAATGAGAGAATCTGTTACAACTGAAGAAAAATGAATTCTTTAATTAATGAATTAGTTACAGGTGCTAACAAATATACATACACATTATTAAGACAAAACGCATCGTATTTACACAAGTCTGATATTTTGTAGACACACCCCAAGGTTACAAAAGTCTAATATTTTGCAGACACAACCCCAAATATGCTTCATATCTTCCTTTAAACCAAACTACAACACTACATCTATATTTCATATCTTCTCTTAAACCAAACTACTAAACTGTCTCTATATTTCATATCTTCCCTCAAACCAAACTACTAAACAACCTACGTAGTAGCCTTTATACTTCATATCTTCCCTTAAACCAAACTACTAAACTGCCTACTCAGCATTCTCACAGTAGACTCCTTATCAACATAACACAATCACACATTGTAGAGACCCTATCAACACAATACAACTTCACTACAGACACCTGATTAGCATACCAAAAGAAAAAGGATCTTATCAGAATAACACAACCTCACTCATTCTCACAGCAGACTCCTTATCAGCATAACACATTTACAGATTACTGACACGCTATCAACATAACACAACTTCACTGCAGACACCTGATCAGCATACCACATTCACACATTCTTACTGCAGAAAACTCTGAATCATTGCAGACTACTTTGAATCAGAAATATTTTTCTTAACTGTCAATACTGCTTGGCAAAGAAGAGCTGACTTTCAACTTGTCCCTTAACATTGCGAATCTAGTACTAGCTATAGCCTATGTTAAAATGTCCGTATCTGATACTCAAAAGCAATATATTGAACATTCAGCAACTTCCTAGTGACCACCTCCCATACAAAATGCACATTAATTTTGATGTGTTTTATGCGGACATGAAAAACAGGGTTGGGTGACAGTGCTCCAACACTCATGTTGTCACACCAAACTACTAGGGTATGGTTTATAGTAATCCTAAGTTTAGTAAACAGATGTTGCACCCATACCAATTCAGTAGCAGCTTGACTTAGCGATTTATACTCTGCCTTAGTAGAAGATAAGGACACCACCTTCTATTTTCTAGAAGACCATTGAATCAAGTTTCCACCAAGGAATGCACTAAAGCCACTGGTGGACCTACGATCAGTCACATCTCTAGCCTAATCTACATTTGAAAAGGCTTCCAAAGTAAAAGGTTTATCTCCTGTAAATAGAATACCATACTCCAAAGTACCTTTAACATACCTAAGAACTCTTTTACATGCTATCTAGTGAACTGCTGTAAGATGCTGTAAAAATTGACTTAATTTATTGACAGAAAAGACCAAGTCTGGTCTGGACAGAATGAGATACTACAGCCCTCCAATAATACTTCAATAAAGTGTTGGTTGATAAAAAACTTCACCATCTTCCTTGCCAAGTTTCATACATGTAGCCATAGGTGTTAAACGTGCTTTATAGTCCTACATACCAGCTTTGTGGAACAAATCCTGGGCATACTTAGTTTGGGTCAATAATAGTCCTTAACTACTCCTCTTCACCTCAAAACCAAGGAAGTATTGGAGTTCACCAAAGGTCTTTAAGGCAAATTTGTTGTTCAAATCAGTCACCACTTGAGAAATAAGATGAGAATCATTACCTGTCACAAGAATATCATCTACATATACTAAGAGATATAGCACTTGAGACTCCTTTTTGTAAAAAAAAATAGACTAACATCTGAAGTTGAATTGACAAAACCCAATTCAAGCAAAGCATTTTTCAGCTTATCAAACCAAGCTCTAGGAGCTTGCTTTAGACCATATAAGGTTTTATGCAACCTGCAAACAAGTCTGGTGTGTGAAGAACTTGAACCTAAAAAACCTTTTAGAGGTGACATAAAAACTTGTTTCGTCAAATCCCTATTCAGAAATGCATTATTAACATCAAGCTGTTGTATGAACCAATTATGATGGACTGCTAGTGACAACACAATCCTAATTGTGGCAGCCTTGGTAACAGGGGAGAAGGTGTCAAAATAATCTAACCCTAGAGTCTGTTGGAAGCCTTTGGCAACCAACCTGGCTTTTTATTTCTGTAAAGTACAATTTGAATTAACTTTGGTCCTAAAAACCCATTTACTTCCAACTACATTCATGCCTTCTTCATACGGAACCAATTCCCATGTCTTATTTTTCAACAATGATTGATATTCATTATCCATGGCATGTTTCCACTCAGGAGTTTGCAGAGCTTCAGTTACAGATTTGGGCTTAGAAAGTATGGTAAATGATGACACTAAAGCTTGATATTTGGATGTAGCAATGTGACTCTTGGAACTAGTAACCATAGGGTGAACATTAAGTGCTGAATTAGAGGAGCAACGTAACACTACCTCTAGTTGTATGCCAGGAAATTTGTCTCTTGAAGAAGAGCTTGGTACTGAAACATAAGCTGAACACACTGCATCAAAACCGGGAAATGCATTCACTGAGTCAGACGGAGCATTTAAGTCCTTTGAAAAAGAATGTGGTACTGAAGCAGATGATGGATATACTGTATTAGAAACAATAGCTGCATTTGAAGGAATAGTGAAGAACATGAGCGTGAAATTTGGTGAGATTGGATCAGAGTTAGGAGCAGCTGAAGCAAATGGAATAGACTCTGAACCAGATTTATCAAGGTCTAGATTAATAAGGGAATCAAATAATGAAAAAAAATCTCTTGAAATATGCTGAGGAACAACCCAAGGTTGAGTTGTGTTGTTCTTAGATACTGAATTTGGAGAAAGAGAACTAGCAGACACATTCAATTGAAAACCAGTTTTGAAAGGAAATTTAGCTTCATTGAATTTCACTTGTTTGACAGTATACATTCTACCGACAGGACAGAGACACAAATAGCCCTTGTGGGATAGACTATACCCAAGGAAAACACATTTTTCTATGTGATAAGAGAGCTTATGTTTATTGTAGGGTCTAAGATATGGATAACAACTACAACCAAAGACCCTAAACTCATCATAAGTAGGTTCCTCGTGGAATACAGCATAATAGAGGGATACAAACTCAAGGGCTGAAGTAGGTAGTCTGTTAAGGATATAGGTAGTTGTACTAAAAGCTGACCACCAATATTTCAGAGGCATACCAGCATGTGCTAGAATAGACAATCCATACTCTGTAATAGACCTGTGTTTTCTCTCTACCCTCCCATTTTGTTGATGAAGATAAGGACATGGATCCTAAACATGATTCCATTTTGTTGTAAATAGCCAGAAAAACTCCTAAACTCTCCACCCCAATCTGTTTGTTTCAATTTCTCATTTAACTGTTTCTCCACAAACAAGTGAAACTGAACAAACACAGCACATGCCTAAGATTTCAGTTTTAGAGGGTACATCCAAGTAAACCTACTAAAGTCATCTACAAAAATAACATAATATATGTAGCCTTCCCTAGATAGCACAGGTGTTGGGCCCCATAAATTAGAATAAACTAGCTCTAAGGGGGGCCTTTGCTCTAGATTTAGATGTTGGAAAATGAGACTGTTGTAGTTTCCCATATTGACAGGCTTCACAAAAGGCAGCAGTTTTATTACTCACATTATGCTTTACATTCAATTTTTCCAACACAGCATGAAGGGTTCTCATATTTGGATGCCCCAATCTTGCATGCCATAACAAAGGTAAGTCTAGACTTGAATCTTTATTACAACTACAACTATAGATAGTAAAGTCAACAACACTCTCTAAACCCAAACTAGGAAGTTGAACAGCTTCAGAGGTCAAGCCAACACCAGTAATGTGAGGTCCAGCATTGGAATAACACTCTGCTTTTATTGGTAAAGAAGAAATTGCATTGCTGTAGACTTGTGCTGAAGGGCTAACATGCATGGACAGTTCTAGTTGGTAAAGTCCATTCTTCACAGTCCCTTGAAGTAGCACAATCCCACTATCCTTGTCCTTTACCAAGCAAACATCAGTATGGAACTTTACTATAACAGGATTTTCCATAGTAATCTATGAGATACTTAACAAATTCTTTACAATCTTTGGAACACACAGTATATTCCTAAGTTTAACAACTTTATGAGTATCAAATGAAGGCACCAAAAGCATATCTGTATGAGTAATTGAAAAAGATTCTCCATTACTAACTTGGACTTTAGAACATCCTGGATAGTTGGCTTTAAACATCAAGTTAGAGCCATTTGCTGTCAAGTGGTGAGAGGAACCTTAATCCATATACCAGGCTTGATCATTCACTATCTGAGGAGTTGCTACTTCTTGATAAGTGTTTCCTATAGGTACTGATGACTCAGGGGCAACCTTAGAGAATGCAGCATTTAAGGTATTAACATTTGTGTTCTGATACTGAGGTGTGGTTTGATATGATGAGGAAGCAGCAGGTACAATAGGTGATATGTAATTCTGATTTGCATTGGTCAGTGCAGGAACAGAGTGATCATGAAAGCCAGTAAATGAGTTGTTCAAGGAACCATGTGCAGGACAACTAGTAGTTAGTAACCCTTGGATAGAATCATTAGAAACTGGAGAAAAATTATCTTATGCAGGAGCTGCTACATTATAGTGAGAATCTGCTACATTATAGTGAGAATTTTGCACTAGTGTAAACCCCTGCATAAGCATTCCAATGCTATAAGGTATGTAATTCTACCTTTAAAAGGATTTTATCAATAAAAGGGTAAATGGTCATTTTGCATGCATTATGAGACGCGAAGGTTGTAAATGTTAGGAATTGATGATAGTGATAAGAAATATGGTTAAAGGGTCATGACGGAGGTTAATAGGGTTAAACGGCATAAACAGTTCCCAAGGGGTATAATGGTCTTTTCACAATAATTTATAGGAATCAAGTATCTGTAAAAGTGTATTATGGGTAAATTAGTTAATTATCNGACTCTGAACCATAGTTATCAAAGTCTAGATGAAAAACTATCTCTTGAAATATGCTGAGGAACAACCCAAGGTTGAGTTCTGTTGTTCTTAGATACTGAATTTGGAGAAAGAGAACCAGCAGACACATTCAACTGAAAACTAGTTTTGAAAGGAAATTCAGCTTCATTGAATTTCACTTGTTTGACAATATACATTCTTCCAGCAGGAGAGAGACACAAATAGCCCTTGTGGGATAGATTATACCCAAGGAAAACACATTTTTCTGTGTGATAAAAGAGCTTATGTATATTGTAGGGTCTAAGATATGGATAACAACTACAACCAAAGACCCAAAACTCATCATAAGTAGGTTCCTGGTTGAATAGAGCATAATAGGAGGAGACAAACTCAAGGGCTGAAGTAGGTAGCCTATTAAGGATATAGGTAGTTGTACTAAAGGCTACCACCAATATTTCAGAGGCATACCAGCATGTGCTAGAATAGACAGACCATACTCCATAACAGACCTATGTTTTCTCTCTACTCTCCCATTTTGCTCATGAAGATAAGGACAGGGGTGCCTAAACATGATTCCATTTTGTTGTAAATAGCCAAAATGAAACTCCTAAACTCTCCACCCCATTCTGTTTGCAAGCAAATCAATTTCTCATTCTACCATTTCTCCACAAACAAGTTAAACTGAACGAACACAGCACAGGCCTCATATTTCAGTTTTAGAGGATAAATCCAAGCAAACCTACTAAAGTCATCTACAAAAATAACATAATATCAGTAGCCTTCCCTAGATAGCACAGGTGCTGGGCCCCATAAATCAGAATAAACCAACACTAAGGAGGCCTTTGCTCTAGATTTAGATGCTGGGAAATGAGACTATTGTAGTTTTCCATACTGACAGGCTTCACAAAAGACAGCAGTTTTATTACTCACATTATGCCTTACATTCAATTTTTCCAACACAACATGAACGGTTCTCATATTTTGATGCCCCAATCTTGTATGCCATAACAAATTTAAGTCTAGACTTGTATCTTTATTACAACTAAAACTACAGATAGTAGAGTTAAAAACACTCTCTAAACATGAACTAGGAAGTTGAATAGCATCAGAGCTCAAGCCAACACCAGTAGTGTGAGGTCTAGCATTGGAATAACACTCTGCTTTTATTGGTAAAGAAGAAATTGCATTGTTGTAGGCTTGTGTAGAAGGGCTAACATGCGTGGATAGTTCCAATTGGTAAAGTCCATTCTTCATAGTCCTTTGAAGTAGCATAGTCCCACTATCTTTATCCTTTACCAAGCAAACATCAATATGGAACTCTACTATAATAGGATTATCCCTAGTAATCTGTGAGATACTTAACAGATTATTTGCAATCTTTGGAACACACAGTATATTCCTAAGTTTAACAACTTTATGAATATCAAATGAAGGCACCAAAAGCATTCCTGTATGATTAATGGGAATAGATTCTCCATTACCGACTTGGACTTTAGAACATCTTGGATAGTTGGCTTTAAACATCAGGTTAGAGCCATATGCTATCATGTGATGAGAGGCATCGAATCCATATACCAGGCTTGATCATTCACTGTCTGAGGAGTTGCTACTGCTTGATAAGTGTTTCCTGCAGGTACTAATGACTCAGGGGTAGCCTTAGAGAATGTAGCATTTGAGGTATTAACATTTGTGTTTTGATACTAAGGTGTGGTTTGATATGATGAGGAAGCAATAGGTATAGTAGGTGCTATGTAATTCTGATTTGTATTGGTCAGTGTAGGAACAGAGTGATCGTAAAAGCCAGTAAATGAGTTGTTCAAGGAACCATGTGGAGGACAACTAGTAGCTATTAACCCCTAGATAGAATCATTAGAAACTGGAGAAAAATTATCTTGTGCAGGAGCTGCTACATTATGGTGAGAATTCTGCATTGGTGAGCCATAAGAGGGTGTAATAAAACTTTGATATTCCTGGTCAAACTTGTGGTAGCACTGCAGAGCCGAATGCCCAGATTTGCCACATACTTGGTAAATTAATTTTGGCTTAAAGTATCCTCAACCTCTGCCTCTTCCTTTCATCACATTACCATGAAACTGTGTAACACTAGGAGCAAAAGACTATGGAGCAAAGGATTGTGGTGGTACAGTTGAGTAAAAGGTTCGATTAAATCTAACTCGTTGGTAACCTGTATTCACAAAATTCATACTGGCATCTACAGGATGAGATATTCTATTCCCATGAGCACCAGGTGAGTAACCATGCTAATATCCTAGTCCAGAAGCAAGGGAATAGTTTGACACTCCAAGTTGTATAATATGTGAGCTGTTCTGAATTGTAGTCCCTAACATATTAGAATTCAATGACACTCCTATGGAAGAATCTACTGATCCTTGCTTGGAAGCTATCAGTGCAGATGTTAGGTGCTCATGAAAGTTTGTTAAATCCCTATTCTGTCGCTCTAGCCTTATCTCATGCTTGTGGAGCGAAAATTGAGCTTCCTGTATACTGGTTGTACTACTATTGTGTGTTAAACTAGCTACTACAACATCATCTTCTGGTTCAAGACCATCCAATAGGTACAAAAGCAATTCATCATCTCCAATATTGACTCCACTAGCCACTAGCTCATCACCTAACTCTTTCATCTTTAAAACATACTCATGGATACTCAAAGAGTCCTTTGTTGTGATTTGTAATAGATTTCTTAGGTGTAATGTCCTGGCCTTTGAAAAAGACTAGAAATGTAGTTCTAGGGTATTCCAAATTTCATACGAGCTAACACATTTAGCTACATGTCTGAACATAGACTCAGACATAGACGAAAACAACTAGCTAACTAAGAATTGATCTGTGCGTTTCCAATTAAAGTACATAGGGTTTGATCTTTTATCAAACTCTTCACATGCAGTAGACTTTTCAATTAAAAACATGGGAGGACATGTGTTCTCACCAGTAATGAAGCCATCGAGGTCATGTGACGCAAGAGCAGGAAAGACTTGGGACCTCTAGTACCCATAATTCTTCTCCATTAGCTTCACCAAGAGTGTCGTAATGTTGAATGAGCAGCTAAATTACCAGTTCCAGAGCTAGCAACTTGCTTAAATTCTGGTTTCACAACAAAATTGGAAAACTCTGGATTAGAATCAACCATTGACGCTTGTATATAGCTCTGATACCATGAAGGATTTGAAGAAAAACAAGAACTTAGAGAGCAAAATGAGAGAATCTGTTACAACTGAAGAAAAACGAAATCTTTACTTAATGAATCAATTACAGGACTTAACAATATACATACACATTATTAAGACAAAACGCACCGTATTTACACTTAGTCTGATATTTTGCAGAGACACCCCCAAGGTTACACAAGTCTGATATTTTGCAGACACAACCCCAAATATACTTCATAATGATCAAACACCAAACTTTGTTACAGTAGATTGACTCTCAGTTTTAGTAACCCTTTTTTATATCAAGGCAGGCTTCAAAAATAAGCTGAATTCTTAAAATTGGACTTACAATAGCTACCTCAAATTTGATCAAGATTAAACTCTTCCATGCTTGTTTTTGATTTCCCACTTGTATTTGCTACCAAACTATATGATATAAAAAAGCAAGAAACAACAAAAATAGGCTTTTCAGGAAAGACTCGTTACAAGTCTTGGTCATTAAAAATTGTTTAGAACTTTAATATTTTAAAACTCAACGGTAGCAAACAACATACAGTTAGGTGCTTGAAAGTCAGGATTACTGATATGAGTTAAATAAGAACTAAAAATGTAAAGAGAAATTTCGTTGATTTCTTATAATATTTTATCAAAACGTGTAAAAGATTTCAACTTAGAAGGATTAGTATGTATAATTCATGCCCAATATTCATCAATTCAAGTAATAATTACTTAAGCTAGCTTTATCCCAATTCCCCGGAAATTAATTACAATATAATTACATTAATTTCTTCCTACAAGACGAGTGACGTAACAGAAAACTTTGCTAAACAAGAAGAAGTTCTCAAACATATAACCACTACGGTGATTATCTTTCATCAGAAATAATCAGTTGTTGAATCAATTGTCAACCAATGAACATAATTAAACATCATATTCAAAATCCCTCAACAATATTTCCTATATGTATTGAGCTAAGATAATGCTTTGTAAATAAGTGTGCTACTTCACAAAGTCAGAATAATTAGTTGACTAAACAATTGTTGCTGAGTCAGCTTTATATTGTGTTGATTTGTCGACCTGTAAGTTTTAATTTTTTCTTTAAGCAGTATATAAACTGCAGCCCTTATAAAGACAGAGTGATTAATTTTTCTTCAATTCAATCAATTCTCATTGGATCATGATTTATAATATTATCATTTTATATACAACAAGACTAACAGGATTAATATAATGAATTATGTATGGGTTTAGAAAACGCGGTAATTAGTCATACCTTAAATATATATTTTGAACCATACACATCAATGCAAGATTACTATATGGTCATTTTATATACAGTTACAAACAATTTTAGATTATATGATAAATTCAATATTTTTAATTCCCAAGCACATGGACGGCGCATGGATACTTTGAATTTTTTTTTCGAACTTAGAAAGCTTGGTTGACCAAATATATGAACATACTACATAATTTCAATGCAAGCTTCCCAGCAGGCATAATCATCGAGTCTTGCTGTCGAACAATATCTGATATTTTATTTATTTATTTATTTATTTTTATGTAAAGGGACAAAACATATTATTTACAATCAAGTTACCAATTAGTGGAACAAAAAGAACAAAGTATATTTTCATAATAACAATGAGCCCTATATCTCTTAGCTGCAAAATTCTAAGGTCCATCAACTTCTTATCTCAAAAGAGATGGATGTTTCTGTTGGGTGGAGGATTGAAGGATATTTTGAATTAAAATTGGATCAATAAGTTGATTTGTGAGAGTCATTTTGAATTCCAAACTGATAGAGTGTAGATTTTCTTCAACTGCAAAAGCCCGATTGCACTAAATAGAACTACATTAGGCTAGTGTCAAACTACACCAATCAGTGCACAAAGTGCTCTAGTGATCTCAAGTCTAAGGATTTATTCCATAGACACTGGGGTTACCTTCTGTATGGAATCATCTGGTGGGTCAGTTCAATGAACTTGCCTACAACAAGCAATCATGTGTTGTACCAGGTTGTCAGCAAACAACCTTGACAAGTGAGATCAGTCACTGCCTTTCAACATAGTCGCTCAACACTATGATAGTCTTACCGCATTATCTGTGTCCTTGGTTAGAATAATACTAGGGCTACAATCATTTCTAGAATGACCACCATATGTGATCATAGGGTTCTCACTATCAAGATTTCAAACACTTGATACCCTCTTCACGATTCTATCATTCTAAGGACATATATCAATACATATCAATATGATTTACACGATATAGAATAAAATGCCTTTTATTGATTAATGAACTTTATTACAAAGAGTCAATTCTACAATAATTGATTGGCTTTAGGGCACCAATTCTAATAGATAGTTTTATTAGCGAGAGATCTTGTAGTAGTGTGATTACCACAGATCCCTTCATGTATCTCTCTCATGTTGTAGTTTGCATCTTCATCTGTCACACATTGGAGGAGAGAAGTGTTGAATCCTCATTTAAACAATTGATCTCTGATTAGAGTGTAACAAGCAACTCTAGTATGAAGGAGTCTTGCCTTAGTATTGCTGTTAGGAAGAGCCCCTTCTTTGAGATACTAAATGATTGAAGTCATCTAGGACACAGATTTAGTTGTAGCCACTACAGTTGATGTTGGGAACTTCGATGTACTTGACCGGGATGTTATCCAGCACATCGAAGTCCAACGATGAAGCTATCTTTTCCAAAGCATCTGCAATAAAATTGCAATCTCTCGGTATTTGCTTGATTGTATAGTGCTTGAAGGGCTCAAGTGCGGCCTTGCCCTTCTTCAAGTAACTTATCATATTCTCTTCCTTGGCTTGATATTCTCCCAATATCTGGCTGACTACCAATTGGGAGCCACTATTGATGTCGATCATTTCTGACCCTATTTCTCTTGCTAGTCGCAAACCAACAAATAGTGTTTCATACTTAGCCTCATTATTTATGGCTTTGAATCCGAACCTAAGGGCTCCATAGATGCGAGTACCCCCAAGACTGATAAGCAGAAGACCAACTCTAGCTCTTCATCTGTTAGAAGACCCATTAACATAGAGGCTCCATGTTGACAGATTTCAAATGGTTTCTTGGACAACTTCATTGGTTGGCTGATCAGATTCCTGATCCAGTTGATAAGAGAACTCTGATATAAAGTCAACCATGACTTGCCCTTTAATTGCTACTTTCGGTCTATAATGCAGATCAAACTAACTTAATTCCATGGCCTACTTAAGCAATTTACCTGAGGCCTTTGGTTTCTGAAGGACCTGTCTGAGTGGGTAATTGGTTAGAACATGGACAGTATGGGCATGGAAATAAGGTCACAGCTTTTTGAAGGCGATTAGCAAGGCAAAGGCTAATCGCTCCATCTCTAGATACCTTGACTCGACATCCAGTAACCATTTGCTAGTATAATACACTAGCCACTAAATTCTTCCTTCTTCCTGAATAAGAGTTGCATTAACCACATATTGAGAAACAGACAGGTAGAAAAATAAGATTTCCTTGGGAAATGGCTTGGACAGAAGAGGTGGCTTTCCGAGATGCTCTTTTATACTCTAAAAAGCTTGTTCACACTCTGGAGTCCATTCAAATTTCTTGCTAGACTTGAGTATATTGAAGAACAGAAAACAACGATCTGTTACTCTTGATATGAAGCGATTGAGAGCCACTATTTTCCCATTCAAGCTTTGAACTTGTTTGAGATTTTTAGGACTTTTCATATCTAGAAGAGCTTGGATCTTCTCGGGGTTGACTTCAATTCCCCAATGATTAACAATGTACCCTAGGAATTTACCTGAAGCTACTTCGAACAAACACTTAAGAGGATTAAGCTTCATTTTTTATTTTCGGAGTATGTTGAATATTTCTACGAGGTGGGCTATGTGATCTAAAGCGACATGCGACTTGACCAGCATATCATCAACATAGACCTCCATTGTTTTCTTGATCTGCTCAGAAAACATACAATTAACTAGACGCTAGTAGGTTGGTCCAGCATTTTTCATATTGAAGGGCATGACTTTGTAGTAGTACAGCCCCCGATTTGTAATGAACGAGGTGTGCTCATCATCATATATGAACATCAGGATCTGATTGTATCCCAAAGAGGCATCTATGAAGCTTAGCAACTCATGCCCAGAAGTGGCATCAACGAGTTGATCAATTCTGGGTAAAGGGAAATTGTCCTTTGGGTAGGCTTTATTGAGATCTGTGAAATCAATGTAGGTTCGCCATTTATTATTGGATTTTTTCACCAAAAAAGGATTGGTGACCCAACTGGGGTAATGAGCCTCCCGAATTAACCCAATTGAGAGGACCCTGTCCACCTTAACTTTAAGAGCCACATAGCGCTCTAGGTCTATATCTCTTCTTTTTTGGCAAATTGGCTTAAACTTATTGTCAATGTTGAGTGCATGACATATTACCTCGGGGCTGGTCCCGATCATATCGGCATGAGTCCATGCAAAAAAATTGATATTTTGTCTGAGGAAACTCGCTAAATTGGCTACGAGTTGGGGGCTAAGGTTACTTCTGATTCTCAGCACATGAGTTGGCTCTTGCTTATCTACAGATACCTCAGACAAAGTCTCAATTGGCTCACTGTGGGTATACTTCTCCTGAACACGAGGATCAATATTGTCTTCCACTGGACCAAGCTATGGCTCAATCCTGCTAATCGTCGTTGCCTGTTCAGGAACACCCTCATATTTCCCTTTCCCTTTACATGCCATTTGGACTGCCTATTATAGCAGTTGCGAGATTCATGTTGTGATCCCCTTACTTCCCCACACTTTGTCAGAGTGGGAAACTTCATCTTCTAATTGTAAATAGAAGTGACAGCCTTGAAATTCCATAGTAGAGGTTGTCTGAGGATGCCATTGAATGCTAAAGGACAATCTACTACTAGAAACTCTATCATCTTAGTCACTTCATGGGGATTTCCCAAAGTGACTGGAAGAGAAATCATTCTTCAAGGAGTTAAATGGTCCCTGGTTAAACCATATAGAGGAGTGTTAATAGGATTCAAGTATGTCTCTTCCAGCTTCATCTCCTCAAAGGCTCGTTGAAATAGGATATTCACAGTGCTCCTATTGTCTACCAACATCCTGTGGACTTTGCACCTTCCTGTTGTAGCTACGACAATCAGCATGTTCTCATGAGGGTGGTGCACTTGTTTCACATCTTTCTTAGAGAATATAATCTTCTCTTCTCTACGCAGCTTGCTAGGTCACGGTTCCAAATTAAGCACATTGAAGGGCTTATGTCGGGCTTCTTGGGCATATGTTTCTTGTGTATTCCAAGAATTCTCGGCTATATGAGGTCCCCCAAAGATGGTCCCTACCAAATAAAGACCTTTACGACCTCTGTGCCTTTCTTAGTTGTCTTCTTGATGCTTCACCCTCGTGGGAGTTGGACCATTAACATACTCCTTGAAGTGACCTTTCTAGATAAGGTCTTCAATTGCCTGCTTAAGAGCTTAGCACTCATCAGTGTAATGCCCATTATCCCGATGGTAATGATAATATTTCTTGGCATTCCTTTTGGATACAGGGTTTTGCTGAGTGGTGAAAATGCAGATTTATTTTGTGATTTGGGGGTAAAATTGTAAGGAATTCAAGGTTCAATGCATTATTTATGATGAGTTTCTTTACTTGTTTTGTTATCTTCCAGAATCATGGGTTTTGTTGTTTTTTTAGGTATTCAGGTGCTAAAATATGGATTATTTGTGCAAGTGTTGGTGTTTAGACATCCTAGACCCTTCGAGTGTAGATAAATCAAGGCAAGCGAAAAAAGAATGAAATTCCGCAACTAAGTTGCGACATGAATACGATGCAACTCGTATTACACCCCAGCAAAGAATCATCGCGCCACAGCATAAAGTCGACGAAATCCAAAATGCGTCACGGCGCAATTCATCCACGCCGTGGCGTGATAGGGTTTTTGTTGAGAAAAAAAAAAATTGTTTGGAGCCACTCCATAGTGCAATTAAAATGCATCGCGGCACAAATCATGATATTTGGAAAAACTCCACATTTTCAACCCTAATTTTGGCAACCAATATTTACTATTTTTCCATTTTGCCTAAAAACTATATAAAGGCAACTTTAGTCTGATTTTGAGGATGATTAGGTTTTATAAAATACTTTTGCAACTTTTAAGGCTTGGAAGAGAATGATTGATTGTGTAAAGCTAAACCTTGATCATCTCGAGTGGATCTTGCATCCAAATGTGTATGGGTGATATCAAGGTTTGTCTTCTTGTATTTATGAGTAGCTAAACTCTTTCCTAGTGTAATCTAGACTACTTTATGTTTATTGTTTAATCGAATGTTTAATTGATCCAATGGTATCTTAGTTTCATTCATTTATGTTTATTGAGTTGATTAATCATTATTATTGCGTGATTGCCTTTGATTTACGGTTGAATGGTTGCATGAGTCAAGGTTAGGCTATATGCCACTAGTTGATCTTGAATATCTCTTGATCTTTGACCATTGTTAATGTCTAATCGTGTTTAACAGTTGACTGATTGACTATACGAGTTAGGATGAGGCTATATGCCACTAGCTAATCTCATATTACTCTTATGAATGATTGATTTATGTCTATGAGATGCCCTCGACAAGTGTAAGTTGGTTTGGGTTTGTTTTTGGTACTTTTATGCATAATGAGGTTTTGTTTTTTAGACTAGGCTACATGTCATTAGCTAGTTTGGAAGATGAAAACACTAGGTTGATCTGGTTGGCCATAACACGACTTTACCTTGGTAAGTATCGACCCTAAGATTTGGATTGAGAAACATCGATTAGATTAATAACATAAAGTAGGATAATTATGGCGAAATTGGATACACTAGACCATTTCTAATTGTTTGATCATTTGTTTAGATGTCGTTTTTATCTTAGTTATTATTTTAGTATTTTTGTTATTCTTACTTGAATCTTAGTTAATTTGGATTTTATTACATTTTTGGGTAATTTTATTATCTCACTTGATTTAATTATTTTAGTTCGTTTTTGCATAGTATTAGATTAATTGATAGCTCGACTCTTTGTGGGATCGACCCTTACTTGTGCACTTTACTGCAATAGCGAGGCGTGCACTTGCGAAGGAATTAAATTTGTTTTTAACTGAACAATTTTTTCATGGGCTCTGGCTCTTCAAGCAGATTAGCTTCTGTTGATTTGTCCAAAATAGCTGAAACCAATGCATTGAGTGGAGTAAATTTATCGCGATCACAGTCACGATGAGGAACTAGAGCATAAGATTTCTTGGTCTCAAACGGTTGTTTCTTTCCCTTTCTCTAATTGTCATTAGCCCATTTATGATTAGTTCTTCTATTGCTCTCTCCTCAGAACTCATCCTTATGATTGGGAGCATTGGTCGAAGGCTTGGGGTCATGGCGATTTAAAGTTGCCATTGAGTTTTTTATCTGTAGATATTTCTCTGTCAGATTGTAGAAGTGAGTAAGGGAAAGTCATCCTCTAATTGCAGTTTCTTCCACAAGTCAATTTGCGGGCAAACTCCAACAATAAGCAGTGAATCTTAAGGTGTATTAGCCACCTTATTTAGTTCCCTGCGGGACCTATCAATATAAGACTGAAGAGACTCATTTTTCTCTTGTTGTATGTTGCTGAGATAACTAAGCAGCGTTGAAAACTTTCGATTGGCCTAAAAGTGTCTCAAGAACAACAAGCTCATCTACTGCCACGAGTTGATAAACGCTGGTGGAAACGATTTGAAGCAATGCTTAGCGTGGGTAGTCAGAATCACTGCGAAGCAGCAACTTCACTATAATGCCCACTTTGAGGTACATGGCCTACTCTTGTTAAATTTGCCTTTAAAAGTTGTTGTTTAGCCTTGATTAATTTGGTTTGTGGATTGGATGCCCTGATTTTGGTGAAAACTGGGCGAATTTTGGAAATGTAGACTTCGTCGTGGCAAAGAGAAAACTTCGCAGCGGCGATGTAGGTTCTGTAATTTTTCACCGAGGTAAAGAGTCCATTGATTTTTCTTAGGAAGTTTGTAGAGAATTTTCCATAGGGGTAAAGTGACCATTCTACCCCTAATTAGCAGGAAAAGTGGGGAGTGAAATGTAAGAAAATTTCATGGAGAATATTTTGGAATGGGGGTGAAATTGTAAAGAATTAAAGGACAAGGATGGAATTTCCAAGAAAGTGTAAGGGAAAAATTGGGAAAGAATGCTTATTTATGTGAGATATTAAGGGTTTAGCTTTACAAACCCTCTCATTTGCTTTATCCCACATGCCACCTCTACCCCCCAATTCTCTCCTCTTTCCATCAATTTCCAAGGTTGATTTGAGGGCTTTTAGTTGGATTCTTATAAGGATTTGATCTTAAGCATCAAGAGGTAAGGATTCTTACTCTAGATATGAGATTAATTTATGTTGGTATGGAATTCTTATGAAGTTTATGCTTAAGGTTAGAGAGCAAGAACTAGTCCAACAAAGATAAAGAGTTCCTTGTGGAACTACTCAAGCTAAAGGTAAGTAAATCCAACCTAAGTTAATATTTAAGCAACCAAATGATTTGATATGCATGTTTATGCTTATAAGCTTGAAATTAATTATTGAGGATGTTGATGTTGATGAGTAGATGGCTGTTGATAAGTAAAAGTGAGCCATGAGAAGTAAAAGTGATGTTATGGTGACCAAGTGAAAATTGGTTGTATTTAAAGAGAAATTGAGTAGAATATTTGAAGTGTATTTCTTGACCAGGATTTGTGATGATTCAAGGAGTTTTACTCCAATAATGGATGGTTTAAGAAAGAAGTAGAATTATGGTTAAATTAGCATTTATATGCATGCTTATTGTTTGATGAAATGTCTAAGAGAAGCATGTGCATAAGTAGAGAACCTTAATTTTGTGCAACATTACATCTTTGCATAGCATACTTGCACTTAAGAAAGAAACATAAGCATGAGCCATCCACATGCACATATTTGCATATGCATGAGAACTTAAAGAAAGAATAAAGAATTTATAAGAACAAAGAGAAAGAAAGAAAAGCACAAAAGAATTAAAGAAAGAAAAGTGCTAAAGAAGAGAAAAGAATAGGTTGTTGCGATGGGGAACCCGTGGGTGATAAGAAGAATTTCCCACAAACACGCCACCTTAAGTGAGCGGCATAAGAAGAAGAAGAATTTGTATGACCCGTAAGAGTGTATATGGATTAGGGTTGTACAAAGAAGAATTCCTACATGCAAGCCACCTTAATTGAGTGGCCTAAGAAGAAAGGAAGAATTTGTACAGTCCGCAAGAGTGCATGTAGATGAGGACTGTACTCACTCACACGGTCAGGGTTCCGAATCCATGCATGAACCGAGTTCGATCGGCAAAGAATAAGAATAAGAATGAGAAAGATTGAGCCAATAACAAAAGAAAGAAAAGAAAAGAAAAGAAAAGAAGAGTTTGAGCAAGCAAGAAAAGAAAAGAAGAGCTTGAGCAAGTAAGAAAAGAAATAGAATTAGAATTAAAAAAGAAAGGAAGAAAATGCATTTTTATGCATGATTGCATGTGCATTCCATTCATGCATGTAACCATGATTTCTATCATGGTAAGTAAGAGTGAGAAAGAAATAGTAGAAAGAAGGAAAGAGAGAACAAAGAGAATTAGAAAGGAAGAACAGAAAGAATTAGAGAGAAAGAAAAGAATAGTGAGAACTAGAAACAGTGAAAGAAAAGAGAAAGAACAAAGAGAAACTGAAGAAGAGAAAGAATAGAGTAAGGAGAGAACAAAAGAATAAGTTACGGGGATAAAGGAGTAGAGGATTTACTTACTGAGCATTTTGTGCTCACCCCGTTGTTTTTCCATGTTTTTGCAGGGAATAGGTGAGAAGCGATCGGATAGACATCAAGAAGCGGAGAGGAATGGCACCACTGTCCACCATTGCTACAGTTTATGTATATACTATTTTTGTATATGTAAAGAATTCTATTTTATAAGTAAAGAAAAATTTGGGCCCAACCACTTTTCATATGCTAAGTATGTGTGTTTTCATAGTATATTTTCTAAAGTATACTAGTAAAAAGAAGTTATTACATTTTTGGTATCATAGCTAAGATTTTGGGATTTGACAATGTGTCACTCTCGCCGCATCGATGTTTCGTTACTAACCGTAGTAAGTTAATTCTTTCCTTACTTAAAGTGATTTATGAGTTGTTAATGGGTGGTTGTTTTATAGATGAAGCGTAGAAGCTGAGCGAGTAGTAGGAGAACAATGAGTGTGGGGGAACCTTCAAACCCGCCAGAACCTACTCCCTTTACCCTTGATGAAGCTAGAATTCAGGGATTGATATAGCAAGTTTTAGCAGAAATTCAAGGGAGAGTTGAAACCCTCATACAAGTACCGACCACTAGAGAAGAGAGAGAAAGGCCAATACCTCTGATAGGACAGAATCGGATTGAGCCGATTTATAGGCTCCCAACCAGCATCAACCATTGGAGTTTAAGGGTATTATGGATCTGGTAGTAGCAGAAGAATGGTTTAGGTCCGTGGAGCTTACGACAGAATTGTTTCCCATGACAGACCGGGAGAAGATCCAATATGTCAGTTTCTTGCTTTGGGGTGACGCCTGAATTTGGCGGGAATTAATGGAAGATATTCATGATGTTTCAGTGATGAACTGAGGAGAATTCATAAGAGTGTTTGAGGTTGACTATGGAACAGTCGATCAGGTTCATGAGAAGATACAAGAATTTATTAATTTGAAGCAGGGGACTAGCACAGTGAAAGAGTATTCAGTCAGGTTTAATTCTCTTGCACAGTTCGCCCTTGGTATAGTAAGTACCCCAGAATTAAGAAGAGATAAGTTTGTCCATAGGCTGAAGCTAGAAATAGCCTGGGATGTAATGGTAGGAGCCGAGCCCTCTCGATCATATAGTGAAGTTTTAGAGCAAGTTTTGAGGGTAGAGATTTTTATGAATAAGCTCACCCCAGCAGGACCAAGTGAACCATCTTCCGCTCCACAGAGAGAAAGATTTGAGGTTGCAAGAAATAGAGAACTGAAGAATAAGAAGAAGTTTCAACCTAAGAAGAATAGAAGAGATTGGCAGAGTAAACGGCAAAGAACAGTGGAGTTTCCCCCATATCCTAAGTGTGGGAAGACTCATCCAGGAGAGTGTTTGAGAGAGTTAGGTCGTAATGTTTGTTATAGATGCTGGCAGCCAAGGCATCTGATGAAAGATTGTAAAGTTCCTTTTCTACCTATAGCACAGACAGTCAGAGGTACCAATGCTAGGGTGTTTACCGTGGCACAAGGTGAAGTAGAGGCCAGTCCATTAGCCGTTACTAGTCAATTATTATTTCATGCAGTTCCTTTATATGCTTTGATTGATTCTCGAGCCACTCACTCATTTATATCTTATGGGATGATAGAAAGATTAGGTTTGAGGCCTATTAGAGTAAGTCAACCCATTAAGATAGAGTTACCTGATGGGGTTAGCGTTTTGACCCATGAGATGTTGTCAAGAGAATCGGTAGTGATCCATGTAAGAGAATTAGCAGTTGCCTTAATAGTGTTTGATATGCCTGACTTTGATGTGATTTTGGGTATGGATTTCCTAGGGAGGTATGGAGTAGAAATTGATTTTCGGAAGAAGAAAGCGAGGTTTAATCTCGATAATGGAGATAAGTTTAGTTTTAGAGAGGGCCATCAGTTGAGTATGTTGATTAGTAGTGTAAAAGTGTAACGCCCCACATGAGGTACGTTGTTATTGTTTACTCTTCCGCTCTTATTTGAAATGGGTTTTGGTAATATTGTTTGATTGAAAGTTGTGTTGAATGTTTGCCCTGAATTTGGCTGAAAATAGAAGAAGTTGTGTATACCAAGCTTCGCCGGGGCAAAGAAGAATCTTCGCCGCGGCGAAGATGTGTTGAAACCAAGGGGGAACTCTCTGGACAGTTTCGCCGCGGCGGCCAGGAACTTTTTGTTTCGTGGAGATATATTGATTGGCGAAGCCCAACATCCAATGTTGATTGAGTTTTAGTATTTTTTTAAGGGCAATTTGACCATTCTACCTAATTAGCAGAAAAGTGGGGAGTTAATTGTAAGGATTTTTCATGGAGAATGTGTTGATATGGGGGTGAGTTTGTAATGAATCAAAGGATATAGATGGAATTCCAAGAAGAGTAAGGGCAAAATGGGAATGATTGTGTTTATATTATTAAAAGGAATAGAGATTAACAAACCCCTCATTTCTTCTTCTCAAACGCAACTCTTCATTCTTCTCCTCTCAATTCTCTTCCTTTTGATCAAGGATTCCAAGGGGTTTTGAAGTGATTTGAGGTAGAAAAGCAACCTAAGGCTTCTAAGGTAGAATCTCTCTAAGTTGGTGATTTGGGAGTTTTAAACCATATTGAAGTTTGAGGTTTATGGTTAAAATTAGAGGGAAAGTCAAGCTAAACAAGTGAAGGAAGAATTTGTGAAGTCTCTCCATAACAAGGTAAGTAAAACCCAACCCAAGTTGAGATTTAAGCATTTTCTGATTAGGGTTTTGATGGAAATGATGATGTATGGATATACAGTGATATGCCATGTATGGAGGTTTAAATAGAGATTTCTATGCTTTGTGATGTTTACACTTGCCAATATGAGAAAGAGTAGTTGGGTTAGAGAGGTGTTGAGATGGAATTGAAGGGGTGTTATGGAACCCTTTGGAAGTGTCTTGTTGACAGGTTTCATGGCTTTGTGAAGGGGTTTTTCCCCATGTTGGATGGTTAGAGAAAGTTTTAGAATCATGGCTATGATAGAGTTTTATCGTGCACATGAGTTGTTTGATGAAATGCTAATAGAGGTTTGAGTGTGAGTAGTGAACCTTAATTCCTGCAACATTGCAGTGGCATCTTAAGTGCATTGGTGAAGTGAACACACCAAGGCACTACTTGTACATGGAAAAGTGACCTAAGAAAGTGTAGAAAAATTTTGTATGCAATTTGCTCTATGAGTAGAGAGCTTAGTGTGTACAATACTCTAAGGGTAGAGAGCATTGAAAAATGCTACAATAGAATGAATTAGAAGAAAAATGCTACAATAGAATGAATTAGAAGAGGAGTAAAGTTGGGATGATGCTTTGTGATCATCACCCGACCGTTATGAGAGTCGGATTGATGCTTTGTGATCATCACCCGAATAGCCCTTAGAGATGGGTCGATGCTTGTGACCGTCACCCAATGAGTAATAGAGATGGGGGTAGATGCTTTGTGATCAATATCCGATTAGTTATTAGATAAGTGGGTTGATGCTTTGTGATCACATCCAACGGTTAGTAGAAGCGGGTTGATGCTTTGTGATATCACCCGATAGTGACTAGAGACGGGTAATGCTTGGTGAACGTTACCCAAAATTCATGAGGAACGGGTAGGTGCTAGGTGATCTCCACCGATAGTTAGGAAGAACATGAGTTGGTGCTTTGTGATCCTCACCGGTAGTCACTAAGAAAGGGTTGGTACTTTGTGAATTCCACCCGATAGCCATAGAGAGCGAGATGGTGTGTGTGAACGCCATCGGCCGTACCTCCGATAAGATGGGCCATGATGTTTAGTAGAAACAGAGAGAATCCGAAATAGTATAAGGAAAGAAATAAGAGTCTTCTTCGGGGACAGACAGATAGAGAGTTTTACTTACTGAGCATTATTTTGTGCTCACCCCGTTATTTTCCTTTGTGGATGCAGGTTCTAGGTGATGACGCAGTCGGAGGGGCGTCGGCAAGCGAAGAGGAATAGCTACACTGTTTTCCCCTGTTTTGTCTTTTAAAATGCATTTTTGTAAACAGTAATCTTTGTGTATAAAAGACATATGATTTCTAATGAAAAGAAATTTTTGGGGCCCAATTTTATATTGTTATTATGCATGCATTGTCCTAGTTTTCAGTAGTTGTTACAAAAAGCTAGAAAGATGTTAAGGAAATGATGTTTTGGGTATATTGCTCATGTGGTGCAAAGTAGTGATGTCCCACCACCAGAGTTGCAGAATGTGCCAATAGTCTAGGAATTTTTAGATGTGTTTCCGGAAGAGTTATCGAGTTTGCCTCCGAAAAGAGAAGTAGAGTTTAGTGTTGAACTGGCACCAGGAAGCGCACCGATCTCTAAGGCCCCTTACCGAATGGCCCCAGCCGAGCTTCAGGAATTGAAGAAGTAACTCCAAGAGCTCCTAGATAATGGTTTTATCCGACTAAGTCATTCTCCTTAGGGAGCTCCAATATTGTTTGTAAAGAAGAAAGATGGATCATTACGGATGTGTATAGATTACAGAGAGCTAAATAAAGTGACAGTGAAGAATAAGTACTCGTTACCTCGTATAGATGATTTATTTGATCAATTGAAAAGAGTTGTAGTATTTTCAAAGATCGATTTGAGGTCGGGTTATCATCAAGTAAGAGTGGTGGAACAAGATATAGCTAAGACTGCTTTCTGTACAAGATATGGGCATTATGAATTTGTGGTGATGCCTTTTAGGTTGATCAATGCCCCAGCAGTCTTTATGGACTTAATGAATCAGGTGTTTCATGATTGTCTGGATCAGTTCATAGTGGTATTCATTGATGACATCCTGGTTTATTCTAAGTCGAGAGAAGAGCATGAAGAACATTTAAGATTTGTGTTACAATGATTGAGAGAAAAGAAGTTGTATGCTAAGTTTTCTAAGTGTGAGTTTTGGCTGGACCAAGTGATATTTCTGGGCCATACTGTTTCTAAAGATGGGATATCAGTAGATCCTAGTAAAGTGAAGGCAATCCTTGAATGGCAAAAACTAAAGACAGTGAAAGAGGTCGGAAGTTTCTTGGGGCTAGCAGGCTACTATCGGCATTTTGTAGAAGGGTTGGCCCAGTTGACTAAACCGTTGATAGCTCATACCAAGCAGAGAACTCCTTTTATATGGTCAGTTGCCTGTGAAGAGGGTTTTCAGGAATTGAAGAAAAGATTAACAATAGCTCTTGTATTAGTGTTACCACATGAGGGTATAGATTATGATATTTATACAGATGCCTCATTGCAAGGACTTGGTGCTGTGTTAATGCAGTTAGGTAGGGTGATAGCTTATGCTTCTCGGCAATTAAAAGAGTACGAGACAAGATACCCTACGCATGATTTAGAGTTGGCAGCTGTGGTCTTTGCATTGAAAATTTAGAGGCATTACCTTTATGGTGCCAAGAGTAATATCTACATCGATCATAAGAGTCTGAAGTATTTCTTTGCTCAGAGGGAGCTAAATATGAGACAGGGAAGATGGTTAGAGCTGGTTAAAGATTATGAATGTGAGATTAAGTATCAACCGGGGAAAGCCAATGTAGTAGCTGACGCTTTGAACAGAAAAGCTTATTTGTCCTGACTTACAAGGCTGAAGGAATTAATAGAAGAGTTATGTAAGGAGCAGATTGAGGTTATACCAAGTAAGATTGCCAGGTTAGAGGTTCAGTCTACCTTACGAGAAGAAATTAAAGAAAAACAAATAGCCTATGAGTGGTGCTAGAAAATAATTCAATAGGTGCATGAGGGCAAGATATCAGAGTTCCAGTTGTTAGAAGGAGTTCTCCGTCTTAGGAATCGGTTGTGCATTCCTCAAGAGAATGAATTGAAAAAGAGAATTCTTATGGAGGCTCATGACACACCATACACTGCTTTTCCTAGAGCAACCAAGATGTATCAAGATTTAAAGAAGGGCTATTGGTGGCCAGGTATGAAGAAAGATATTGCAGAGTTTGTAGCTAAATGTCTGGTTTGCCAGCAAGTGAAAGTAGAACACCGAAGGCCGTCAGGGTTGCTTCAGCCATTAAGTATACCTAAATAGAAGTGGGAGAGTATCTCGGTGGATTTTATTACAGGTCTCCCTAGAGTTCAAAAAGGATATAATGCTATATGGGCGATTATGGATAGATTGACTAAATCAGCCAATTTTCTTCCAGTAAAGGAGAGCACTACTTTGGATCAATTGGCCCAGATATATGTTACGAAGATAGTGAGATTGCATGGAGTACCCAAGACAATAGTATCAAACAGAGATTCCAGATTTGTGTCAGCTTGCTGGATGAGTTTACAGAGGAACTTGGGTACCAGATTGGCTTTCAGTACCGCCTATCATCCTTAGATAGAAAGAACAAATCAAGTGCTTGAGGATATGTTGAGAGCATGTGTATGGATTATAAAGTATCCTGGCATGAGATGTTACCCTTGGTGGAGTTTGCTTATAATAATAGCTATCAGTCTACAATTAAAATGCCTCCTTATGAGGCCTTGTATGGTAGACATTGTAGATCTCCATTACATTGGGACAAGATAGGCAAGAAATATGAGTTAAGTTCAGCTCTTGGGCCAGAAATAACTCAGAAAATGATTGAAGATGTCAAGTTAATCAAAAGCAGAATGAAACAAGCCCAAGATAGACAGAAAAGTTATGCCGACTTGAAGAGAAAAGATATTAAGTTCGAATGGGTGATAAAGTGTTTCTAAAAGTTTCCCCCTACAAACGGGTGATGTGTTTTGATAACAAAGGAAAGTTAACACCAAGATACATTGGTTTATTTGAAGTGTTACCGCTAATAGGAAAGGTAGCCTATAGGTTGGCACTACCACCTAGCATGGATAGAGTTCACAATATGTTTCATGTCTCGATGCTTCAGAAGTATGTAAGTGATCCCTCCCATATACTGAGTGCAGAAGACATGGATTTGAAAGAGAATCTTGTGTATAAGGAACGTCCAGTTCAGATATTGGACAGAAAGATTAAAGAGCTCCGGAACAAGAGTATGCCGTTAGTGAATGTCCTCTGGAGAAATCATAAAGTTGAAGAAGCTACATGGGAGGCAGAGCAAGACATGCAGAACAGTTACCCAGAGTTGTTCGTATGAATTTCGGGGACAAAATTCTTTTAAAGGGGGGGGGGGGGGGGGGGAGAGAGAATTGTAACACCCACTTTGAGGTACATGGCTTACTCTTGTTAAATTTGCCTTTAAAAGTTGTTGTTTAGCCTTGATTAATTTGGTTTGTGGATTTGATGCCTTGATTTTCTTGAAAACTGGGTGAATTTTGGAAATGCAGACTTCACTGGGGCGAAGAAAAAACTTCACCATGTCGATGTACGTTCTATAATTTTTCGCCAAGGCGAAGAAAAATCTTCACCGGGGCGAAGAGTCAGCTGATTTTTCTTGTGAAGTTTCTAAATAATTTTCCATAGGGGTAAAATGACCATTCTACCCTTAATTAGCAGGAGAAGTAGAGAGTGAAATGTAAGAAAATTTCATGGAGAATATTTTGGAATCGGGGTGAAACTGCAAAGAATTAAAGGACAAGGATGGAATTTCGAAGAAATTGTAAGGGAAAAATGGGAAAGAATGCTTATTTATATGAGATATTAAGGGTTTAGCTTTACAAACCTCTCATTTGCTTTATCCCACATGCCACCTCTACCCCCCAATTCTCTCATCTTTCCATCAACTTCCAAGGTCGATTTGAGGGCTTTTGATTGGATTCTTATAAGAATTTGATCATAAGCATCAAGAGGTAAGGACTCTTACTCTCGATATGAGATTAATTTATGTTGGTATGGAATTCTTATGAAGTTTATGCTTAAGGTTAGAGAGTAAGAACTAGTCCAACAAAGATAAAGAGTTCCTTGTGGAACTACTCAAGCTAAAGGTTATAAGTAAATCCAACCTAAGTTAATATTTAAGCAACCAAATGATTTGATATGCATGTTTATGCTTATGAGCTTGAAATTAATCGTTAAGGATGTTGATGTTGATGAGTAGATGGCTGTTGATAAGTAGAAGTGAGCCATGAGAAGTAAAAGTGATGTTGTGGTGACCAAGTGAAAATTGGTCGTATTTAAAGAGAAATTGAGTAGAATATTTGAAGTGTATTTCTTGACCAGGATTTGTGATGATTCAAGGAGTTTTACTCCAATAATGGATGGTTTAAGAAAGAAGTAGAATTATGGTTAAATTAGCATTTAAGTATGCATGCTTATTATTTGATGAAATGTCTAAGAGAAGCATGTGCATAAGTAGAGAACCTTAATTTTGTGCAACATTACATCTTTGCATAGCCAACTTGCACTTAAGAAAGAAACATAAGCATGAGCCATCCACATGCACATATTTGCATATGCATGAGAACTTAAAGAAAGAATAAAGAATTTATAAGAACAAAGAGAAAGAAAGAAAAGTACTAAAGAATTAAAGAAAGAAAAGTGCTAAAGAAGAGAAAAGAATAGGTTGTTGCGATGGGGAACCCGTGGGTGATAAGAAGAATTTCCCACATACACGCCGCCTTAAGTGAGCGGCACAAGAAAAAGAAGAATTTGTATGACCCATAAGAGTGTATGTGGATGAGGATTGTACCAAGAAGAATTCCTACATGTATGCCACCTTACTTGAGTGGCCTAAGAAGAAAGAAAGAATTTGTACAGTCCGCAAGAGTGCATGTAGATGAGGAATGTACTCACTCACACAGCCGGGGTTCCGAATCCATACATCAACCGAGTCCGATCGACAAAGAATAAGAATAAGAATAAGAAAGATTGAGAAAGATTGAGCCAACAAGAAAAGAAAGAAAAGAAAGGAAGAGCCTAAGCAAGCAAGAAAAGAAGAAGAAAGAAAAGAAACAGGATAAGAATTAGAAAAGAAAGGAAGAAAATGCAGTTTTATGCATGATTGCATGTGCATTCCATTCATGCATGTTACCATGATTTCTATCATGGTTAGTAAGAATGAGAAAGGAAAAGTAGAAAGAAAGAAAGACAGAACAAAGAGAATTAGAAAGGAAGACCATAAAGAATTAAAGAGAAAGAAAAGAACAGTGAGAACTAGAAACAATGAAAGAAAAGAGAAAGAACAAAGAGAAAATGAAGAAGAGAAAGAATGGAGTAAGGAAATAACTAAAGAATAAGTTATGGAGATAAAGGAGTAGAGGATTTACTTACTGAGCATTTTGTGCTCACCCCGTTGTTTTTCCATGTTTTTGCAAGGAATAGGTGAGAAGCGGTCAGATGGACGTACAGAAGGGGAGAGGAATGGCACCACTGTCCACCATTGCTACAATTTATGTATATACTATTTTTTTATATGTAAAGAATTATATTTTATAAGTAAAGAAAAATTTGGGCCCAAATACTTTTCATATGCTAAGTATGTGTGTTTTCATAGTATATTTTCTACAGTATACTAGTAGAAAGAAGTTATTACATTCACTAAGTTTGAAACTTGGTGAAGCTCCATGAGGTGGTTAAACTCATAGAGATCGTCCTGAGGATCAGAATTCCCATCGAATGCCCTCATGTCGGGCATTCTAAATCTTGACAAGAAAGGAGCAGCTAGAGAAAATGGAGACGGCTCAGTGACCTGCCCTTACACATTCTGTTGAGCTCTAATCTGATGTAAAGCTCGTTGTCACTCCTCTATCTGAGGAAGTGAAGCCCTTTGGGTATCACTTTCTGCATTATAGGTACGCTCCCTACAATTGTGGTTGATGAAAGACTACAAGTTGGTGCTTTGTCTGCCTTGGCTAGAGCCTTCGGCATGCTTTGATAGTTGTTGGCCTGAGCGTTGTGAAGGCGTAGAGTGGCTGGGGGATTTTTCCTTACTTGGCGGTGGTCAGAACTGACTAGTTGATGATGGGCACTTCCCCCACGGTGATGGTCAAAACCATCATGCTAGCAATGGTGAGAATCTCCCTACCAAGCACTCTTATGGGTGTGCCCCTGCAATGTGTCGTGGTTCTGCTCTTGGTGCGACATACTGCCAAGTCGTTAAGCCACAGGTTTTTTCCCTTTCTCGCCACTAGTATTTGCTTTCCCATGCTCAACCACTTGCTTTCCCTTATTCTTTTGCATGGTAATGTGTGTGGTATGAGCTTTTGCTCATTTCCACGCTTTAGAGCGACCTATAGGCATTTTCGGAGGCGATACCACCTTGTCAGAATTTAGTGGCATGACTTGGTCCAAACGATCCAACCTCTGGTTCATCGTTTGGAGGGTGTTGTTGAACTTCTCCAAGTACCCAATCAAAGCAGGATCTACTTGGGAAGTCGAGGGGACGATTTCCACAATATTCTGAATAGAAGGGACTACTTCGGGAGAAGTAGTTTCTTGATTGTGGGAAATCTCCTCGTTATTGATGCTAGTACGCTCAACTTCAAAACCACAAGCCATAAGTTCTTATGGTTGACTTTTGAAGGTGAAACTAACTAATCAGTTGAGAAAACCGGATAGAGAACTGATGTGAATCCAAGCCCTCCTTTTAGCGCCAAACTGTTGATGTTAAAATCAAACATCAATGACCTCGTACGTGCAAAGTGCTAAGAAGGTCTTAGAAGTTAAACATGATTAATTATGAAAAATGATTGAGGGTTACTGTTATCACACTAGCATGCAAAAAGTTAAAGTAAATGAGACGATGAGAATTTTATAGTGGTTTGGATACGTAAAGCAATTCCTACATCCACTATTTTATTTTATATGAGTATTTTTGGTGATTAACCAAGTTTACAAGAGGTCACAAACTACAAACTGAATTACAAGTGCTTGGTATTCTAAGAGAATATTAAGTCAATCACTTTCTCGTATGGTGTCTTTGCTGTTTGCTTTGTTAATTTCAGAGTGTCTGATCCCAATTTTGTGAGGGGGAGCTACCTATTTATACTCACTGAGCCCAAGATAATGATTACATATCTACAAGTGGATAGGCGTCATGCAAGTCCTTCCTAGCCTCTCAGTGGTTGATAACTTAGGAAATATCCTTAAATTAAATGGGGCTTAGATAGGTGTGCGAACCAAATTCATTTACATACAAAACTTGAGTCGGTTAGGTTGTTGACAACTATATTTTTTCTGTCTTAAGGCAAAGTGGCAGACTTTAGACAGTGTAAAGCTTTCCTGAACTCTGACTAGTGCTCAGTCCTGATTTTTTAGGCATAACAAGAAGCTTGTCCACCACCATTTGTGAAGGTTAAAGCAAATGATTCAAAGTTCTGGATTTGTAGCAACAACGACATCTAATCTTGAATTTTTTACTTTGGAGAAAAAAAGATAAACTCTTAGTTGGTTGCTTGCATCCATTTTCCAATCTATGTTGGATGTAATCTCTAAATGCCAGTTTGCTTCTAAAATAATAAGTTAGCTCTTAAAAAGGATTTTATAACAGAATCCAAGGCCCAAACATTGCACATTAGAAATCTCTGAAGGGTTTCTCATTTATATATTAAATAAAAAATGTTCTTATAAAATCAATCCATTAAATTAAGTTTGTTAATTAAAATTTTCAAGACTCTGT
Organism: Pistacia vera; assembly: GCF_008641045.1. NCBI lineage: Eukaryota > Viridiplantae > Streptophyta > Magnoliopsida > Sapindales > Anacardiaceae > Pistacia > Pistacia vera. Next base: position 55,160 of record NW_022196428.1, read on the forward strand.
CCTTGAATATACTCAAACTCATTAATTTTTTACGGTTAGTTCAAAGCAAAATTATATTTTCAGAGCATAACTATTTCAGTTTGAAAACGTAAGTTCCTAAAGCCTAGAATAACGTCTAGAACAAACATATAATATGACTTTTTCGATTTGAAATTTACTAAAAAATTCGATTTCTTAATTGCAATACATGATGTCGTATGTCAAGCATAATGCAACTGAAACAATTTCCAATTTCAGGTTTGCAGTTTCCAGATTTCTGTAGGGACAGCCAAAACTGTGCGCTTTGCACTTAGACGCATTGTTTGCTATCTCTTTCAAAAGACATGTATTTGACTCTCTTTCTGGTTTTTACATGCAGTTAATGAAAACTGTTCGTTATATTTTTCTCTCAATTCTCTCGAATATTCCTAAGTTTCTTCACCATAAAGCAAGTTAAGAAGACAATAATACTTATGAAGTAGGGTTATTATAAACCAAAGATTACTTTTACCAAAAACTTACAATAATAGGAAACAAATATTGGAAACGATAAAGAGAGAACACTTAACAATGTAAAACCATTAACTTTAACTAAAATATTTTAAATGACTAAAATATTCATGTGCGAGTGATTTTATTGTTTCAAAGAAATTTAAAAACATAGAAATAAAATATATATACATCATTGAAATTTTTACAAAAAATAAAATAAAATATATATAATTATAACAATAAAAAGATAAAGTAATATATATTAAAAAAATTAAAACTAAAATATGAAGAATACTTTCAAAAAAATATTTCCTTAGTTGTCAATTTTTTTTTTTTTTTACTCATGTTCTCCTGTATTTTTGTATAAAACTATATTGCATAAAATTGCCTTAATACCCTCGAAAAGTTGAAATTAAGGGTTTTAACTTTTAAACAGTTATGTTTTCTCTTATTGTCTTTTCAAATTTAAGTGTACGTCCTATAACTATAAGTTTATGATAAAAGTTCTTTCTAATTGATAATAACCCCACGAAATATTACTTTGTATATATTGGTGGTATTCTTTTATAGGCAACGATCTCATAAGACTTAATATTCTTTTTATAGTACAAATTTCTAAAGAATCTGATTCTATATAATAATTGATATTTTAGGAACAAACCAAACAACAACTGTCCTGTGTTAAAACACACTTTCAGTTTGAATAACAACTCTTCGCTGCTTTTTTTTTTTTTTTTTTTTTTTTTTTGGGGGGGTTAAGGTAATACTACACATACAAATTAATTATAGAAACTAATATAACAATCTGGTTATGTTTGACATACAATTTACACTTAATTATATAAACTATTTTTAATTTAAACTCATTCAATCACTTTAAAATTTATATGGATGACTTTATATGAGTAGTTTATACATATAATATTATTCTTTGTTTTTACTAAGCTTAAGCATTTAATCCATGTTGGCGCAATAAAAGAGAATTTCCTATGTTGGTTAATGGTCCGGAAGTCGTGTCTTTTCCCTTATTGAATTGAATTTAACATCCTCTTTTCTTCTAACAGTTCATTATAAAGTTGTTGCTGGTCTTTTTGTATTTTTTTTAAAAAAAAAAAAAATTAACAGGAAAATATTAAAATGCAACCAAATATGGAAAACAAATTGAGAAGAGTCCACTATTGGCTTGGGCCTAATAATGGATCGTTGCAACTCTTTTCTTGGACTTCGACTATGCTTTATGAGTAACATTAAGCCAACCGCAACTTTTCACATGAAGGGATCCTCCAGTAAAAGTCTCGTTGTAGCCTTGCACACCCAATATCGATGAGAAGAAGACCAGGCAAGTATTTAGTGAAATGATTAGCTGTGAAATTTGAGAAGAAGACCAGGCAAGTAATTGGTTTGTGAAATTTGAGATTTTGGTATAAAAATGGCCAATATATCAAAGATGACAACATAAAAGAATTTATCCCCCAAACAAATAGTTAGAGGCAATAAGAGACAAATTAAAAAACGTACACAGTAAGCGGTTTTTTGGGGGAAAAAAAAAAAAACACAATAGTGAATTTGAGAAATCATAACTCACTCATTTGAAATTGAAATTTGATGATTTTTGTCTCTACAAACTGGTCCCTGTCTTAACTTTCCAAGAAAATAGAGAAAAACCTGAAGAAAATCTTAATCGATTGTCGGTTCTAGGTTTTTGTTACTTTATGCAGTATTTTGGATGGAAGAAGGTAAGCATGGTTAGGATTCTAGGATTTTTTTCTCTGAACGGAGAGATGATCATATTTGGATGTGACTAAGGAGTATTTAATGATTGGTGTACTGATGAAGATGTGGAAGATAACTGCGGTAGTGTTTTGGTGTTTAGGGAAAATGGGAAGTAGTAATGGTTTTAGGGATTTGCAACGTTTTGCTCAAACTCACAAAGAAAATAACGGACTTTAAGTGTTCAGACTTTTGAGATATCAAAAGAATGAGAAGGCTGGTCTTTATCTAAGGGACGCTTTGATAGGCGATAATTATTAAAGAAAAATAATTTAAAAGAGATAAGTGAAAAAAAGGAAGTGATAAATACTAAAATGTATTTACCAAGTAATTAAAAATAAGAAAATGAAATTAATGAAGTCTATTAATGTGTCAAGGTACATTTATGGGAAAATATAAAAAGAATCTTGATGAGATACATCTTCATTAGGATAAAAATGAATTAATAAATAAGAAATAGTTTTACTTGAATGAAAATGAGACTAAATTCATTTAGGAGAATAAATAAATAAAAATATTAATAATATGATAAATAAAATGATTTTATTAAGAATAAGATATAAGAAACATCTTCGACATTTTTCTTAAATAATTATAAAAAAGATAAAATGCATAAAACTTTAATTATATTTGGAGAATTCCAAAAATTAAATATATAATTAACTTAATATGGGGATTAATTTAGATAATTCACAATAAATGTAATTTTGTTGATAAATAATGTTTGAATACTATCTAATATCCAAAAATAAATAAATTTAAAATTGAAATATTTGTAAAAATGGAATTTTGAATTATATTATGGTTTGGAAACCCAATAAAACTAACTACTTTCAAAGTAGTTTTTTTAATATTTTAGAGAGCACTTAACATAAGGTCATAATGGGTATTTCTCTATTAAAATATTAAAGAAAATGTTTTTATTAAAAGTGGTGATGATAATCAGTTTTAGCAAAGATTGGGGACTTTCTTCTTCCTTTTTTTTTTTTTTTTTTTTTTTTAAATTAATTTGGGTAAACCCTTAGTCGTATAGAAAGAACAAAAGAATACTGCGTAAGAGAGGGGACTCCCCCCTAAGCTAAACCAGCCTTGGAGATGCCCGCGAACAAAACAACTCAAAAGCAACCAAACAAAAGCCAAAACGAAAACTATCCTTCACAAACGAAAGCCAAAGGAGGAGGCCAGAACCAGCACTACAACCAGAGAACAGCAGACGAAAAATCTTCGTCACATGCACAATAGAAAACACAAGAAAGCTTACCTTGAACCTGCTCAAGGCAAGGAAAACATACAACCAGCTTTAGGAAGGTCTAACTTCTCCTTCTTTTGTGCAACCTCTAGGAAGATCCCATTCAGCTAGCACTTTACGAACCCTTGCATTATCCTTAAAGGATAAGGAATGAAGACGAAGCCTTTCCTTCTCCAAAAAATTGCATCTCCAGAATCTCACAGCTCCTCTCTCCATTTAAGAACAGTCTAAAGTGCCATTCCTGCCATATATAATACACAGCCGCTCCAAACAATAATTTACAAATAGCTGCTCGGATGTTTTTGCCTTTGAATTTGACTGAACACCAGCTGACAATATCATTCCACACCCACCTAAGGGAGATCGAAAGTGGCAAGATTGGACTGATTCCCACAATTTCTGCGTATAGGAACAATAAAAGAAGAGATGTTCATGAGAGTCTGACGGACCATTACAGAGTTTACAAGCCAACTCTTCTGTCCTACGCCACCCTCTCATTTTGTCCTAGGTTAAAAGCTTATTCTTTATAGCCAACCAGGTGATGAAAGAATGGCGAGGGACACATATACCATCCCAGATGAGGGCACTCCAAGGGGAGATAGTAAAAGTTGGGGAATGATCTTTCCAAACCTGCATGGTAGAAAATTTCACTTTTTTTTAATCCCTATCCTGCCAATAAGGAACATCCCTGATTCCTGACGTGGAAATTAAAGGAGTATGGTTAGCTATTGTTGGGAAGACGTCTCTACTAATATCAGGCCACCTCCATCGTCTATTCGTAAGGATATCACTCACCCGAGCCTTATACCCCAGACCTGAGTCATAAAAAGTTCGTGAAGGGATAACAAGGTCAAGAGGTCCCTGTGGGTGCCAATTGTCAAAGTACAAAAATGTCTTTTGGCCACCCCCTAGGGAAATCCCAATATGTTTTCTGACTTCATCCCTCAATTGCAGAAGCTTTCACCAGCAAATAAAAGAACCTCGACGTTCTTTGAAAATACAATGTGGAAATTCCATAAGTTTTCCTGCTGCCCTGAAATTTAAAATAATTCTCTAATATACTTTTCTTGGATTTTTTGTAAATTGAAATGTATAGTTAGGGTCTGCTAAGTGGGTCTAATTCAAAGAAACATTTAAATTCTAATAAGCCCTATTGAACTTTCTTACCTGCCACACCATAACCTACCAAATAATGCCCCATTGAAGTGGCCTGGATCCACTGGTTTCCAGAAAGTGTTTCAGAGAAACAAACCTTTGAATCAAGCTAGATAGTCTTTGCTTAAGCGTCGAAGAACTTTAGAACTCCTTTTTGTGATTGGGTCCATTTGGGGCCTATTGGGCTTCGTCTATAAAAAGTGACATCAACAAACTTTGTTATCCCGACTCATAGCAAAGAAAATCTAATTGTGGCTTCTTGTAGGGGTGTAGTCAAAATAATTTCTTAGCCTCGGCTAGATTTCTTTTTATATATATAAAAATTGTTAAAAATTAAGAAGAAATTTATAGTTTAGCTTAACCTCAATGATTAAATATTAGAGTTATACTTAATGATATAATGAATATCATGTTGATCATCTATAATTTAATACAAAATCATTAAAAAAAATTATATAATTAACTAAGAAAGACATAAAGAAGTAAATTAATTCAAAACTAATTTAAAAACACAAAATACAAAATAAACAATTCAAGATAAAACGAGACTTGTGCAAATAAAGAAAATTGATATTGTAGCGCCGAATTTCCCAAGGGCAAACACATAATTTCCCTATTTTATATAACTTGCACACCAAGCAAATTATCTTAGGGGTATCCTCTAAACTAGGAAGTATAATCATGATTAAATGAGAAACTTAAGGGAATAAGAAGACCAGTCACATTAGGAAGTGAATGTGGCTAGGATCCGATCCAAAAGAAGAAAGAGATCCTACATTCTCCTAAACTCACACAATCCTTCATCTATTTGGTATCTACAATGACAAGGGAAGTAACACTTTGAAATTCTATTATACTTTGCTATATAAAGGGGGCTAATGGCATGGAATGATACACAAGAATTCTTACGGAAAAACCTCACATTAAGCATTCCAATTGAAAGCTAACTGCAGCCGATATTAGCCTCTGCTTCTGTTCTAACCCTGCAATCCCGCATGAGACTTTGCTATTTTTGTAGGGGCAACGTTGTAGTCAACGATTGCTGCAGAGACAATAATCCAAATCCTTGTGTCCTGGTGTGCAAGACTGTCACCATTAGTTTGGTGTGAATTTTGGCATAAATAGATATAATATATTGAGTAATAAAACTATTTTTATATAAAGAAAATTAAATTAGATGAAACATTAAAATTGTTAATCGACTTTTATAGTTTTATTTCTAATTAGTTATTTAATATTTTAAGAGTAAACAACATGTTCCCATCGGAGGTTTGGTGAAACGACAAGTTTCCACCCTTGGTTTTATTTATTTCAGATTTTCACTCTTAAACCAACATCATTAATCATTTTTAGGTTCTAACACAAGTGCAAAGAGTGTTATTACTATATTCCCTTAAAAAAAAAAATTAATAAACTAATTTTTAACCCCTAAATTAGTAGAATTAGAAAAATAACTATTTTACTTTCAAATTTATTTCAATAACACTCTCTTCTTCAACTTTCACATCATCCCCATCTACAAACACCCAACCTAGCCACTACCACTACCACTACCACCACCACCTAACCACTGTTGCCACCAAGCCACTGCCATCACTGCCACCCAACCACTGCCATCACTGCCACCCAACCACTATCACCATCCAGTCAAATTAATAAAATTTCAGTAGTTGTCACCAACCCTCAAAACGGAAATAATATATCTTTTTTTTTTTCCTTTATCCTTTTTTGTTTTGCATTTTTAGATTTTTTTTCCTTTCAATATTAAATCTTCTCTTTTGCATTTCGTCTAGTCCTCGTCACCAACTCACCACATCCTGAAATGGTTCCTTCTTTCATCCTTGATATCACTCAAACTCTCTGCAACATGGCAGTTAAATCTCTACTGCATTCCTTTATTTCACCAAAGTTGTCTTGTTTCTTCAACTCTCAATTGAATTTGATCAACTTTAGAACATCCCAGTGGGGGTTTAAGCCAAGAAACCAACTATTAGAACACTATCGATCTCAATCATCCATCCAAGAAAAAAAAACGAAAACCACGAAAACCCATAGCTTTCAAACCTACCACAACCATCACCAAATTGGCCACCATTTGCTGCATTTACCACCACCAATTTCAGCTTCAACCACCAGTGCAACCAACATCACATTCACCATAGTGGCCTTGCTATGGACAGATCGAAAATTATGGAAAGGGAGAGATGAAAAGAGATGGAGAGAGAGAAAAGAGATAAACTAACTTGGGAATTTGACAGATTTTTTAAAGTTCACTGCCACCGTCAACCAATCAACTCCAGAAATCCCAAACAAACAATACACAAACCCCCCAAATGGCTTACTCAATCTCAAGATCTCGATCCTCTGTCAACGCATGGCATAATTGTTTGCACGAGGAAACAGGCCAATCACACTAGATCTAGGGCGGATCTAGTGCAATTTGGGTTGGAGTTTTTAGTGCGATTTGGCCAAAATCTCACTCGGCCATGTGCGATTCCAATCGAATCGCATCCGGCTAGAGATCTCCGCTTCCTTCTTGCAAGCCCCAACTAACTTGCCAGCGATCTCTTCTATATTCTATTCTCGGGCGACCAACTTTGACTTAAAAAAAAGATAGTTGAGCCCTCGTGTGTTTTGATGTGTCATAACTAATTAAAGAGTTGATTGATTTCTAACAAACATGATCAGGTATGATAAAGAGTCATAACCAAAAACAAAATATAGATTTTCCTTTTGGAATGACTGTGTAGGAAAAACGAACGATCATTCATTTGTATCAAAGTTGCTTAGATGCACGTTCTTCTTAGCACGACAATGTTTCGTGTAACCGTGCATGCTTCTGTCGAAAATGGAGCCAAGTCTTTCACACTAGCATGACCAAGCAGCATGCCTGTTCCATCAATGTCAAAAGTCAAAGCTCTCAGAATTCAAATAATTCATGCCTTTGACGAATCTTGGAAGTCTAGGCTCCGTTTGGTTGCCAATTGGGAATACTACTTTTAGTATTCTCAAAAAAGTTAAACAGTAAAATACCCAAAAACTTTGATTTTTGGGAATACTACTCCCAATATTATTCAACTTTTTTTAAACCTCTTAAATTTGATAATTTAATTAAATACCCCTAATTTTTTTTAAAAATTACAAAAACACCCCAGTAATTCATATTTACCAGATTCCGGCCACTACTACCCGAAAATGGCCAGAATATGTTAGGATGGCGCACTACCGGCTGAATCTGGCCGGTAGTGCGCTGATCTAGCCTTTTTTGGTCAGATCCACGGTGGATCTGGCCGTTGACGGCCAGATCTAAGGCTGTAACGGTTTATAACAACGGCCAACAAACGGTCGTCGTTTGTTGGCCGTCGTTGACTGACGAGAAAATACGGCCAGATCCACCGTGGATCTGGCCGGCAAAGGCCATATCGGCGCACGACCGGCAAGATCCAGCCGGTCATGCGCCAATACGGTGAACCTGGCCACCCTTCGGCGGTGGTGGCCGGCTGTCCGTATTTGACATTGGGTTGGGGGTGTTTTTGTTAACTTTTAAGATTTTATTATAGGGGGTGTTTTGTAAATAAACAAATATAGGGGGTATTTTAAATTTATAAATCCTACATCGTAATACCCGCCCAATTTCACTTTTTTTTAACTTTTTTCAGAAAACTTTTCCCAAAAACACCCAATTGTGAACCAAACGAAGCCCTAGTCTTGAAGATCAAGTTGAGGATTCAAGTTTCAAAATTGGAACGACAGTTCTCCATGGTGGAATGACCACTCACACTCAAAAATCGTTCTTGGCTTAACGACATCGTTCCAGGTAGTTGTGCATTCTACTAAAACTTTTATGGATTTTAAGGAGCCAATGGTCACACCGTTCCTCGTGGTGGAATGATCATTCGCGATGATGGTACGACCGTTCACAATAATGGAATGACAATACCAGAAACCCTAAAGCTGTGCAAATTGACCGTTGGTATCAGGAATGACCGTTTGCAATAATGGAACGACCACTCCTCTGTGTCTACTGGCTTTTTAGACGGACATTAAATGCAACAACGACTCTTTGCAAACAAGGGAGAAGTCAAGCTTAAATGGAGCACTTCAAAGCTTAGAAAACTATAGCGAGAATAACAGAGACTCAAGGCATATCAAAACATTCTCACATAATCCCTTGAGCTCAAAATCCAAATCAAAGCATCACTCTCTTGTACTCATTTGTAAACCTCTAAGAGTATTGTTCTTATTGTGTGTTCAAGCCTAAATTAAGAGACAATCTTTCTCACACTTTTTATCAAACACTTTGTAGGCGAAATCTTGTAAATCTAGAGGCAAAATCATGTGAAAACTAGTGTAAAGGCGAAATCTGATTCTAGTAAAACTTTAAGGAGATTGCCTTAAAGAAGTGGATGTAAGAGGCTTGTGGATAGAGCTCCGAACCACTATAAATCTCTAAGCATTTCTTCTATCTCAACTCATTTATTACTCATCATATACTTATTTGAAGCATCGTTCTCATACACATATTTATTGCTCACTTTCACAAATACATCTCTCTAATTTATTGCTTATTATTGATTACCCATATTGTTTGAATCACTCTCATTCATTGTTTATCATTTGTTTAGCGTGTACCATTTTGCCATATAGAGTTTTACAAAAAGGCCAATTGAAAAAGAGTTGGCTAGTTAGTGATAGAGGTGGAAGCAGAGAGAAATTTGAGATGTGAGGTTATTTTGAGGTTTCGATTTAATTTGAAATGATCATTTTAGCCTTTAACGGTTAAAATAAAGGAAACAATGTTAGTTTATGGGTGGTAATATGGAGTAAATGAAACTAGAGGTATCAAGTTACCATTTCGCTAGACAAATATGTCATTTATTCATATTTTTAAAATACTAAACTTAAATTTTATTTTTCTTTTCAGGGAGGCTACCTAGGTTGCTGCTCATGCTAGCTCTCCTTGCTACACCTTTGGCTGCTTGATACAGTTATTAGGATAATCTAATGCTTCGGGATGTGCATCTCTTTCAATTATTTATCAACAAGGTAGACAATACTTCAGGTTGTACATCCATGCATGCATGAAATTATTATCACGGCCTCTTTATAAGTTTGTTGTAAAATTAATCATGGTTGTTAGTATCCTACAATACCCGATACGTATCATATGATATGATTCGATACATGTCGCCAACGATACGTATCAGAGAGTATATCCTAAGCCTTTCGATACATTGATATGTATCTTACGATACGATACGTATCCTTAAAAATATCGATATAAATCGATACGACTTTATTAATTTGGGCCAAAGGCCCAAAAAAAATTTCAGGTCGAAACTGGGTGACCCAACCCGATTCACTAAAACATGTACAAATTTACCCATTTTGTATGGAGAAAGTGAAGAGAAATATGTGTTACCCATTTTACATGATAATAATAATATAAGTAGAGATATAAATATTGACATTGATCTTGAAAATGATATGAATGGTTGAGAGAAAATAATATAAATTCTTAATTTTGTGATTAATTTTGATTATGTAATAACATCATTTAAAGCCAATAATACTACAAAATTCTTTAATTAATCTTGGGAATGATATTAATTTTTTTAAAATTTTGATTATTTTATTAATTTTTTTAAAAAAGGCGTATCCTACGATACGATACCATACGCGATACACGATTCAAAAAATTAGGTTTTCGATACACGATACGATATGCGGTTTGACAACCATGAAATTAATACCTTCAGATATCGATCTGTTCTCAAATTGGAAAATTATCCTAAGATCTAACCCTTTGTGACTTGACAAACAACACACAAGCAATAAGAAATTAACAAGAAAAGTAAAGGAGACTATGATATATGTTGTTCACCCAAAATTAGACTACGTCCATAGTGCCAATATAACATAGTTTTTTCACTACACATCAATTGAGTACAATAAGATGAGAATACAAGCCTATTCTATAATCTCTCTCTCACTTAACAAAGATCCCCCCTTGGGCTCACAAACATCCTAGAAACACTATAATGGGCCACCAAACATTACACTCTCACAATGTTTAAGCTTAAGTTAGTAGATGAAAACTCAACGTGGCATTAGTCCAATAGCCCCTCTCACAAAAAACTTGAATTTTTTAATCTTCTTTTATTCAATTGAACTTGAGGATTCAACTTTAGACCTTTTGCTATATATATATTTGTCATCTTACCTAAAAGCTTAAGCTAATAAGTGAGAGTAAACATTATATTAGTCTAGTAAATGTCAATTTATAGAAAATTGATTTGCTATTTTCACTGTATCTAAGATTTTATGTATAAAATGTTTGAAATTAGTATTTTCAGTGCACTAACTTTGAAGTCGTTGTTTAACTTCTACCACACTAGATTCATCTCTAGGACAATGCTTCAGTGAAAATCAAACTTTGTATAATGTGTCCTATTGGGAGAATGCAGTCTCTACTAGGGGTATTCGGTTTCGGGTACCCTACACTTTTTGAAGGAACCGGAACCGACGGTTCCTTGAAATTTGGAACCAGAACCGGAACCGACGGTTTCGGTTCCTAGGTACCCAGAACCAGAACCTATAACAATAGTTCCGGTTCCGGTTCTGGGTACCCTGTAAAATTACATGACCCTCCAAAAGTTTTTAAAATGGCAAAAAAACCCTTAAAAACTTACAAATACCCCCCCACCTGGCACTTGTTAACAAAAAGAAAATTACAAATTATAAATTCAAAATGACAAACTCCATTACTTTGTAAAGGTAGATTCTCAAAAGTCAAACCAACTTACTTTAAATGTTATGAAATATAAATATAAATGTATTCACATTACTTTTTCTACAAAAGTTTTTATTAACCCCTCTAATATTTAATTTTATTTTATATTAGTCTCGGTTCCTGGTTCCTGGTTCCGGTTCCTGGTTCCGGTTCCGGTTCCTAACTATAGGAACCGGAACCGTACAGTAACGGTTCCAAAAATTTGGAACCGGAACCTACCCATTGACGATTGGTTCTGGGTAGGAACCGGAACCAAACCCAGGGTACCCGTCGGTTCCGGTTCCAACCGGTTCTTTTGAACACCCCTAGTCTCTACCCATCCAAGATTCAACACACAATAAAAATATAACAAAGAAAAAGGCAAGACATTTTATCGTGGTTCGGGTGTTAACTAATTCTATGTCCACATTAAGCCACTACAAGATCTCACTGCAGTATTTAAGAAGAAAATAGAATAACTTAAGTTTAATCAACTCACCCTCCTCACTAATTACAAAATATAGAAAAGATGACCTAGAAATCTAATCCCAAGAGTACTTGGCACGGTTAAAATTCATTTCCTTCAAAAACTCTCTCTAATGCCTAAGCTTCTGTATTTCATTATGCTTCTCCTTTTGATTAACATCCTATATATATACAGTTATGGAAAAATCCTTTCTTACTAGGAAACAGATTCATTGTAACATCCAAGTTCCCTTTAAGCTAATATTCCTATATTGTCTAGAATTCATAAGAAATACAATTATAAGAAAATAAACAATCTATATACAAGTATCGTGACTTGTTATGTTGAGCAGAGTAAATTACTAATATTCATGTAGTCTGCATCAGTATCATATTTGTGTTCTAATCATGCTTTTCACTAAAATGTAACAGATCAGCATTTGAGTTGTTTTACTAAGAAATTCAGTTTCAACTTTTTCCTTCTAATTCTCTCAAAATTTACAGTGTCTAATATGGTGGATTCATATCTAGGTACATTATCAAATATAAAACCGAGAACACCTCATAACCAAACATAAAATATTGTAGAAAATAATAGAACCGAGAATGAAAAGAAAAGTCAGAGTTTGAGGTTTTTAAAATCTCCACCCAAATATTTTAAAAAGTAGCTAACATTTCCCAAAAAACTAGCAAATGGCTCCCATAAACTGAATGGTTGTTTGTTGAAATGAGTGTGTGTGTATATATATATATATATATATATATAGTTGGTGGTTATTGCTGAAATTGACTTTTTTTTTTTCTTTTGAATTTATAAAGTTGGAGCCACGTTGAGTCCATGCCCCCCTTGGACTTTGGGAAAACAAAAATCTAGTACGTACGCGAATGACTTTCAGTAGTAATATTATATTATTAGAAGCATTATTATATAATACCATATTTAATGCCCTAACTCATATAAAAGTAATATTTAAAAAAAATTAATCTCTAAAACCTATAATTATCTGTGTTATGCTGATGATATAATTCTGAATATGGGCATTTAGATCCAACTTAGGGAGAAGAAGAAAATAAAATTAATTTCTAAAATCTACAATATTCATTTTTGCTCATAATATTACACACATCATCGGAAGTATCATAACCAAACACTAGGCCAACAATGAACATCACGAGCAATATAATTTTCTCCAATGACAAACTGAAGTTGATTAATTATCTTCTCCAACTTTTCTTATCAATTTTTTTTTTTAATTTTATTAAAGAAGAAAAAAAGAATATAACTGTTGTAATTTGAGTTGAATTGATCAAATCTAAACTAATCGATCTAACCAAATCAAGAAACAATCACACACACACAAAGACGATCTTTTACCATGGTTTACCTATCAAATATTGGACAGACTATATTAATGTTGAGCTCCAAAATAAAGAGACTCACTGCACTAGGATTATTGCAAAGTTTACAAGAAATACAGAGTTGATCTACAGCCCTCCTAATGTTGCACTCCCTGGCCTAATCACTCTAATCCCCTTAGACTGTAAAACCCCAGACTCTAGAGAACTACTCTAGACATTGAAGGAATCGCAACCTTCACCCAATTCTACCCAGATTTACAGAGGAATTTCCCTAGAATGAATAAACCCTAACTGAGATACCACACAATCGCAACACCAGGGAGAAGAAAAAAACCCTTAAATCTATTTTTCAATTTTTTCACTCTTTTATAGCGTTGACCAACAAAGGTAAGGAGAGCCGCACGATCTGTCTTGTATCAATGTCCATGATTGATTTGCCCAATTAATAAAAACGACAGAGTTCTATTACAGCAAAAACGACACCGTAGGCTTCACAACTTTTTCAATAACAAGGTGAGGAGGGACATATGAGCCTTACCCCTTGAAGGAAAAGACATAAAACATGAAAGCTAAGTAATAAGAACTAGAAAGTTGGCATGATGTATGAACATGAAACTAAAACGTTAAATGAACTGATAATGAGGATGACCTCAACTATGATGATATAAGATGCCCATGATATCAATCAAGTACAAAAATTGATATCATCGGCATCTCCCAAATATGTATGATATTACAAGAAAAACTCAACCAAGTACAGATATTGCCATATACAAACTGAAATTACAAACAACCACCAAGAATACGTGCAACATAAAACAAATTAAAATACAAGTCAAACAGGATTAATGAAGAACCACGAACGTAATGTTAAATTTGTGACTCGCAACATTGAATAGAATGAAACATCAATTCACCAACTTAGCTGCATGCATACCCTCTTGACTCTTAAATTTGAGCTACTTTTTGGAGCGCTTTTTATTAGAGGGTCCAGAGCCATCACTATGGACTTGCTTAGTAGTAGGGGCAATAGTTGGGCTGTGATGAGGATCAGTGACCGTCCCTACGTTAGTGTTACTTGCTCCAGCAACAGCATAACTTCCAGGGATAGATGTTGGATTCTGAGGATTATTGTCGGTTCCTCCAGTTGTGTTATTTGGTCTAGCCACTTCATTTTGTAAAGGGATATTAGTCTTCGGAATCGGAGGATTCGAATTATTGCCCGTTCTTCCTCGTCTTAGGCCATTTGGTCCTCCGACTGAAGCTTGATCATAGGCATCCACCTGACATCGCAGTAAGAGAAACTGAAAGTATTGTTCGTTTTTGTTGTGTAGATGGAGGGATTTCTGCATGCCTATTCAGGTTCACATATATATATATATATAGAAGAATCAAAAAGTTTGATGAATTGTTTTTTTAATTTTTAATTTTTCAATTAAAAATTGCTTCTGGAATTCTGGTACTCAATTTTTATATACTTAGGGTTCTTATTAATGTATACCTAAGATTTAACAATCAGATATAGTCATGTTAATTTTGATGAATTAGGTTATAATGCGTTCAAAACACCGTGCATTCTTTCTATTAATTAATCATCATTAAATACTACAAGTTTATTATTGTCAGTATTTAAAAAATAAAAAGATCAATATTGGTTAATGTTTTATTAATACAAGTACATTATCAACTGTTACAAGTTATATAATTGTTGTTACAAATTTATCATTAAATTGTACTATTTTCATATTTTTGTTACAAGTTTGTCTTGGTAGTCTGGTAAAAGTTAAATCTTTGTGAAATTCAACGATAAACTAATAAAACAAAATGATGTCATCACCACAAAATGAATGGTCACCTGGATCTTCTTAAATAGTATTATCGCACATTCAAACACTCAATATAAACTTGAAGAAATTGGTAACTTAATAACCATCTGTTTCTATTGTTTGGATGGTATGACCTCTGCACGTCTATGCACGTCCTTAAATACTTGATATATTGTTACTTTTAATTAATATTAGTGATGACCAAAGTCTTCCTAAATAATAGCGTAACACAAGAAGTCTTTATACAAATTAATTTAATTATGCGANGTCTGGTAAAAGTTAAATCTTTGTGAAATTCAACGATAAACTAATAAAACAAAATGATGTCATCACCACAAAATGAATGGTCACCTGGATCTTCTTAAATAGTATTATCGCACATTCAAACACTCAATATAAACTTGAAGAAATTGGTAACTTAATAGGTTATCTGTTTGTATTGTTTGGATGGTATGACCTCTGCACGTCTATGCACGTCCTTAAATACTTGATATATTGTTACTTTTAATTAATGTTAGTGATGACCAAAGTCTTCCTAAATAATAGCGTAACACAAGAAGTCTTTATACAAATTAATTTAATTATGCGAATTGGTGTAGCATAATGTAGTTGAAGTACATAATACATAAAAAATAAAAATAAGACCTTTACTTTAATTTAGATCTTGCTTGTCGCAGCAATAAACTCAATAATACAAAATTAAGTACATTTACTTAATTTAGATCTTTTCATCGCAACCAATACATATGCCCCAACAATTTTAAAATAAGAGACTATATGGGATCTGTAAATATTAGAAAAGAACTTCTATCAATTCTCTTGTGTAGAGTTAGAGTTAACTTTCAAATAATAAGAAAATGTTGATAAAATTTCATCCATTTTTTTGTTAATTTAATTGAAGTTTTTGACATGAAATTAATTTCAAAATGACCGGGAAGTTATGTAGATTCATAACTGAAGGGTCGAGAAGTTTAGTTTTTAAAAGTTGAAGGGATGTAGATAAATCAAGTTTGCCCTAAGTGTTATCTATTGATATATATATCTATTTTGTACATAACTTTAAATTGTTCACACATTCATTTTGAATTAATTTATCTAAAGATATTTATCTTTTAAATATTTTCTAAATATTATTCTCCACTCTTACTTTTATTCTCTGTTTTGACGAATTGTAGTGATGTTTTATCAGTTTATCTTGAGTTTAATTACATTTAGTATGGAGTAGTTTTCTTTTGTAAGGGGGTAGATTCAACCGAAAATCATGTTGATTTGAATTCCATAGATGATAGATTTTATTTTTCATGGTCAGTTTATGTTATTTTCGTTAATGCTTTTGGATGTTTTGATTCTTTAGTTAATTAGTGTTCTAATAAAATTATGAACGGAGCAGTGAAGTGTTCTTTAAAATAACATAGATCATGAATTGCATAGAATAACTGGGTGAGGTCTTATAAGATTCATGTAGCCAGTTTAAGTTTAAACGGGCGAGGAAATTAACCATCAAGAAATTCTATAAACTTTATGCATCTAAATTTTACTAGAATTTGGATAAGAGTTTTTAACATTTTTGGGAATTTTTCCTTGTCATGATTAATAATTTCCTGAAACTGAAAACTATCTTGAAATTCATATCAATATTGATGAGTACAAGAAAGATGACTACGTTGAGAAGGAAGATGATAACGCTACTGCTAAGGAGATACTTGAATCTGCTGTTAATAAAAAATTTTCTATCTGATGAGGCTTGAAAGATGACTATTCTGTGTATAAGAGGAATATTGTGTATAAGTGGTTAAAGAATAGAAATGCAGTTTGTGATGATTAGTTTGCAGAAATGCAGTTTGTGAAGCTGTTGATTGAATATGCAAAAATGCAGTTTGTGAAGCTGTTGATTGAATGTGCAGAAATGCATTTTGTGATGATTAGTCTGCAGAAATGCAGTTTGTGAAGCTGTTGATTGAATGTGCAAAAATGCAGTTTGTGAAGCTGTTGATTGAATGTGCAGAAATGCATTTTGTGATGATTAGTCTGCAGAAATGCAGTTTGTGAAGCTGTTGATTGAATGTGCAGAAATGCAGTTTGTGATGATTAGTCTGCAGAAATGCAGTTTGTGAAGCTGTTGATTGAATGTGCAGAAATGCAGTTTGTGATGATTAGTCTGCAGAAATGCAGTCTGTGAAGCTGTTGATTGCATGTGCAGAAATGCAGTTTGTGATGATTAGTCTGCAGAAATGCAGTTTGTGAAGCTGTTGATTGAATGTGCAGAAATGCAATTTGTGAAGCTGTTGATTGAATGTGCAGAAATGCAGTCTGTGAAGCTGTTGATTGAATGTTGTTTTGTGAAAAATTAATTTTGGAGCTATTGTGGTGGAATGCAGTTTGTGAAGACTATTTTTTCGGAAGTTGCTGATTCTGGTTCTTAGTCTGCAGATTGTGAAGATTCTGGTTTAGTTAGCAGTTCATGAATCTGCAGTTTTGTGAAAAAAATTTGGAGCTATTTGTGGTTGAATGCAGTTTGTGAAGAAATGCAGTTTGTGAGCTGATTCTACTTGTTTTTTTTAGTCTGCAGGTCATGAGACTGCAGCAGTTTGTTAGAGTGCCATATGTGAGTATAGTTCAGTTTCAGGGGGAATATTGTGTATAAAGGTCTAAGGACCAGAGTGTCATATGTGAGTAGAATAGGGTCAGGAAGAACTTTGCCAATACGCTATGTATTACTAAAAACGCAGTATATATGTCTTTGTATTGTAGCTTTCGTTCTTAGCAAAACAGAAACTACCCAAATGTTCAACTGAATTTGTTACTCTCTTAACCACTTTTTCTTCTTCTTTTCTCAAGATTTTTGCTGCAATTCTTTTCTCTTCAATCCCTTAACTCTTTTGCATAGTGATAATTGTTTCTGTTAGTTGATTATTTTATTCCCAGTATTTCCAGTGTTTAGATTTTTTGCATTTTCACATCTCCATTTCCAACATCTCAAATAACATTTAAGATTAGTCCTTTAAATTGTTTGTTTTATGTTCAGTCTTCGTGGGATACAATACTCTATTCATCACTTTTATTGTTTTTCGATCAGGGCAATTACTAGCGTACGATAAAGTCAAAACAGTTGCCCCTCTAATTGTGTCCAACTTCATGGCAAAGCCTACATCTTACCTTTGAATTTTTCTTGGTTCGCAAGCCTCCCTTTTCCTGTTGTGTCCACTTGGTTTGCATGATCTACTTTTATACTCAAAGTGGTTGTATGTTGTCACCAAGATGCTGAGGCCAATTAAGTTAGTCTAGCAAAGGGTGAATGATGTCAACATAATTCTGTAAGTAGGAAATAGTTGTCATCCTTGGGTGAATGTAGTCCTCAATCTTCAATCTCGAGTAACTGACTAAAGCTATTGCATGCTTACAAGTCAGTCCAGAGCCAATGCTTGGCATGTTAAAGGAGGTGTTCTAGAGCCAATCAATTTATTGTAATTTGACTCTTGTGTATCGTGTTTGTTAACTAATAAAGGCAATTTTTTTATATCGTGTAATTCATATTTAATTATAGTAGATGGTAACCTCAGTGTCTATGGAACAAATCCTCTAACAGATGGCGGCGCATGTGATCCTTAGACTTAAGATTACCAGAGTGTTGTGTGTACCTATTGGTGTAGTTTGACACTAACCTAACGTAGTCTTTTTAAGGATTATCAGTAGGTAGTGATTGGCTACACTATGAAGTACACTATGGCTATGGTGGATCGATAAAAGATTATCACTCCTCGTTACGAGAGTAGCTATCTCACCATGCAGTTTGACTAATTGACAACGACTAAAAATCTATAGCCACGGTGGAATTGAGTTGTCACTCAAGTCCAATTTTAGTTCGATTGTTTGTTTGATAATCAAACACCAAAATATCAAGGATGTAATTTGAGAATGATATATTTCTACACCTCAGCCTTGATGAGATAACGGATGATGAAAGGATTAGATTACATGGTAACCATACCATTGACAGGTATTAGTTCTTCGCTGTTCTCTACATGTTGGGTGGACATAATGCATTGCTAGAGGCCAATCTTGGTTCGTGTGTAGTGAGACGATTGATTGGTGGTCAATCGCGATACTACTCACTGTCAACATGATAAAGAGCCTAAGGGTCACACACATAAGAGAGGTTGAACTCAAGAACATTTATTTGACCAAGGAAGTGGTTTAAGGTTAAAAGGGTATTTTGACCTTTTCACAAGAAAAAAGGCATTTTGGTAATTTTGCTGGTTGTCGCCTACGTCTATTTCTTCATGAAATAGAATAAGAAAAATTACAAAATAATACTAAATAAAATAAAACCAATTAATTCTTCTTTAAAGTGGATTAGGGTAGAACCTATTCCAAATTGGAATAAAATGGAATCCTATTCCAAATTGGAATGATATGGAATCCTATTCCAACTTGGAATAAGGTTTAGTGTGACTATGAAAGACAGCACTTAGTCTTGGTTTGTGTGTTTGTTCAAGAGAAACATTGTGTTCAAATTTTAATTCCAAAACCCTAGCCGCTCACCCTAATTTCCAAGCCAATCCTTTACTCAATCTAGCAATTGAGTGTTTCCTTGGTCGTTTCGGCATCTCCTTAGGTGGATACCATCCGTGCGATTCTTTTTTTGAATTGAAAAACGAAGAAATCAAAAGAGGAGGAGCCATCAATGTTGGTAAGCATCTAAATCCTTGTATGGATTTTTATTTAGCATGTAAACAATATGATTTAAGTACCCGGATTCTTGGGTGAAAAGGAATTATTGAAAAAATAAAAAAATAATAAAAATTGTTATAATGATGTGCTTTTATCAAATAATTCCTTACATGTCAGTCACAAAACATAGCATCTAGCCTCACAATATATCTTTTAGTACCAACCACCATTTCATACTTTTGCTCCCCACATCTTGTTATATCAAGATTCTTGCTTGCTCTTCTATCTTCGTTATTGTCTTTCTTACTCTTAGAGGAATATTTCCTTTCCATTTAGTTGTTTTTGCCTCCTTTTCACCATGGATTTCATTACTATCCTCCTAATGTGATCCAATAAGGTAAGAATTGGTTTTGATCTCTTTTTCCCAAGCCAACTATTGTAGGATTCACTAAAATTGTGAGTGATATGGTCTGATCATGAGGAGACATATTAAAAGTGTGCCCAGACCATGTCTCAAGCTCAATTTCCTCTAGCCATTTATGTGCTTCATCTTTTAATTTCAACCATGTTTTGATCGAAGACAACTTTGTTAGTGGCTTTACTCGCTACCCATATGAGATTCCTCAACTTCAACCTTCAGAAATCATTTAGAAAATTAGCATAAATGTGTCTTGAACAATGCCTTATTGGTGATCTAGGCCAGTGCTCTCACAATCTAGCCACAAGCCTTTCTATCACTCGCAAAGGTGATAAGATTGTCCTCATCATTACCAAGGTAGTCATGGAACAAATTTAAAAACCAAGACCAACTAGCAGTGTTTTCCATTTCACATATGTCTATTACTATTGGAAATACATCATTATTTGGATCCACAATGAAAGATTTCAGCAAAAATGAAGAAAAATAAAGGAAAATCTGCGAAGAACAGTTGAGAAAAAAACTAGGACAAGAACCCAAAAATTGGGGATTTTTCATTAATTGAAGTTAGTTACAAAATAGGTGATTATATGCAACTAGATTCTTAGGCTAAAACGCACCGTTTGGATATTATTTTGCTAATATACAAAATAATCTAGGCTACTCTTAAATCATTACATTTTCATCCTAACCATTGCTTCACATTTCCCTTAAACTGAACCACTCTTAACTTCTTCAATATTCCCCTGAAACTAATCTGCTCTCTGCTCCTTCTCTAACATTTCCCCTGAAATTAATCTGTCTCCAGCTTCATCTTCAGGGAAAAAAAAAATACATGCTTCAGCTTCTTCAGCTACAAACTTCAGTTAAGCTCCTTGAGCTACAGACTTCAACTTCAATACAGGCAGACACTTTAAAAACTTCAGCTTCAACTTTTGCATTCAACCTCAACTTCTTTAGCTACAGACTTCAGTTCAGCTCCTTGAGCTATAAACTTCAGCTTCAAATTTTGCTTTCAACCTTAACTTCTGGCAATTCAGATGTCACATTCAATTTCTCCCTCAATAAGGCAAATCTAGTGCAAGGAAGGGCTTTAGTTAGTATATCGGCAATTTGATATTCTGAAGCTATGTACTGAACATTCAATGCTTTGTTTGCAACCAGCTCTCGCACATAATGAACATCGATTTCAATATGCTTTTTCCTTGCATGAAACACAGGATTTGAGGACAAAGCACCTACACTCATGTTATTGCACCAAATTACTGGACAATGGTTAATAACAATGTCAAGTTCTTTGAACAGATTTTGCACCCACACTAGCCTAGTTGCAGCTTGACTAAGTGATCTATATTGAGCCTAAGGTGATGACAAAGCAACAACCTTCTATTTCCTTGAAGACAATGAATCAAATTTCCCCAAGAAATACATTGTAACCACTCGTTGATCTCCTATCAATTTTCACTTGCCCAATCAGCATCAGCAAACACCTCCTAAGTGAATGTTTTCTTTTTGTAAAGACAATACCATAATTTAAAGTACCTTTAAAATACCTCAAACCTCTTGCAAGCTATCCAATGGGCTAGTGGGATTTTGGAGAAACGACTCAGTTTGTTAACCGAAAAGCTAGTCTGGTCTAGACAACGTTAGATATTGTAGACCTCTTATGAGTGTTATATAGTATGGGATGATCAAAAAATCAGGTCTTCTTTCCCAAATCTTACTCAGTAGCCATAGGTGTTGAACATAGGTTAGATTCTCCTATGCAGCCTGTGTAGCAGCTCTTGTGAATACTTGGTTTGTGTAAGTAATGGCCTAGAAGCATTTCATTGAACTTCAAAACAAGAAAATATGCACTTCCCCCAAAGTTTTAAAGCAAACTGTTATTTTAGGTCAATCACTACTGTGAATAAGTTGGTTGTCATTTCCTATCACTGGGATGTCATCACATAACTAGGAGATACATTACTAATGAGTCTTCCTTATAAAGAACAAAGCTAATATCTGAAGTAGAATTGACAAAACCCCAATCCAATAATGCATTTTTCAGTTTATCAAACCAAGCTCTTGGAGCTTGCTTAACAAACAAATGGCTTGTGAATCTACACACGCTTTGTATGAAAAAGAGACACAATAGAGAACCCTTCAGGAGGCAACATGAACACTTTTTCTTATAGCTCCCCATTCAAAAAGGCATTATTACATCAAGCTGTTGAATGGGCCAATTTTGGTGTACTACCAAAAACCATAATTTGAATTGTTGCTGCCTTTACAACAGAGAGAAGTGTCAAAATAGTCCAACCAGGTGTTGTTGAAAGCCTTGGCCACTAGCCTGGCTCTACTTTTGAAGAGTACCATCTGAGTTTAGTTTAGTTTTAAACACCCAATTACTACCCACTACATGCATTCCTTCTTCATAGGGTACTAACTCAAGTCTTGTTTCTTAACAAAGCTTGAAACTCATGTCCAAAGCTTGTTTCCACTAAGTATAGCAAGGCTTTAGTAATAGTTTTTGGTTCCTAGAGAATAGCACTAGTGGAAAGCAAAGCCTGATAAGTGGACTTGGAACACTCAATTTTGGATTGGTCAACATGGGGTACGAATTAGACACTTGTGGATGAACAGGAAGCACTACTTCTAAGTGGATTGCAAGATAGGTTGTTTCGTAGTTTCAGCATGATTTCACCTGCTACATCAGGAGTAGGTTGAGTGTTTGAGCTAGAAGTAAATAGATTGAATTCTGATGGTAAGGAATCATAGTACCATTCGGGAAGTTTCATTTATTTGACAGGAATCTAGTATTCTGAGTTTGGTGATAGGACATGAGTAACATTGGATATTGACTCAGTTAATGACATTGAATTGGTGTGGTAGGTTGTAGGATTGAGTGATTGGAGTGTGAACTTTGTATATGTGAGGTTGGTGATAGGTAGGAGCAGTACTGAGGTTGACATAGAGTTAGGAAAATACCAAGGTCTATTAGCACCATGTGCTTGATTCTCTCCAGGATCTAAATACTACCCAAAATCTTGAGATCCAAATCCAGACTTGAATGGAAAATTTGTCTCATTGAATTCACTTACTGTACAACATACACTCGACTAGAAAATGCTAAACACAAATAGCCTTTATGAGAAAGACTATAACCAAAAAGGTACACCTTTCTGTATGATAGGACGTTTGAGTTTTTGGTATGGTCAAAGATATGGGTAGCAACTACAACCGAACAACCTAAGGTCAGTATAATTTGGCTCCTTATGAATAAAGTGTATAGGGTGACTCAAAGTCAAGAGGGGAAGAAGGCAGCCTATTCAACAGGTATGTAACTGTCCTAAATGTTGACCACAATATTTTAAAGGCATGGTAGCATGGGACAAAGAGATAGCCATATTCTATTATTGCCCTATGCTTCCTTTCCACTCTCCTATTTGTGGTACAAATAGGACAAGAATGTCTAAACATTAGTCCATATCCGTGATATCCAGAAAAGGATCTAAATTCACCCCCTCCCCCTCCACTCAGTTTGCAAGCACTTAATCTTGTATCCAATTGTTTCTCACAAATTTATGAAATTGAACAAAGGTAGAAGGGTTCAGATTTGAGTTTCAAGGGATATATCCAGGTTATAACTAAAGTCATCACAAAGATGATGTAATATCTAAACCCTTCTTTAGACATGAAGGTTAGGTGTTGGTCCCCATAAGTCATAGTGTACTAATTCTAGTGGAGATTTTGCTCAGAAGAGGATACGAGGAAAACTACACTGTTCAATTTCCCAACGAGCTTCACAAATTGAATCTTTATTACTACTAATAGAATGGTTTACATGCAACTAATTCAAAAAAAAAAAACTGAAGAGCTTTAACATTGGGGTGTCTAGTCTTGCATGCCATAAGAAAAACAAATATGAGTGAACATTTTGGTTTTACAAACAACATTTTATGAGAACCAAATTGAAAAATTATTCCGTAAGCTGAAGTAGAGACATTAGCTTTATGAGTTGCACAACATGGATCAATGTGATGTGATGCATAAAAATGAGTAACATTGCTTAATAGTTCCAGTTGGTAAAGACCACCTTTTCCTTTTCCTTGCAACAAGATAGCTTTGCTGCTTTTATCATTTACCAAGGAATGATCATGATGAAATTCACCTATGACATTATTATCCTTGGTAATTTGAGAAATGTTTAACAGTTTTTTTCAATTTTTGGAAACATAGTATACTCTTAAGTTGTGGAATCATATGTGAATCAAAAGAGGGAACAAGTAACATACCGTGTGAGTATAGGAATAGCATCACCATGCCAACTTGTACTTTAGAGTTCCCTCGATAATTGTCTTGAGAACTAGATTGGTCTTCTGTTGTCATGTGGTTGTGCCCCATAATCCACATACAAGATTAGTCATTCACTATTTTGGGGTGGCCACAACTGATAGGTAACTCCTAAGTTCTCAATGTCCTAGTTTTAATCTTAGAGGTTGACATTAGGTATGACAGTGTATTTGTTTACGATGAGGGACTAGGTTGTTGTCTATTTGTAGGTTGAAATGTAGAAGTAGAGTACTGATTTAATTGTGGTAAAGGCTTGCTAGGTAATCATGAAGCCAAGAGTGAGTTACTATTAGGTGCATAATGACCAGCAAACAATGATTGTACAGGTCATTAGGGACTCCTACAAAATTTGTAAGAGTGCATTTGAGGATAAATGATGAGGCTTGTATTGGTGGTGTATACTGAACGACTAAATCCTTAGAATCTGATTGAATCGTGATAGCATGTAGAGCAGAATAGCTATTCTACCATATACTTGACAAAACAGTTTTGGCTTGAAATAGCCTTGCCCTCCTTACCTTTCATCTATTATGTTAAACTAATGAACAATGTTGTACAAAATGAACACCATTAGCCCATATCAATCCACCTCCTTGAAATCCAAAGTTTCCAAACTCAAAATTCCCTATGGAACCTGTGTAGGTGTATTAGCTAAGGTATTCTAACTTGTGGGTAATTAATTTCAGGAGATGAACACTTGAAACTCATGACCTTAGTAATTGTGACAAATTTTGAAAACCACTGCCTAAAGTCGTGAAGATATAGGATCAATAGGTCCTTGCTTAGAAGCCAACAGTGCGGAATTTAGTTGTCAGGAAAGTTCATAAGTGCATTGTTTTGTCTTTCTGACCTCATTCATGCTTGTGTAGCATAATTGAGCTTCCTAAAATTAGCATTGTACTATTAAAGTCAGGTTTGCCACCACAATATATTCAAGACCAAGACTTTCTAATGTGTACAGCAACAATTCTTGTCTCAATTTTAGCTCTAATTGCAGCCAACTCATCTCCTAACTCCTTCATTGTTAGGACATACTCATTGATACTCAGGACTCTTTTTAGTAGTTTGCAATAGTTTCTCAAGTGCCATGTTCTAGCCTTAGAATAGGCTGGAAATGAAGTTCTAAAGTATTCCAAATCTTATAAGAGTTGGTGCATTTTGTAACTTCCTAAACATAGACTCTAATCTAGTGAGAAAAACCAACTCACTAAGAATTGTTTTGTCCTCTTCCAAATGGAGTACTTAGGGTTTGGTTTCTTAACCAAATCTTCTGACTCTATTGGTTTCTCAAAAGAAAACATAGTAAGGCATGGATTCTAACCAGTAACGAAACCATCAAGTTCGTGAGCTGCCAAAGCAGGAAGAATTTGAGATCGCCAATATCCATAGTTCTTCTCCATGAGCTTTACAAACAGCATTGGGAGGGTGAATTGAAACACTAAATTGGACGCATTTGCACTACGAGCTTGTTCAATCTCTATTTTAGAAGCTGAAATTGAGAACTCGGGATTCATATTAGCTATGGACGCTAGTCAATAACTTTGATACCATAAAGATTTTAGCAAAAATTAAAGAAAAATAAAGGAATATCTATAGAGAACAGTTGAGATAAAAACTAAGACAAGAACCCAAAAATTAGGGATTTTTCATTAATTGAAGTTAGTTACAAAATAGGTGATTATATACAACTAGATTCTTAGACTAAAACACACCATTTGGATATTATTTTGCTAATATACAAAATAACCTAGGCTATTCTTAAATCATTACATTTTCATCCTAACCATTACTTCACATACAACAACTACAAAAATTAAAACTCCTTGGTATGGACCCTTGAGATGGCATTTGTCCAATCCTATTATCTATTTGCAACATTTCAAGAGCACATCTTGTATTCTGGGAAGCTCATTAAAAAATTGTTGAATTTGGGAAGAAACTTTTTCAGAGGGTTTGATAGTGTGAGTCTTTGCAAATGCTTTTGGGTTTGTGTTCTCAATTATGGCGCATAATCTGAACAACAAGGTAAATGATGCTTAATGATTCTCACCCATCATCTCTAATGCTTTTTGCTTGCCTTTATATAATGAATTACTCCTGATCTTCACTCTCCATTGCCCATATGACTCTTTTTCTAATCTCCCTCAATTTGATCTTGGGGTTTTGTTTGATTCTAGTCATATTTGCCACCCAACTTAGGCTTGCATCTAAGTTTAGTGTAACCTTCTAGCAGTGTTGTTATGAATCCAATTTCTTTATTTGGAAGCTATTTTTTCACTTCCAACTAAAGATGCATGGAGTCTCCATGGGCAGCCTATTGCAGCATAACATGCAATGTATCTATAGCTCTTTTTTTTTTTTTTTTGGTCCTATTTAGTTTGAAACCAGGCTTGATAAAATGCTCAATCACCACCTCTCTCACGTGATGAAAATCCCAACTTCAAGCTTAGTAGGTTGTTTTTTGTCAGATTGTTCTTTGTATTGTCTTAACTTCATATCTTTGGCTAGTCTTTGCCATTGGCCCATCATCTTCACTATTACCACTTCCATTAAACTCATTCTCATCATAATAGTAATTTGATAACTCATCATATCTGCTTGATAAAACATCATCACCATCATCAGCAACTTCTTCAATCCTTCTATGATTATCTCCTTCAGTTGTGCTTGACTCAGTTTCATACTCATACTCCTCTTGTGAACTAACCTCATTTTCATTTAAAATTTCTACATTGTTGGGATTCTCACTTTATTTTTCTTTAATCTCTTTAGTAAATTGAGGTTTAGAGGCTCCTAGATCAGGTTATGGATATATGCCACATGCAATATATCTATGTCAACTTTGATGTGATAAATACCCCTACCATTAAATACTTTAAATACATCTAACAGGTCACTATTTGTTTCCATTGAAATTGTCATAAAAGACCATGGTTTTGTCACTTCTACCTTTGTTAGGATGAGAAAATGTTTGTAACTTGAGTTTTTTACCTCCATCAGTTGACACATTGTGTTGACTCATTTAGACTGTTAGCAACTACTGCTCCAGTGTTAAAGAGCTGTTAAGCTTGTTAGTTCAGCTTGTATATAAGCTTTGCAGCTTTAACAAATTCAATTAATGAAAAGATACTCATTCCTCCTTTACCAGATTTTCTCTTAAATTTTCTTACTCATTTTCTACTGTTTTCTTGCACTTTCTTTCTTCACTTGGTATCAGAGCCATAGACCAACATCAAAATGGCTGATTTTTCTTCAATTTCATCCCCATTAAACAAATTTGATAAGAACCCAAGCTCTAGACTTAGCTCTACTTGCAGCCAACTCTCTCCTAACTCCTTCATTGAGACATACTCATTGATACCAGGGACTCTTTAGTAGTTGCAATAAGTTTCTCAAGTGCAAATGTTCTGCCTTAGAATAGGCGGAAATGAAGTTCTAAAGTATTCCAATCTTATAAGAGTTGGTGCATTTGTAACCTTTAAACATAGACTTAATCTAGTTGGAAATGGGGTGGCCACAACTTGATAGGTAACTCCTAAGTTCATCAATGTCCTAGTTTTAATCTTAGAGGTGTTGACATTAGGTACGACAGTGTTATTTGTTTACGATGAGGGACTAGGTTGTTGTCTATTTTATGTAGGTTGAAATGTAAGAAGTAGAGTACTGATTTAATTGTGGTAAAGGCTTGCTAGAGTAATCATGAAAGCCAAGAAGTGAGTTACTATTAGGTGCATAATGACCAGCAAACAATGATTGTACAGGTCATTAGGGACTCCTACAAAATTTGCTTAAGAGTGCATTTGAGGATTAAATGATGAGGCTTGTATTGGTTGGTTGTATACTGAACGACTAAATCCTTAGAATTCTTGATTGAATCGATGATAGCATTGTAGAGCAGAATAACCTATTCTACCACATACTTGACAAACCAGTTTTGGCTTGAAATAGCCTTTGCCCCTTCCTCTACCTTTCATCATATTATTGTTAAACTAATGAACACCTGTATGTACAAAATGAACACCATTAGCCCTATTCAATCCACCTCCTTGAAATCCAAAGTTTCCAAACTCAAAATTCCCTACTGGAACTTGTGTAGGTATATTAGCTAAGGTATTCTAACTTTGATGGTAATTAATTTCAGGAGATTGAACACTTGAAACTTATGACCTTAGTAATTGTGACAAATTTTGAAAACCACTGCCTAAAGTCTGTGAAGATATAGGATCAATAGGTCCTTGCTTAGAAGCCAACAGTGTGGAATTTAGTTGTTCAGGAAAGTTCATAAGTGCATTGTTTTGTCTTTCTGACTCATTTCATGCTTGTGTAGCACAAATTGAGCTTCCTAAAAGTAGCATTGCTACTATTAAAAGTCAGGTTTGCCACNCTTAAGATGAAGGGCTTTGCTGAGAATCTATCCACAAGTGGAATTGTTGTAACTGATGAGGAATTACTCAATTACATCCTAGATGGACTTGATTCTAAATATGAAGCTACAGTTGTTAACATACTACCAGATTGGATTCCAAACTTGATCCCATATTTGTGCAAGCAGCAGAAATTGGAGCTTAGGTTAGAAAAAGCTAATGCTATTATGAACTTGGTTGTACATAATGAGTTTCATGGTGGTCTTGCTAATATTGCTACTCTATCAATTGATAGAGATAACAAGAAATCACAAGCTAATCTGAATTCCTCATTTCCTACTAACAACTCTTAATTTCTTGCACCTTTTTTACAACAAGCCTCCACTTACAACCCCTCTCAGTTTAGGCCTCCTTACTTTAACCCGAATCAAGCTCAATCCATGTATCCTATGTCTCATAATCAGTTTCCTAATCAACATTTTTTCTGGAAATGGTCCTGGTGGAAACTATGGAAGAGGTAGAGGTAAAGGGGGTGGTAGAGGCAATCTTATTTGTCAAGTGTGTGGGAAGATAGGCCACCTAGCTCTACACTGCTATCACAGATTTGATGTGAGTTATACAGGAAATAATCTGCTAGTTCGACATAATTTCAATCCTCTAAACTTCATCAGACCACCAACATTCAATTTTGGAAGTCAATATCCTTCAGCACCAACTCATCACTACATGCAAAGCTCTCATCCAGGAACATCAATGCAACCTCAAAATGCAGTTGTTTCTTAGCTTACTTCAGCTCCTAGATCTACCAATGTTAATTCTAAAGGTGTTAATGCCGATAATCAGTCCAACTCAACTATTGTCAATCTGCACAATCAAGTCCTCTTGGCTCAATCTCAACTTCATAATCAAATCCCTACTTCCATCAACTACATTGCCATTCCATCAACTATCCAACATTGAGCTTGGTACATGGGAGCAATAGACCATGTCACCTCAAATTTCTCCCAATTGATAGGCAACACAAACTATACAGCCAGTGAACAGCTTTAGGTTGGAAATGGTGAGCTTCTCTCTATTATACACACTGGTTTTGTCACTTTATTTTGTCTAGTTAGAGTCTTGCATCTTAGGAATGTTTCGTGTGTTCCCAACATTACAAAAAACCTACTAAGTATATCTAAACTTACTAGAGATAACAATGTCACTATTGAATTTCTTACTGACTCTTGTGTGATCATGGACAAGTCCTCCAAAGCAATTCTTCTTCAAGGAATGCTTAAAGGTGGGATGTATCAACTCCATGTCCTTGCTAGTTCCTTTCTCAACTCTACCAAAGTTTTGGCTCCTTTTTCCAACTTCAAGTCTAACAGTCGCTATGTCACTTCTTTTACCAATCCTTTCAATAAGTCTTTCAATACATATTGTTCTAAACACTTGTTGTTACCTACTGTTTACAATAATTGCACATCAACATGTACTAAATCAGTTGATCAAACTTGTATGCAACATAATGAACCTTTTGTATCAGATTTTGTATCCTCTATTGATGATGTATCTGTTGTCAATAAAAAAATTCTTTTCAAACTTTTCCTACACAAAAGACTAATGTAATGCTATGGCACAAAAGATTAGGCCATCCAAATGTGACAATACTTAAAAAGGTTCTTACTGATCTTAACATTTTTCATCATGTAAAAAATGATGTCGCATTTTGTTCAGCTTGCTAATTCGGCAAGTTGCATCAGTCTACATATCCTAGATCTACATTTCATGCATCTACACCTCTTGAATTAGTGTATTATGATCTTTGGGGACCTTCTTCTATCCCTTCTGAAAGTTGGAATGCATGGAGAATGATGCATGTGATACTATAATATGTATATTAGTATTTTGCAAAAAAAATTCAATCAAATTGAAAACAAGGTATAACTTGTTACCTTAAGGGGGCGTTTGGATCATATAATGTTTTTTTATCTTAGTAATAAGATTACCGGAAAGAAAGATTATATTGTAGATTACCAGGTTTAAATTATTATTGTGCTTGGTTCAATTGGGATGTATTAATAATTAATGTGCTTGGTTGACAATAATAACAGATGTCCTTAAATACCCTTTTACTAGAATGCCCTCGTTATGATTACTTGTATTACTAATTAATCTGTTTGGTTTGCTGTAACAGCAGATGTCTTGATTACATTTTACTAAAATGCCCTTTAGATGATTAATGGGTGTAAATAGTTAACATGTTTGGTTAATAAAAGAAATTATCAATTAACAGAATATTTTTTCTTGTATTTTAGCCAAGTATTTTATTGTTAAGTTATTTATTGACAAATTTACACAAACTATTGAAACTCCAAAAAAAAACCTATTGTATTTTCTGTTGGATATACACAGACAAATATAGTTGGCATCTCCGAATTTAAAACTCTATCTAAAACTCTGATTTTTGTATTACCACATATTATAATTCGTACATGTTTATTTCTACTTTAATTCAATTGAAACCAATTTTTTTTTTTTTTTCAAGACAACA
Source organism: Pistacia vera (assembly GCF_008641045.1). NCBI lineage: Eukaryota > Viridiplantae > Streptophyta > Magnoliopsida > Sapindales > Anacardiaceae > Pistacia > Pistacia vera. Next base: position 86,551 of record NW_022196428.1, read on the forward strand.
GAAAAATTAACTTTGTTTTTGGTTTATACCATGGCTGGAATTTAGAAACAAGTTTCCAAATTTGAGGAAATTTGTTAACGTTTTCCACTTATCCTGGGCCGAAACTATGTGTGAAAATTGTGGGAATTATTTGTGCATTTGTCATATCACATATTTCAGAGTACCTGTGCAGTACCTGTGCATTTACATTATGCTGAATCCAAGCAATGTTCCAATAAATTAACTAGAAGCTGAATAATGATGCTCTTTAATCCTGTGAACCAATAATATTACATAATTTTGCACTTCGCAACAATAAACATACTCACCACCATTTTTTAAATGAAATCAATTTTACATCTGCAACAACTAATTACACAATACTCAATACACACTAATTATACATAAATGAATAAAATGCAGGCTATGCTACTGAACTTCACACAACAGTTTGTCACGGAAGGCTATAAATTCAGCTTGTGTAAACCAATCATGCCTCATCTGTGGAGAATAAAAATCAACAACAATAACCCACATATTATAATTGAATAGAGAATAAACAAATCAACCTGATCAATTAAAAGACTGCAGTACTTACAAAGTAAAGACACCCGTCATTGATTGAAAAATCTTCTGGGGCAACTTCCACAAACTTCATTATATAATACTGTACGAAATATCCGCAATCCATCTGGTTCCATTATTTAGGGACTTGGTGAGTGCATTTATCGGTCACAACAAATACATGAAATATTGAACATATCAACCACTAATTACCATCAACCAACACAATATGTTGTTTTATCACCTTAGGGACTAGCAAAGGCAGTTTCTCAACCAATGTTGGATGCTGGGGCATTGTTCCTGATTCATAAATATCCCTCCCAAACCTGCATAATTAAGCTTGGACAATTTGAAACCCATTCCAGTACCACATCTCCAACAATACAATTTCATCATGTGCTAAAATGTGTTTACAAATAATTGTGAAATAATCAAAGTTTACCGTCGAATCAGAGGTTGAAGCGTCTTTCTGTTTTCTTATCCAAGCAAATCAAGCAGCACCATGCATCGAGTTTTAATTTCCAAGTTTACATCTCCACCAAAGTTGCACAAAATCAGTAAACTCCAATGACCCTTGTCAGCATAATTGTTGCATATTATCAATGTCAACTCTTAAGCAACCAAAATCAACTCATGTCCAGGTTTGGTAAGTATAAAACCAATGCGTGCAGCCACAATATCAAAAAAATCACCACAGGACTACAGGAATGAACACATATTTCCTTGAGAATAAGTTCAATTCATGAATCCACTTTAGCACATTCCTTTTGTACACTTCTTCTGTGTACATAAAAAACCACATGTAGTCCAGGGTGATGAAATTGTGCAAGTTGTCTCCTTTAAAACTCCTCCATAAGTTCCTACAGATCAGTACATATGCAGTCCCATCATATGAGGTAAACATATTATGTAAATATAACGTGAAGCATGTCAATTGTTAAACAGTTTTGTACCCCATGTGGAGGTCAAACATACTGTTGCTCAACATGCCCCCTCCCCTTCTGTTTTCCAATCGCCTACTTGAACTTCATTCATTTGTGGCACCTACATATGTTCATCATTCATTTACATTAGCAAACCATTCCATACATCTTTCATAACTGAAAGCATTTGTCGATTTAAGAGTTGCAAGGCTGGGTACCTTTGCATTTGCTGCCTTTTAAGGCTGAAGGCATCTCCTCATTTTCTTCATGTACCGAATGACTGGTCCTGCCTACACCTGCACATCAATCAATTATGAGCTACGTTAATAAGCATTATTCCCAACCATACAACAAATTGACTCCATAACTATCCAATCGTAATACCTTTCACATTGCTATATGTACAAACTGTGTGGCTCCCTTGACATTGTTCACAAACTTTTGTGCTTTCTATCGTCACAATTGGGCCACGTGGTGGTCCTCCCATCGTTCTTGCAAACCAACCCATAAAACAAAGCACATCAAAGAAGGAAAGAAAACAAAAATTCTTGAAATGATAGTTTATAAATGCTAGAATACCTTCATCATACTTTCTTGGTGACCTAAATGTTAGTTTCCATAAGTAAATCAAAATGCCACATTCAACATACTAAGACAACAAACATTAAACGCACATACATGTACACAACCTTCTATACTTCACTACCAAAGTTATAGAGTTTTTCACATTCCATAGTAGTGATTCGTATCTTCCCGTAGTAACTGCAATCATAGACCATTACCATCTAATTACTAGATGGACCTGGTTTCACAAAAAAATAACGAAAGACATCATCCTGTATGCTGTTAGAATATAGGCCAAATACAACTACGGGAATACAACCACTGTGTCAGATATCTAATAACCTTGTGCACAAAAAATAAAACCCATTACAAGACTTCACTAGAAATCAAATGTTGTTGGTACTCATTACTTGCTCCAAGCTGCATCTTGACAAATTCTCTCTGCACATGCATTGGTAAACCAAACAAGATATCTATCTTGTGAGGTTCCTTGCAAATCTCCGTTGTCGCTGTCAGCATCTCAGTGATTGTGAATCCATCCAATTTAGAAATGATGGAATACACCTGCCCTTTACAGTCTTTCTCTTGGGTCTCCTTCTTGAAGTAGTCAGCAATACCCTTCAGCTGTACTCGGGTCCCAGCCAAGGCAGTCTCAAACTTGCCCAATGTGGCGTGCCACTCAGCTTTTCCTGAATCTTTTTTCCTCCTCTTACTACTGACTATAGCCCTGTTTTGACTAGCAGCAGCCGCTTGGCAAGTAGAATCAACTACATCATCCTTTGGCGGGGCACTAGTGTGCCCCTCGACATCGACCTCTATATCGCCATCAATGTCTATCTATTCATCATTGTTCTCAGCACTGTCATTATCCAAATCCTCAATAGCTCAACTACTGTCTCCGCACCACCTCCATTGGCCCTATCTTTGCCATAGATTGTGACAAAGGAATCATAGTGCACCCATGGTTTGTGTCGCAGTGCTCTTGCAAAAGGATGACTCTACAAAAACGTTAATCATCATAAGTTATCAAAACATCTGTATTAGTACATATAAACGTGTAATTTAAAATTTAAAATTTATACAAATAAACCAACAGAAGCATACCTACCCGGACCCAGTCATCAAAGACATCCTTGGTACATGTAATGCATTTCTCCTCATCATTCCACCCAAAGCCGCTACCTTTCTCAAGCATCTCGTTGATTGCATTATATTGCCTCCTCAACATCTTCACCCTCGAGTCGATATTTGGTTGTGCTTTCAGACCGCAATGAGGAAGCTTTTCCCACATCATCTTTTCGACCTCACCTAGGTAACTGCACTTAAACCCCCACTCAGTTCTCCAAAGTGGCTACTCTTTCAGCTCCAGCAAACACTCCACCAACACAGTGTCCTCCTTTTTTTTCCACTGCCGCTTACTTCCCTTAGCCTTTGCTTTGCCCTTTCTGCCCCTTTTCATAGGCACAGGGTCGTCATGCATGCTAATGGTCCTGTCGGACTCATGGGACCATGATGCTGACCTGTCCATATAGCTAAAACAAAACAAAAAAAGGCAGATTAGTGATATTGTACAAAAAAATCAAGTTACAACTTCATTTATACACAGTGTCCGACCTACTGATATGCGCGAGTTGAATAATTTTAAGTCAATCAGGAAGAATAATACATGAATGGGATCACTTAACATTCAACCATCCACATTATGACAAATGTAAGTCAATGTACAAGTCCACTAAGAAAGGAATATTAGTGTTTGGGTTCATTTATACATGGCAAATAAGAAAAGACATAAATTTAAAAAGTCACAACGGTACGCATAAACTAAACACAAGCACAATCATTCATTCCGCACAGCCATCCAAGTATTGAACATTTCAGCCGCCAAATTGTCTCGATCCATGCGACACTAGGCTCAACGTGCCTGATCAATTCCCCTTCGTCATCCTCTTGCCCTTCATCTTTCAGCTCTTCCTGAAGCTCGGCTTCAACCGGGTCAATAGGCAACTCAAACCTTATGAAATTATGCAAAAGACAACATGCAGTAATGATTCTACATTGAGTTTTGACGGGGTAGTAAGATGTGTCCTTCAATATTCCCCATCGAGCTTTCAGGATGCCGAAACATCGCTCAATACAATTTCTAGCTTGAGAGTGTTTCATGTTGAAAAATTCTTGTGGTGATGCCGGTTGGTAACCTTGTCACCATTCACTCAAATGATATTGTTGTCCTCGATAAGGGGTCAAAAACCCTTCCCCGTTAGTGTATCCAGCATCGCACAAATAGTAATGCCCTAAAATGAACAATTTCAAGTCAATAACAATTACTAAGTGCACTATTATGGTAGACCCTAACATTAAAAATACAATTTTTTTGTTATATTACCCTGGGGAACCTTTAATCCATTTCTCCTAGTAATGGCATCCCTAAGAACTCTACCATCTGCAGGGGAACCTTCCCACCTAGCGACATATATAAACTGCATGTCAGGTGTGCATATACCAAGGACATTAAATGCGATTTCACTTTTCCTTGACCAATACCTAGGTATATCATCAGCCGGCACATGAACCTTTATGTATGTTCCATCTAAGGCTCCCAAACAGTTCTAACACAGAACAACAACAATAATATTTTAGAGAAAACACTAACTCTGATTTTAATAAGGTATTGAACTACATGTGCATCGTAAACCTAGTGATTACATTGTACCTTGAACCACTTCCACCGCTCATCGATTGAGTTCTCGGGTATGGGCTCTAGTTTTTTAAATAGCAAGGTATGCAACTTAACACGGCGTTTAGGACTAAGTGAAAATTGAGGCTTACCGTCTCAGTGGATCTACGCATTTGACGTTTCATCACTCTGGTCTTTTGGTTATGGGCAAGGATGTGAAGAAAGGTCCCAACTAATTCTTCTACGGATGAATAACGGGTTGATTTTAAGTTGCTATTTATAGTAAGTAAATTACATAATTTTTGAAATATCGCCCTATTCATCCTACAGCTCTCAAAACATAACTCGTCACTTTGGAAAAGCATGGTGTGTAAATTGAGTGACCTAACCTTTAACCTAGATGCAGACTCACTGGCATATGATATAGCAGCCCTACGTCTACCCCGTATATTAAGTGCATTAGCCAACCCAAGAAGGACGAGCATGGTGTACATGGTTTCCAACATGTCCAAATGGAAGACTAGAAGGGCAATCAAGTGCATCTTCTGCCTGACTGTTAAACGAGCCATAGCTGTTTAACATAATTCATGGGTCAAAGCATAATGAAGTCAATCAAGCATGTACAACAAAGAGAAATTGACTGTGAGGGGTACATTCAGAAATGATAGCATATGTTTTTACAGATACTCTTTAGCAAACTAAGTAATTTCCTTCCTTATCATGTCAGAGAAAGTGCACATAGAACGAGTTGAAGTAGAAGATAAAGAGAAAGTTAGACAGGATACATTCTCTCATGCATTAAATTATAAGCCAACAATTATAGCATAACAATGTATTAAGGTCATGTAACATCCAAACAAGTTAACCAGTTAACCCATAGCACAAATTGGTTTACCTCTTGAGTTCGATTTCAAAGGGACTAAAAATACAAAGTAATTTGATATATGAAAACAATGCAACTCATACAGCTCAATCTTAAAATTAATATAAAAGATACATAAAAGGACACACGCACAACAAATACGAAAAGGTAGCCAAGAAAAGGTTGACACCATTGAGAAACTTAAGATGATGACNTGTTAATAAGGATGAATAGGAAAACATAGCCCGAGAGGGTATGTTAACATATTAGTGAATCCGATTTACAACCATCGCGCATGAATGTGAAAATAGTGTAACTCTTAGGTTTAACCCATAAAAGTCCAAACGAAGTCAAAACCCTACCCGTTTTACTTGAATTGATTTTCTGTGTTTCATTTTGCTTTCTTAGTTAAGATTTAATTCTTTGTTTAGTTTCAGTTCTGTTTTCTTTTTCATTAAAATTTGCTCCCACCAATCCAAAGAATTCGATTACTTCAACTTGATAACGTTAGGGAACTTAGTGCTTTGCTACAGTCCTCGTGGGAACGATATCCTACCCATCACTTTATTACTTGAGCGACTAGTGCACTTGCTAGTTTTGCATGTTGTAAGAAGCACGCAACAGGCAACTCAGACCTTATGAAATTGTGCAAAAGACAAACATCTAGTAATGATTCTACATTGAGTTTTGATAGGGTAGTAAGATGTGTCCTTCAATATTCCCCATTGAGCTTTCAGGATGCCGAAACATCGCTCAATACAATTTCTTGCTTAAGAGTGTTTCATGTTGAAAAATTCTTGTGGTGATGCCGGTTGGTGACCTTGTCGCCATTCACTCAAATGATATCATTGTCCTCGATAAGGGGCCAAAAACCCTTCCCCGTTAGTGTATCCAACATCGTACAAATAGTAATACCCTAAAATAAACAATTTCAAGTCAATAACAATTACTAAGTGCACTATTATGCCAGACCCTAACGTTAAAAATACAATTTTTTTTGTTATATTACCTTGGGGGACCTTTAAGCCATTACTCCTAGTAATGGCATTCCTAAGAACTCTACCATCTGTAGCGGAACCTTCCCACCCAGCGAGGACATATATAAACTACATGTCAAGTGTGCATACACCCAGGACATTAGTTGCAATTTCACTTTTCCTTGACTGATACCTGGATATATAGGCAGCCGACACGTGAACCTTTATGTATGTTCCATCTAAGGCTCCCAAACAGTTCTAACACAGAACAATAGCAACAATATTTTAGAGAAAACAATAACTCTGATTTTAATAAGGTACTGAACTACATGTGCATCGTAAACCTAGTGATTACACTGTACCTTGAACCATTTCCACAGCTCATCGGTTGAGTTCTCGAGAATGGCCTTTGGATTTATAAATAGCAGGGTATGTAACCTTAACACGGCGTTCAGGACTAAGTGAAAATTGCGGCTTACCATCTTAGTGGATCTACGCATTTGACGTTTCATTACTCTAGTCTTTTGGTTATGGGCAAGGATGTGAAGAAAGGTCCCAACTAATTCTTTTACGGATGAATGACGGGTTGATTTTAAGTTGCCATGTTTAGTAAGTAAATTACATAATTTGTGAAATACAACCCTATTCATCCTACAACTCTCAAAACATAACTCATCACTTTGGAAAAGCATTGTGTGTAAATTGAGCGACCTAACCTTAAACCTAGACGTAGACTCACTGGCATATGATATAGCAGCCCTAGGTCTACCCCATAGTGCATTAGCCAACCCAAGAAGGACGAGCATGGTGTACATGGTTTCCAACATGTCCAAATGGAAGACTAGAAGGGCAACCAAGTGCATCTTCTGCCTGACTGTTAAACATGCCATAGCTGTTTCACATAATTCATGGGTCAAAGCATAATGAAGTCAATCAACCATGTACAACAAATTCGAAATTGACTGTGAGGGGTACATTCAGAAATGATAGCATATGTTTTTACAGATACTCTTCAGCAAATTAAGTAATTTCCTTCCTTATCATATCAGAGAAAGTGCAGATAGGATGGGTTGAAATAGAACATAAAGAGAAAGTTGGACAAGATACATTCTCTCATGCACTAAATTAAAAGCCAACAATTATAGCATAACAATGTATTAAGGTCATGTAACATCCAAACAAGTTAATTCCATTACAAATAATTACTACTTGGTGACAAAGTATTTTTCAAGCAGTCGGTTTTCACTATCAAAACAAATAGGAGGTGTAAACTAAACAAAATATGAATTCCAACAGTGTCTGAACAAGATGAAATTGAACATATTGATAGGTTATAAAATTGCACCACTGGAGGTGCAATATTCCCATAAAAAATTTTAGGACCCATCTCTAATTGTTCTTAACCATTTAACTTCACACCTAGTTTACTCAAAACAGCAAACATAAATCAGTGAAACCAAAAAAGATCACTAAGTTAGACCTCAAAATCTTTCACACAATTTTGTACACCATGTATAGACACATAGAGATCCAATTGACCAATATTCCCATCACTTCATAAGCCATAAACTAAGGTATTCCTGTACCAAACATATAAACTATAAAGAATTGCAAGACACACCCCACTATACTAATAAGCTGCCTTAAACTAGACTACACTAACTAGATCAGTACAGTGTACTAATATGCTCCCTTAAACTAAACAATACTGAAGCATATCAGTCCACTTATACTAATATGCTCCCGTAAACTAGACTATATACCAGATTTATAAAATTCAAAACAGCAGCATATTATCTTCATTATTTGTACTTTTTCATTCAAATCTTAATACCACAACAGCAAAGGATAGCCACTTACAGTCTCGATAGCATAATAGATCAAGCAACAACTTGGAATCTCAACAACGAGTAGCAACAGAGCATAAAAGACAGCAACTTAGAACCTTAGCAAAAAACAGCCTTAAAATCTCAGCAACAAAACAACCAAAACATCCTTAAAATCTTAGCAACAAAACAGCAAAAACATCGTTAAAAACTGAGGAACAGAACTGTAAAAACACCCTTAAAATCTTAGCAATAGAACAACCAAAACATTGTTAAAATCTTAGCAACATAACAGCAAAAACATCGTTAAAAACTGAGGAACAGAACTGTAAAAACACCCTTAAAATCTTAGCAACAGAACAGCCAAAACATCCTTAAAATCTTAGCAACAGAATAGCCAAAACATCCTTAAAATCTTAGCAACAAAACAGCTAAAACATCCTTAAAAACTGAGGAGCAGAACTATAAAAACACCCTTAAAATCTTAGCAACAGAACAGCTAAAACATCGTTAAAAACTCAGCAACAGAACTGTAAAAACACCCTAAAATCTTAGCAACAGAACAACAAAAACATCCTAAAAAACTCAGCAACAGAACAGGTGGCGAGGTACTTATGAAGCAAATGGCGGAGATGGTGGACCAACGACAGACGAAAAATTTCAAAGTTGGGGTTTACTTAAAAGCAATCGAAACAAATAACGATATATTCAAAGAAAAGAGGGCAAACAACGAAAAATTTCAAAGTTAGGGTTTACTTAAAAGCAATCGAAACAAATAACGGTACATTCAAAGAAAAGAGGGCAAACCACATACCCGAATTAGCAAACGGACTGACGAACGAGATCGTCGAGCAATTTTTCTCTACCGGCGGTGAATGAGTTTAGCGCAGAGATCTAAGAACGAAATCGTGCCTCCTGTGCGTTTTAGGAAAAAAAATTCTTTTATCTTGTAGTTTTATTGAAGTTAAAGGGCATATTGGTCACAATACGCAAAAATCTTAGGATAATATAGGTACACAAATTAGCGTGGCATTTCTGAAATAAATGATAAAAATCTGGGTAGTTTCGTCCGGAAATAAAAAGACTAAGGACAAATACGTCTGTTTATGTAAATTGGCTATTTTGTAATTATTAATAAACCAAAGGATATTTTTGTCCACATAAAATATTGTACAGGGGCAAGATTGGACAGAAATTATGATTACTTGGTAACGTTTTAATAACAGCCCCCCATGAGGTACAAATATTCCCGGCAATTTACCCCCCTTTGAGCACCATTTGTCATCTTTTGTTCCCGTAAATTTTTTTTACAAAATTGCCAAGCACGGTAATCTGCTAAATTTAACAAATATTACCCTTGTTAAAAAATTTAAACCCGATCCAAACGGGCCCTTTTAATAATAAAACATTTCCCTTATCAAATGCACCCTAAGTTAATTTCTCAAAGCCGAACATTTATTTACCCAATGCCATAGTTTCTTCTTCCACGTTTAAACCAATATAAAAAAAGTTAATAATTAATCTTATTCATAATTTTATATATTTAATAAAACAAGTATTGCATACAAAATAAATACATATGGATTGGTATAAAAAGTGAATTTAATACAAACATATAAAAACAATAAATAACATATACAAGAGTAATACCACCTCACTTTGTCTATAAATTTTATATTTCTCTATCTTATAATTAATTGCTTTTTGTGATGGTTCAAAATTCTTTTTTTACCATTTAATTTTTACCTGATTAATTAATAATAAAAATAAATTAAACTTTGATCATAAAACAATATTAATGTTCACATATCATGAGATGCTTAATTCCTTATCAAGAATAATTTTAATGTTCACACTGAAATGAAAAATTCGAAAGTCAAGATTAATTTTAATGTTCACACTAAAATAAAAAATTCAAAAGTCAAGATTAATTTTAATATTCACACTTAAATAAAAAATTCAAAAGTCAATGGATGTAATTAATATTGTGTACTCTTTCTTCTTAGGGTGGTTGGATCAATGCACTATTTGTTTGATCACTTACTGAGTTACTGCAAATTTTTTTCTAGTTATATGTATATTAGTCCTTCTAAAGTAACTTCTTGTATTGCCTCACCCTATTTTTCCTTATAAATTGGTCTATCTTGGATGAACGTGCCTTTTCTTGCTCTTTTCTTCATATTCTTATAAACCAAGCAAAGTCCATAAACACAAGTAAACATCCAGAGGCTCAATATGTTATAAAAATGAGCATGAACATCAAAAGAAAGTAAAGAAAGCAAGAGAATCAACATACCATAGAACATAACATGAAATGAATTCAATTGAAAGTGCAAGAATAGTAAATCCCTAATTACATCACATATAATTGACACCTTTGAGAATCTGAAATAAGGTTCTTTGCTCTGATTTTGGAAGGATTAAGCGAGTAATTGATAAATAATCTATTATTAGAATAATCAACCTTATCTCATTATAATGACATATCATCTTAAAATTAAAGATTTTTTCATGGTTGAGAGATTTTTTTCAGAAAAATAGAGTGATTTTAAATCTGGGAGAAGAACAAGTCACAATAATGAATTAAAGGAGTGTTTATAATAATTAAATTTGTCTGTTGATAAGATTACCAGATTTTATATGTTATTATTATTTTCTTTTGTTTTTCTTTCCATTATAATATAATTGTATATGTTAGTATATATATTAGTATCTTACAATATCCCTATAATATATGATTATTCCTGTAATTAAGCTATAATTTCTTGTAATTATGCTAGGTTAAAATCTTTCCATATAGTGTATTTCCTTATTAACTTTGGCCTTCTCCACTATATATAGAGACCTTCTTTGTATAGTTTTTACACACAGAAATATACAATCATATGATTCCTCAAAACTCTCTTTATTTCAACATGGTATCAGAGCCACTACTCTGATCTTCCTGTCCGTGTAAGCTGTTTCATTGATGTTTCCTTTCGCACCAACCTTGGCTTTCCCTACACTGATAGTGAGATTTTCGTGGTTTTACATCCGATTTTTGCTCCCTTTTTTTTTTTTATCAAATCTGATCATAAATAGAGTCTTGAGAATTTTATCGGTGTTTCTGTGTCAAGATTTTCCCGATACGCTTTCGCACGCACCCCCACACACCTCCTTAATATTCTGCATGTCTGACCACGCGCCACACATCTCCAGCAGAAATTTCAAGCCTGTTACAACCAACTTCAAGCCCAATCCAAGTAAACCTTCCCAACCCATTTTTCTTTCTTCTATAAATCAGCCCATTCGGTTCAAAGTCCAGCCCAAGTCCACCTGTTGACTCATTGACCGTTGACTCGTTTGACCATTGACTCATTGACCGTTGACTCGTTGATCCCAAAAAAAAAAAAAAAAAGTATGTCTCACTCCTCTCCCAACCTTGATACCATTGTTCGTCCTATTGATAACATTTTAGATGGCTCAAATTATAATATGTGGGCTCAAAATATAGAAGTATTTCTTAGAGGATGAAAATTGTGGCGTTATGTTTCTAGTGATATTCTTGCCTCCAAGCAGCAAGATGGTGAGAGTCTTGATAAGTTTGCATGTCAGCTTGACGATTGGCATAGTATTCATTATAAAATATTATCTTGGTTTATCAATACTTATATTCCATCCATCCATAGCCTGCTTCCCAAGCTTGGTAATGCTCAAGCTGCTTAGGATTTTCTTGCTAAACGATACAACTGCACTTATGATGCTTCGTTGCAGTTCTAGCTTGAGACTAAGCTTTATCAAATGTGTCAAGAATCAGGTCAATCCATTGCTGATTTCTATTCTCAAGTTGATAATCTTTGGGAACAGTTTGTCTGCTGCAAATCCTCACCTCAAATGTTCTGATGACATTGCGTTGTTTGCAACCTACTGTGATCGTCAAAGTTTATGCATTTTATGATGGCACTTCGTGAGGATTTTGAATCTACTCGGGCCTCTCTTTTGCATCGCACAGCTCTTCCCACTCTTGAGATTGCAGTTGTTGAACTTATTTATGAAGAAAATCGTCATTCAACCATGAAGATGCAAACTCCAAATTCAGTTGTTGCTGCCATCCCTCAGACTACCTTTGGATCTTCTCTAGCCTCGGGCTGTTTCCCTTCTCAGTCCTCAAAGATTGTCTTCTACAAACGTCCAGATCACTCTGTTATGGAATGTCAAAAATTGAAGAACAAAAATCAGTCTCGGGCACCCTTTTTGCAAGCTACTGCCATGGCTCCAACTGCTCCTTTTGCTCTTGAGTCTGCTGCTGAGCCTTCTTCAGTGTCCACTACTCTCATTGCTACTGACATTGAGGCATTAATTCATTAGGCTTTATCCCAGTCTTCTAGTGCTTTGTCTGTCACCTCAGGTACATCTCTTTGGTTTTTTGATTCTGCATGTTGTAATCACATGACCTCTAATTCCACCATTTTTTCACAAAAATCTACTTTGTCACCCAATCCTATCATATATACTGTTGATGGTTCTCATTTATCTGTTAGTCAAATTGGGTCTATTTCCTCCCCTGCCTTATCTGTTGACAACACCTATCTTGTTCCCAAGTTATCCTTAAATCTCCTTTCAGTTGGTCAACTTTGTGAATTAGGTCTTCAGCTTACCTTTTCTAATGTTGGTGTTGATGTGCAATATCCACAGACGGGTCAACTCATTGGGACAGGCCGTAAGATTGGACGTCTGTTCGAGCTCACTTCTTTACAGCTTCTATCCCATCTGTCTCGCTCCATTGTTGCTCCTGCCATCTCTTCCCAATTATGGCATTCTTGGTTGGGTCATGCCTCTATACCTCGTGTTCGTCTTTTGGCCTCCCAAGGTCACCTAGGTTCTATAGGTTTTGAGTCTTTTGATTGTGTTTCCTGTCAACTTGGCAAACAAACTTATTTATCTTTTAATATAAGTGACTCTTTTTTGACTGTATCTTTTGATTTGATTCACTTTGATATTTGGGGTCTTGCCCCTACTCATACTGAGGGGGGATCTCGTTATTTTGTTATCTTTGTTGATGACTATTCTTGTTATACATGGCTATACTTGTTACAACACTGATCTGAGCTTGTTCGTGTTTACCAAACTTTTCACAAAATGGTACAAACTCAATTTTCTCATACCATTAAAGTTTTTCATTTAGATAATGCCATGGAATACAATGACAAAACTCTCCTTGGGTTCCTGAATCAACAAGGCACAGTGTCACATCGTTCTTGTCCCTATACCTCTCAACAAAATGGTCGTGCCGAATGAAAACATCGTCATATCCTTGATACTGTAAGAACTCTTTTACTTTATGCTTCTTTACCTGAAAATTTTTGGAGTGAAGCTGCTCTTACTGCTGTGTACACAATCAATCGGGTACCCTTACCTATAGTCCACAACAAATCTCCTTATGAGCTTCTCTATGGTATGGTTCCTAACTATTTCTTACTTCGTGTCTTTGGTTGTGTCAGTTTTGTTACTCTTCCTCCTTATGAACGGACCAAACTGGAACCCCCTTCTTGGTTATGCTGTTTTCTTGGTTATGGCTTAGCTCAAAAAGGTTATTGTTGTTATGATCATATCTCCAAACGTCTCTAAGTCTCTCGTCATGTGGAGTTTTGGGGACACAAACCATTTACTAGCATATCCACGTTCTCCCTTTCCTTCTCTAACCACTCACTCATATTCATTGATCCTTCTATCGCTCTATTTTCTGACTCTTCTGCAGAGATTCCAAGCTCCTCAGACAGTTCTTCCACTACTGCACCCAATCCAGTTGATGCGTTTGATGGACCACCTACCACACCACCCATTCCTTACTCTTCTCCACTCCCCGAACCTCATCGTTCCAGTCGAGTAAGTGTTCCTCCTACTCATCTTTGTGATTATCACTGTTTCTCTGTCCTTGCCACCCTCCACGAACCTCACAATTATCGTGAGGCTCGTACTGACCCTCTTTGGTAGCAAGCTATGTTTGATGAATTGAATGCTCTTGTCAAAACACATACTTGGGATCTAGTGGACTTGCCTCATGGTAAAGCTGCAGTGGGATGTAAGTAGATTTATAAAATCAAGACTCGAGCGGATGGATCAGTTGAATGCTACAAGGCTCGACTTGTTGCTAAGGGGTTCACCCAGGAGTATGGGATTGACTATGAGGAGACTTTTGCTCCTGTTGCTAGACTTATATTTGTCAGATCTTTACTTGCAGTTGATGCTGTCCGGCGTTGGGAACTTTTTCAAATGGATGTTAAATAAAAACGTCTTCCTTAACGGTGATCTTACTAAAGAAGCTTACATGGAGCCTCCACCTGGCTATGAGCATCCTCCACATAAAGTTTGTCGTCTTCGTCGCGCACTTTATGGTCTCAAACAAGCTCCTCGAGCTTGGTTTGAGAAATTTTCGTCAGTGGTTTCTCAACAAGGCTTTCTTTCTAGCCCATATGATTCTGCACTCTTTCTTCGCAATACTGGGGTAGGTACTATCCTTCTTATTCTCTATGTAGACGATATGATTATTACTGGTGATGATATTGCTAGTATTCGAGATCTTCAAACTTTTCTTAGTCAGAATTTTGAGATGAAGGATTTGGGACATCTTAACTACTTCCTTGGCCTTGAAGTTACTTCAAATCAGGATGGACATTATCTCACTCAAGCAAAATATGCCTCTGATTTACTTTCCAAAGCAGGGTTGACAGACAGCAAGATAGCCGCTAGTCCACTTGAGTATAATACTAAGCTTCTGGCCACTGACGGTTCTCCACTTGCAGATGCAACTCTTTATTGATAGTTAGTTGGCAGTCTCATTTATCTTACTGTCACCAGGCCTGACATTTCATATGTTGTTCATCTGGTCAGTCAGTTTATAAGTGCACCTTGATCTACCCATTTTGTTGCGGTTCTTCGAATTCTATTCTATGCTACATCGAAGGTACTCTGTTTCATGGTCTGCACTTCTCATCCCACTCATCTCTGGAGCTACAGGCCTATTCTGATACAGATTGGGCTTGTGATCCTATTTATCGTCGCTCCACCACTAGCTATTTTTTCTTACTTGGTACTTCTTTGATTTCATGACGTAGTAAGAAACAGTCTGTTGTTGCCCGTTCTAGCACTGAGGTTGAGTATCGCGCTCTTGCTGATACGACATTTGAACTTTTGTGGTTACGCTGGCTTCTGAAAGATATGGGTGTTCCTCAATCAATAAGTTCTCCTCTTCATTGTGATAATCGTAGCGCCATCCAGATTGCGCATAATGATGTGTTTCATGAACGCACTAAATATATTGAGATTGATTGTCACTTCATCCACCAACATCTTCAGCAGGGTGTCCTCCAGTGACATTTAGTTTTTTCTAAAGGTAATCTTGTTGATATTTTTACGAAATCCCATCCACCTGGTCTACTTGGTGATCTTGTTTCCAAACTCCAATTGACTTCGCCACCAAGAGTTTGAGGGAGAATGTTAGTATATATATTAGTATCTTATAATATCCTTATAATATTGTTAGTATATATATTAGTATCTTATAATATCCCTAGAATATATAATTATTCTTGTAATTAAGCTATAATTTCCTGTAATTATGCTAGGTTAGAATCTTTCCATATAGTGTATTTCCTTATTAACTTTGGCCTTCCCCACTATATATAGAGGCCTCCTTTGTATAGTTTTTACACACAGAAATATACAATTATATGATTCCTCAAAACTCTCTTTATTTCAACAGTATATTATAAGAGAATTGAAGATTGATTGAGAATTGAAGTTAATTATTCATCCTAGAGAAGTTAAAAGGATTAACTGATTATGGAAGATTGAGTTAAAAGAAGAAATTATTGATAATTGCAATAAAAGATATTTTTTTTTTTTTTTTTAAAAGAGGTGTAAAGCTTAAAAACTAAAAAATAAAAAATTTAAAACTTAAGTGTTGTTTATATACATAGATTGAAGAGTAACGTTACACATACAAATTATATATACAAATTATTTCCTACAAATTGATGCCGAAACCCTACACGTTTAACAGGTAATCTTCTTTAATTATTTAATTTTAAAACACATTTGTATATCTCGAATTTAATAGTAAAATTTATATGCAATTTATTAATTTCATTTTGTAATAACTTAAAAGATTTCTTTTGTGTTGTGCCTGACACACAATGAATCGTCTCCAAATTATTTTGGTACAGCTAAAATAAGATCAAGAAGAGCTGAAAACGACTGCCAAGTTTGGTTTCCAGGATCAAGGTTGGGTGCATCATCGTCCGGAGGTAGATACGCAAGATTCAACCCTGGCATTGGATCAGCCATGGAGGGATTTCCATTTCTCGGATTTCCTGTTAGCTCCGAATATACTCTGTTAATTTCAGCCGCCAATTCTTGATAGTTACCACAGTTATTCAGCTTCACCATTCCGGCAACATGTACAGGTTCACTCAACAATATGGGCACTAGAACTTCTCTCTCCATTTTAACTCCTGAACCTTCAACATGGGGCACCTGGTTTTTCCTGGAGTTTGATTTATTATCATCTGTGACTTTCACAACTGGAACTTCTTGATCATTAACTTTCAAATTACGGGTTTTGTTTTGATTTTGAGCTCCCAGTCCCATATTGAAGAGCCTGCGCTGCAAATATTGTGAGATAAGTTAGAGAAAGAGTTTTAGTCTGAAAGGTTTGTGAAAGGATAAAGAAAAATCTGGTAGTGTTAATGCAATTAATAGTGGGTTAAGATTTTTGTCATTTGGCTAAAATTAGGAGCAGAGGGAGTTTCTTTCTTATAAAAGGAAAAGAACCAATTAGGATTTGGGAAATCCATTATTGTTATGTGTAATTAATAAAATATATATACATTTAAATGAAAGAAACAATTTTAGTCACACATGGACATTATTAGTAAATAAAGAATCTAAGTCCCCAGAACAAACTTTGTTTTCTTTTGACAAAAGGAAAATAAAGAATTTGGGAATAATAAAGCTACGATGAATGAGTTATGATATTACTAGTGAAGAAAAATGATATTATCAAGAGAAACTATGTAACATACACAAATAGCAATTATGTGTACCTGCTAGCCCAAAGAATAAAGGAAAAGGAATTTAAAGAGCTAACAAACATATATAAATCTAGTCAAGAAAATAGAAAAAAAAAAAATTAACATATATACTTGATAATCCTAATTGCTATCAATTTCTCTGCTTAGTGAATAGTGATGGCCACAGCCAAATGAAAGAAAACTTACTTTCCTTAGCGTCTAAAAACAAGAGACCTTCGTTCTTCGTGTCTTTTTATAGATAATACATGTGTCTGAGTCCTAATAAGATACAACCCCTATTCCTTAGAAGACTCCTATAAATCTCACTATAAGCCAATACTCCTGTTTCTTATAGATTTGTATTCCTATTTCTATTTTTAAACTTATTATATTCCTATAATAGTATTATTATCCTCTTTGAACAAGCTTTTCTTAAAGAGATAAGTTCACAAGGAATATCCTGAAACAGCAGCTGTTGGTGAAAGAGTTAATCCTCCAAGATTTCTTAAAGAGATAAACTCACAAAGAACCTATCAAAAACTTATCATTAACATCTTCCAAGTTCATAAAGTGATACGGGCTCATAAAGTTTCAGGATTACAAAAGGGACCCGCACCAACTTCAATTCTCGTTTGGTACAGCTGCAATAAGATCTAGAACAGCTGAAAACATCTCCCAAGGTTGGTTTCCAGGATCAAGGCTGGGCGCATCAAAGTCATCGGATGGAGATAGATATGACAGATTGAACCCCGGCATTGGATCAGCCATTGAGGGGTTTGCACTTATTGGAATTCCTGTTAGCTCTGAATGGACTCGGTTAATTTCAGCCGCAAAGTCTTGATAGTTGCCACACTCATGCAGATTAATCGTTCCAGCAATACTTACAGGTTCACTCAACAAAATCGACACTAGTTTGGGTGTTCGTCCCATATCTTCTGCATCCGCATGTTTAACATCCACCATTTTGTGGGAATTTGGTTCTTCTGCAACTTCCGCATTTGGAGCTAGTTGTACTAACTTCCCTTGAGCATTAGAAACATTGAACTCCTCATTTATCAATTTGGGGACGTATTCTTTATTTGTGCCTTTCGGACTTGGAGCTCGCTGACTATCAGCAACCTTTACCCTTTTCCCTTGAGCATTAAAAAGACAGCACTTGGCATTTCTCAATGTGGGGACATATTCTTTATTTTTACCTTTCGAACTTCGAGCTCGCCCACTTTTGGCAACCTTTAACAGTTTCCCTTGGGCATTACGAAATTTTCTGGCGGCATTCACCATCTTCTTAGCATTTATTTTGTCTGAAACTGTGGGATCAGTAACTTGTTCTTCTTTTTCTGGTTGTCCTAACTCACCAGCAGCATTATTACCAATTTGGTGCTCAGATTGACCTTCCTGTTTGGAATTTTCAATATTCATTTCTTCAGCTTTCAGAATTTTCTCAGTTGAACTTAGAGCATAATCCACTTTATCTGAACTTGTATTTTCCATAACAACACCTATATCCGTGTATATTATGAAACCAAAAGATAACATAAGTAGATCAATATCATTGCTATGCTCCAATAGTATCAGAATCAAATGATAACATAACATCTTAATTGTCCAAATATTCTCAGTAGTTCATACTCAGGATTCTCATATAAAATCAACAAGATCCAGTAGTTGACGTCCCTAACTAAATACATCTCTTTTAATATAGCAAGAAGTGCAGAGATTTCATTATTCAAGTTCAGAATAAAATTTAATAAAAGATACTTATCATGATTCGTGCAGTCCTAAACATACTTAAAGACTCTAATCATTTCATTCCGCCAGAAACAAAATCAAGTTATCATAGAAACTGAATTCTTTGACGAAGAAGAACAATACAACGATAGAAAAAATTCCTTAGTCAATGGTGGCCATAAAGATTGTGTTCTCGTTGCTCTTTCCTTCACTTTCGTCTTAAATAATTCCTAATTATGAACATTAGTCCATGGCTTCTAAAGTTCTTGCATTTCCTCGCCCATTTTTATTTTCTGATAAATGATTAAATTTTGATCTTGTTGATCTTTCCTTCAATTCTTTCTTAACAACCAGAATAAACCAGTACCATAAAGTATAAGCACAAGAAGACATAAGAATGATAAAAGAAATCAAATTGTTTCCTACTACTCATAAAAGAAAGGCTAAAAATGTAATAAAGATCACGAAGAAAATCAAAGGAAATCACAAGAATCAATAATTCAATTAAAAGTGCCTAGTTCCCTACCTGTGAGAATCCTGAAACAAGCTGATTGCGAATGTACTTCACTCTGTGATTGTAGTCAGCAATATGTGAATTTGGAGGGAAAACCAAGAAAGTTAGTTATTAGAGTTACTTTGTGGTTAGTTATAACAGTAGGCAATCTTTAAGGTCAATTGAAATCAACATCTCTGAGACTCTGACTATAAATGAACGGTGAATGATGGGTTAGTTATCAAGGAAATAATTCCTAGTTATCAACTTTAAGCTGAAGTTTGAAAGTCTTATATAGAGCGATATTAATATACTATTTCTTTTATAAATAGGAAATTATAATTCCTAATGATCTTTATAATCTAATGTTTTTGGTCTCCTTGCCGTCCTTCTTTATTGACTAACGCAAACCAATAGTAAAGTCTCTAAATATTTATTGGATGCTTTGGTGTCCAGCTTGTGTTTCAGAAGATATCATTTATTCAGCCTTCGAAATTTTTTCATTAGCACTTATTCTCCATCCACTATTAAATTGACATAAAAATGACAGCAAATGCAGAACACTAATGAATTCCATTTACTATAATCCCTAATGACAGAGGATCTTGAAACAAAAGTCCTTCCATCTGACTGCCAACTCTCATTAATGGAGAGTTCAGTTAGAGGAGTACGTGAATTTGGAGGGAAAATTAATTCTTTGAGTTTAGTTAGTGAGTTATAACAATATTAAATGTCATCTCCCACAACATTAATTGAAGGCACGAATGATGAGTTGGTAAATAACGGTGCATTACAAGATAACATAAAACAAAATTGACTGTAAAGAAGATAAATGAATTAACAAGGAAATGCAATTGCCTGTGCATAATTTACCATTTTGTAGATTTAGGCCAAACCCAGATTGCATACAATGCAATCCAAATCAACCAAATTTAGATCATTTTGGTTCAATTTGACTATATACATAACTTGGGTACAAATATCATAATACGAACTTGTTTGTATATATACTCAGTGCACATATCCTGATAGCACAACTAACATTAGATTTAAAGCCCAATCATGCAAGATCTTCGACAACATTTTCAGTCAGAAAACAGTTAAACATACACGTAGATGCCCTATATATACAAATGGAATACACAGTATCCGAACACTCCACCTGCTCTCCTACTGCCTGAAAATCCCAGCTTTCCTGGCATCCACAATGGAAACCCCTGTGAAAAGCAGGTCAAATAACTCTAACAAGATGAAAATGATAACAAAACCATATATTCAACCAAAACATTGGCATATACTATCCTATATCAATGTACAAATTCATACATACCACCACAAACTGCCGGAATCTTTATTCTTGGAAATATACTTGATAATTTAACATGTACAAAAACTAAAGCAAAGCTCAATTCCAAGATAATGACTCTGACCACATCCAAACTCATTACAGGCAGAGCAAATTGATTTCCAGTTCCTAGCCAAAAGTCCTATCAATTGATATTATTCCCTTCATTCTTTGTCGCTTTGCAGTTTGCACTTCAAATTTTGCAAATGCACTATCCTTTTTAATTAAATTTATAGTAGATACCATAAACACTCCTATTTTGTTTTGAGTACTAATTAATATAAAAGTAAATTTTCTCTACAAACAAGTTGGATAATCATTGAATAGATGTTTATAGAATAAATATCCAAACAAACTTCAAACTGAGATTTGAAATTTGAACATTTAATCATCTCATATGCAATAATGATTAAACAAAAAAAAATGGTGGGTCTTGCTCAGTATGTACAATTGACAGAAACTTATTAATCATCCTACCCTGTTTTCATTCATATATACCCTCTGAAGGTAGTAATTTAAGCTTAAAAGCAAGCAACTATGAAGAAATAGATGGTCAGCACCACAGGTAGCAGTTAAGTGTGAAATGGCAACGGTACATAGATATCATAAAGATGAATTTTTTAACATTCAAAGAATATATTAACGTGCAAACCAATGTAAGTTCATTTGAAATTGTTATAAAAATTACATAGTAGCCACCCACCAATGTCAAGATCTAGCATCAGAACAAAACAAGTCCTAGGTGATACAAGTTTTTAAGTCCTCAAGTTAAAATAGTGTCACCATGCCCTGTAGCCTAGATCCAGAACTCCAAGTTTTCTCTCGACAAAAGGCAGACTTTGCAAATCACCACTTGATATCCAGGTTGCAAGAACAAAGAGAGATAATAGCAGATATACCTTACGAACCCATTTATTTCCCAGGAAAATAATACGAAGCTTCTAATGCAAAATACTGTAGCATAACTGTGAATCCAGTGAAGATTAGGACATTTAGAAATTTATCATCCCTCCTACGCAACAGCTACTGATCATGTAACTTATAACTATGAAATTTGCAGACCCAAATTTTTACATATATCTAATTGCATAGATATAATACATTTGGTTTGCTATGCACAAAGAAATATTGGAATGTTCTCATTAAATTTTTTTTGGAATCATCTATCTATTTCCGTATGGATATAACATTGGTTTGCTGTGGTTACCAGAACAAATTAGAACAAGCCAATTTCTGTTTCTTGTTCCCATTTTGGCAAAGTTAGTACATGCCGAAATGGCGATAAAATATAAACTATATTGTCAGATCAGTCTGGCCATGTCCCTGATAACAATTTCCCGCTGTTGATTTACAATTTCCCGTTGATAACAAAAATGAGGAAAACAGGGGGAGAAAGAAAGTTGGAAGCACCTAAGAATGAAATGAAATATGATTGCAAGAAATATGGTTTTCACAATAGCTTCGCATATGGACAATATGACAAAACTGAACCATGATCCAATTTTGTTTCATTAATTATCAAATTCATGATATCCATCAATAAATCAAGTAATTCAACAACAAAATTCTTCATCATTGAAGTAAAGTCTAACCGTAAAACAAATCTTAAAAATTTGTTATAATAAGAACAATTGCAGCAACACAGTAGATACACCACTAAATTGCATAACCAAAGGACAATTTTATTTAATAAACACAGACACTAAAGCTATGACAAAGTAGAGCATAAATAAGACAAGCATAGATGGAGTTCAACTGATATTACCTTCCATTAACAAATCTCAATTCCTATTCCCATAATTGGGTGAGACAAGGCTCTCCACATAAATATCAGCATCAAACAGAAGCGGCATGTCAAAAACCACAAAATCTTTACATGAACCATCTCTCCGATTACAAAGGACTAGCTGCTGCTCATTCACAGCCAACAACATTTTACAATTCTTCCACATGCATAACGGCCTCAACACATGATACGGTTGTTGCATTAAAACTTTCGTCCAAGATTTCTCTACACCATACTCTTTCATAACCCAAAATTCTCTTCTAAGGTCCCCATGATGATGCAACACACACAGACACCCTCCAAGAACCCCAGTCGCGAGCGAAAACAATCCAAAGTCTCTCAAAGCTTCAGGTAGCGAAATGTCTTTAAAAACCTCCTCCACCAAATCAAACGCAGCAACTACCACATTAGCAACACCATCACCAGGCCTAGTCAAAACCCAATGAATTGCCCCATTAAGTGGCGTACCCGAAGCACCAACCGGATATAAATAATGACAATCTTTGACCCTTCTCCAAGACCCGGTTCTCAGCGAAAACACACACACAATTGATGGAACAATCACTTTCACAAGCTTATAATCATCAATGACTTCAGAATAACCAAACCCATGTATACTACTATAATTTAAACTAGTCAACTGAAACTCCGGAATTCTCTTGGCCTCTCTGGTTGCAGGATTGAACAAAAAGAAAACTTTAGGCACAGGCATTATACACAACAACCCATTGCAAGAGCCAAAGATTTGAACTTGGTCATTTCTGGGAATCGATTTCAACGGAAAATCAAGCTTTACAGCAACCACTTCTTCATCGATGGGTGTCGCTTCATGGTTTACAGAGTAAAGTGAGTGAGAAGCGAGAATGAGTTTGTGGGTATTATTGTGGCGGAGGTGTGAGGTGACAAAGTGAGGATCGTTGATTAAAGCAAGCCATGGCTTGGATACGCACCTGAATCGACATAGGGATTTGACGGGGAGTCGTAACAGTATGTCAATGATGATCTCTTGTGGAAGAGTCTTTGCTGAGCGACTGGACATTGTTTATCTTTTATGAAAAAAAAAATCACAAAATTCATGAATAAAAAAAGTGATTAATTCAACCTAAATTTAAATAAAAAATGTGTTCTAAGAGAAAAGGAAAGGGGAAAAGAGGGCGAAGAGAGACGAAAAAAAAAGAAAAGAAGAAAACCCAAAATGAAAAGACAATAGTACCCCTAAAGTGTTAGACGTATATATTATATATATTTTTTGTGTCCGGTAAATGAAATAGATCTTTTAAATTTTATAATATATTGTCAATCCAATTTTACAAACAAATGCAATACTATTTATTTGTTGTTAATCGATAATTGGTTGATCAATTACATAATTTAAATACAATTCTATGCAATGCAATTTAATTTGTTTTGTTTTTTTTAAAAAAAAATTAAATTACATTACATAGAATTGAACATCAAACTTCCATTACATTCCTTCAAATTGATACTCTTTAAATTTTTAATAAATAATATTTTCCTCCTCTCTCCTGCCTAAATATTTTACTTTGGCTGAATCTCGAATCTAAATGATGATATAATTTGATCTGTACAGAAGATACCCTAATTTATTAATCACAATTAAGTCTAGAAAGAATGTTATCCATATATACTCTTCAATAAATGGATAGAAATAGGTTGACCATGGATTTGGACATGAAGAACATCAGTCATCATATCATTCCCACAAATTTAATTTAATTCCTTGGATTAAAGTTTCAATTACCCATTAAACAAGCCCTAATCCAACATACAATTTTAATGCAATACAATTCTCAACCAAGGAAAAGCTCTAATTGGGATTTATTTTCTTGATCGATTATGTCAAGAAATACTGGATCTACCGTCACATGACTGTCCACGTGTACCTTAAACTTATGATCCCACCACAACACCTTCGCCATACCCGCAATATCCACCTTAGCATCAAGCACCATCTCTCTCTTCGCCACGTCACCGAAAAACTTAGCGGCGTGATGTGTGAGCTCAAGCCCGTCCAGCCGAGCCGGGATTTGGAGCAGCTGGCAGGACCGAGCTGGCTGCGACCCGGCCTTCACAGGACCCGAGCCGAGGAGTGAGCCTTCGTAGAAGATGGACATGGTAGTAGAAGAGTAGTTGATGGGAGTGATGTTGGGATTGGTGACGTGTATGGTGAGGATGAGATCGGCGTCGGCGACTGGTAGCTTGAGCTTAAAGGAGGTGAGTTTGATTGAAATTAAGTGGAATGTAGGATCCTTGGGCTTGGCCCTGAAGACAGCCGTCGCGACAGTGGCTGCTGCGGCTCCGACGAAGGCAGACGTCCAGCTCCATTTTACCTTTTTGCCCATGATATTTGACGGATATTCCTGGCTTTTTGGATTCTAAAACGTAGTGGGATGCAAGAAAGAGATAGAATCGGTGGGACTTGGGAATTGGACTAGAAATGACTGTAATGTCCTCTTTCCTTTGTGTAGGTAGCGGGTCGGGTTTTGGAGGGTAGTTTTGGTAATGGACGTGAGTTTAAAAGATAAGAGGAGTTTTGGACGGATGAAATAGGATTGCGATGTCGGCTGGGTAAGGAATATGGATAAAGAGTTTATTCTGGCTTCGTTGAAGGACACGTGTAAATGTTGGAAAATTCAAATGGAATTGAACATGCACGTCGCATTTTTTGTACAAATAATTTTAGAAACGATTCAGTTAAGTCAAGTGGGCATTTGTTAGTTTGGGCCACGTGATTGTATTTGGGCTTAACAACAATTCGGGCCCAACATATATCTAGACGTCGGATATATCATGATTTTTAAATTTGGTTGGGTTGTGAAGAAATTAGTTTATATTAAATATTATTGATTTTTCGTATTATAGATTCATAATGAATTTTTAATGTAAAGGCGATTCATTTACTACGAGAATAATTTTCAAAACTTTTTTTTTTTTTAAATTTTTGGGTTTTTCAAATCATACAAAATTGATGTAATATGTTTGTTTTTCCATTTTTATTAACCGTGTAAACCATACCATTCATGTTTTAATGTACAGAGTTGTTTGTATACTAATAATTAACTTAGGTTAATGATACTATTCATATCTCAATTTATCTGGCTATTTGTCTACTAAAAAAATTGCAACCATGAAAGACCACTCTTTTAGACATGATATGAAACTTTTTCCGTGTTTCTTGTATCAGTTTTAAAAGTTTTCAAATTATAAGATTGATTTACCAAACAGGCAAACACATCAACAAAAAGATTAATGTGTCATATATTGATATTATTGTTTTATTTTAATTTCCTCAAATATCTTAATAAAATTTAGAAAATATAGAATTGGTGAGAATTACATTCTATTCTCACTAATAGTATTTATATTATAAACTCATTATAATCTCTGATATTATTTATTTTTTAATTATTGTCATGCATATATTATGACTTCCAATAGTGTTAGGTTTACAACTCATTTTCACAACTTTCTCTCACAATTTTCGACATAGCAACTCGCCATTGGTTAGCTCATATATGAGTAGGTGAGACACATACAAGCAGGCAACACCCATTTTGCGAGCTGACCATTGACAAGCTGCTACACCGGAGGTTGTGAGAGAAAGTTATGGACCCAACATTACTTTATGACTTCATATATCATAAAATATACATTGGATGATTGATTAAAAAAAGAAAAAAAAAGTTTATTTATATGTTAATGTTGATACGAAATTTGCACTAACTTGAGAGAACCGATTGACCTTGACCGAATCAGAACTTATGTATACTTGATTAAAGATAACCAACGATTGAATGTAAAAAATGCCTAATAATGTAAAGAACATAAAGGATTTTAAAAGTGGTTCGACAAGTTAAAACTTGAGTCTACATCTACTGTTATTTTATTGCTTTTGAGTGATTACAAGAACAATATAGAATGTATGAATATTTGCTAACCCCTCTCTCTTTATTTGAGGAGGTTTATATACAAGTTTGTAATTAATGGGGAGAGATAAGTTCGACATTGCAATCAGAGTTGGTTTGCAATCCCATGATCTTTGCGATCGTGCGCTGCCAATAATGTCTATCTTATCTCTTTTGAAATATTCGAGATTAGAGTTTATCTTTGATTTCGTTGAATAGCTGTTTGGGTTGATCGTTGTGACGAGCTTCACCTAGGTCGTGCTTACTCTGAATCGAATCGACTCTAGGTTGAGCTTGCTTTTGAGTTAAGCTACCTCTCTGCGAGCTCTTATGGCAAAAATACATACAACACTTAATGAGAAAATATCATGAATATTTGTGAACATGTTATTGTTATGCAATTGACTAACATACATTTTAACCAAATTAATAGACTTTAAAAATGTGTAGTACCCAAATTTAAAAAAAAAAAAAAATAATAATAATAATAGAAAGATACAAGCGTCTTACCTCTTCAAAACTATGACATGAATAAAAATAAAACTATTGGTTTGGATGAAACCAATAAAGGATTAGGGAAAAAAAAAAAAAAAAAAAAAAAGAAACAGGTTTAATGTATCATATAATTATAATGAATAAACCAAATGGGCAAACAAATTTAGTTATCTAATATAAAACACAAGAAAACAACTAATTTAAACCCCTTTCATTTTGACAAACTACATTTTGCCCCCCCGCCCCCTTTTTTTAATTAGTTTAGTAGATAAAACTTTTCATCCTCTCAACTAATCCTAACACTTAATAATTAGTTTGTTAAGCCAGTTATTAGTTGGTTAATTAGTTAGGAATTAGTTTGATAATTAGTTAAGAATTTGTTTTAGTTAGTTGTAGTTTGTTACAAGATAAAGTGATGAAGCTCCTGTATATAAGCTATAACCTCTGTATCTTTCAATTCAATTCAATAAAACGAATTCATTTTTATGTTACAAATTCATTTCTTCACATGGTATCAGAGCCGTGTTCTCTTTTGTTTTCTTGAACTCCAAACTGTTTTCTCCGCTGTATCAATGGCTGCCTCTGCATCAACCGTGGTTCCTTCTCAAGATCCAACTACTCCATATTATCTTCATCCCAATGAAAATCCCGCTGCAGTTTTAGTGTCTCCAGTTCTTCATGGGACCAACTACCATGCTTGGGCAAGATCTATGAAGATAGCTTTACTCTCAAAGAACAAATTGAAGTTTGTAGATGGCACCATTAAAATTTCTTCAAGTAATGATTCTTTATACTCTGCTTGGGAAAGATGTAACACCATGATATTGTCATGGTTAACTCATTCTCTTTCTCCTTCAATAACAAGCTCTATTTTGTGGATTGATAAAGCATAAGATGTATGGGATGACTTGCGGGAAAGATTTTCTCAAGGGGATGTTTTCAGAATCTCTGACTTACAAGAGGAAATATATGCCTTTAAGCAAGAAAACAAGAATGTAACAGAATATTTCACTGAATTGAAAATTCTTTAGGATGAACTGTTAAATTTCAGGCCATTACCTTCATGTACTTGTGCTGTCCCATGTTCTTGTGGAGCTTTGAGCAAGATCAAAATTTACCAAAACAATGATTATGTAACTCGGTTCCTCAAGGGACTGGGTGATCAATTTACAACAGTCAGATCTCAAATCATGCTTATGGATCCACTGCCGTCCATCAACAAAGTCTTTTCTCTGGTGGTTCAACAAGAAGGGCAGATGAATCTAAGGGCATCAAAGGTATTTGTCCACAAGACCAACAATCAACAAAATTTCAAGTCACAACAACCTAAAATTTCCCTGGTCCTACAAACAGTCATGGTAATAATGATAATAGATTTTGCACTTTTTGTGGCAAGCCACGCCATACAATTGAGACTTGTTATAAGAAACATGGATATCCTCCAGGATACAAGCCTCGAAATGTTCATTCTGCTACTCACAATGTGGTAACTGGTGATGATGCCGAAGGTACTGAAGTTTCTGCTTTACAAACTGACATGTCAAAAGGTAATCTTGAGCATTCAGGTGTTACTCTAACTCAAGAACAATATCATCAGTTGGTTGCTTTACTCCAATCTACCAATCTGGAAAAATCTTCTCACACTACAAATCAAGTTTTATCTCATCCTAACCATCATCTTTCTGCTAATTTTTCTGCTTCACAAGGTAATCATTTCTTACCATCTTGTTCCTCTAATACTGGACATTGGTGCCACTGACCACATTACCCATTCACTGTCATCTTTTATCTCTTATAAACGTATTAAACATATCACCATAACTTTACCGAATGGTGCTAAAATCACCACAAATACCTCAAGCACAGTTTCCTTTTCTGACAGATTAATCCTTACCGAAGTCTTGTATGTGCCTGAATTTTCTTTTAACTTGATATCCGTTACTAAGCTTACATCTTTCACTCCTTGTTGCCTAATCTTTCAAAACTCTTGTTGTCTAATTCAGGAAGTGAACTCGTGGAAGACGATTGGTTCAGCTAAGGTGGTTGACGGCCTATATGTAATGCATAAACCTGCAACTTTTTTTACCCCTTTTTCTCTTGTTTCTTTGGCATCTACAGATAAGGTTCCTGACCTCTGGCACTATCGACTTGGTCACTTATCTAATTCCAGGATCAAGCTTTTATCTTCTCTTATTCCAAGTCTTAAATTGAATGATAATTTAGCTTGTAGTGTATGTCATTTTGCAAAACATAGGCGTTTACCCTTTCCTGTAAGTCATTCAAAAACAAATAAAAGCTTTGATCTTATTCATGCTGATATATGGGGACCCTTTTCCACTTACTCTATTCATGGACATCGTTACTTTCTCACCATTGTTGATGATTGCACACGTTACACTTGGGTTTATTTGTTGCAAAATAAATCTGAAGTTAAGCATTTAATTCCTTCCATTTTTAACCTGACTGAAACTCAATTTGGTGTTAAAATAAAATGCATTCGCACTGATAATGGTGGTGAATTTACTTTGCCCCAATTCTATGCATCTAAAGGAGTCATTCACCAAACTTCATGCGTTGAAACTCCTCAGCAGAATGGTTTGGTTGAACGCAAACACCAACACATATTAAATGTTGCTCGTTCACTACTTTTTCAGTCCTCTTTGCCAAAACTCTATTGGAGTTATGCTATCCTTCTTGCTGTGTACCTAATGAACCGAGTTCCTTCTCCTCTTCTGCACAATCAGTCTCCCTTTCACCTGCTCTACAACACCATTCCAGATTATGAAACCTTACGTGTGTTTGGTTGTTTGTGTTTTGCTTCAACCTTGCTTGCTAATCGCACAAAGTTTGATCCAAGGGCTCGCAAATGTGTCTTTCTTGGCTACAAAAGTAATACTAAAGGTTTTATCCTTTTAGATATTCATTCTAAGGAAATGTTTGTTTCTCGAAATGTGTCTTTTCAGGAACACATTTTTCCTTTTGCCCATACAACACAATCTGCTCCTTTATTACAAGCTAATTCTTTTCCATCTGATCTTACACCTCCTCAGCCTTCTTTTAATGATGTTTCTTCTTCAACACATACTAATGTCTCTTCCTCACAACCGTCGTGTCACTCTGAACGTCAAAGAAAACCACCATCTTACTTGCAGAATTATCATTGCAACATGGCTGCTGTATCTGCTCCCAACGTCTTTCCACAAGGTAACTCTTCTTATCGCTTATCTTCTGTTCTTTCTTATTCTAACCTTTTTCCTTCACACCTGCATTTTATTCTTGCACTATTTGCTGTCTCTGAACCAAAATCATATAGCCAAGCCATCAAACACAAGTGTTGGCAAGATGCCATGCAGGCTGAAATTCAAGCTCTTGCGCAGAATAACACCTGGGTACTCACTGATCTACCTTCTGATAAGTCTCCAATAGGCTACAAATGGGTTTATCGCATCAAACATAGAGCTGATGGAACGATTGAGCGCTAGAAGGCGCGTTTGGTAGCCAAAGGCTACACACAAACTGAAGGAGTGGACTATTTCGATACATTTTTGCCTATTGCCAAGATGACTACTGTTCGTTTACTTCTTGCATTAGCGGCTTCCTTGAACTAGCATCTTAAGCAGCTTGATGTTAATAATTCCTTCCTTCATGGTGACCTTCATGAAGATGTTTATACGGTTTTAGCTCCAGGCTTTAAATCAGCTAATCCAACTAAAGTCTGCAAGCTACAAAAATCGCTTTATGAACTAAAATAGGCTAGCTATCAATGGTTTGCAAAGTTTACTTCTGCTTTGGTTAAAATGGGTTACTCTCCATCACCTTCTGATCACTCTTTATTTGTCAAGCATTGTTCCAGTAGCATTACTGTCCTACTTGTTTACGTAGATGATGTTATTTTGGTTGGAAATGATTTGCATGAGATTGATGTTGTTAAGAATTATTTAGATGCCACGTTCAAAATCAAAGATCTTGGTGATCTTAAGTTTTTTCTTGGCTTAGAGGTGGCTCACACAACTAAAGGCCTTGTGTTATCTCAGCGTAAATATGCCCTTGATATCTTGGCTGATACTGGTTTTCTGGAATCCAAACTTGCTAAGACACCCCTTGACACTTCTTCAAAGCTAACAAAAGATGCTGGTGTTCCTCTAGAAGACAGTTCTATGTATCGGAGTTTAGTTGGTCGTTTGTTGTATCTCACCTCTACACGTCCTGACATATCTTTTGATGTACAACAGCTTAGTCAATATATGGACAAGCCCACTTCTTTGTATTTACAAGCTGCGCATTGTGTCCTACGTTATCTCAAGAACTGCCCTGCTCTTGGTATTTTTTTCTCTGCCTCTTCTTCATTAACACTGAAAGCTTTCAGTGATTCCGATTGGGCTAGCTGTCTGGATACCAGGAGGTCAATCATTGGTTTCTGAACCTTTCTTGGTTCATCTCTGATTAGTTGGTGTGCTAAGAAGCAGCCCACGGTGTCCCGCTCTTCGTCAGAAGCAAATATCGTGCTTTAGCTCCTGTCACTTGTGAGCTCTAGTGGCTTGCTTATCTGCTCCGAGACCTTCATGTACCGCATCCTCATCCTGCTCTGATTTTTTGCGACAATAAATCTGCACTTCATATTGCTGCAAATCCAACCTTCCATGAACGTACCAAACACATAGAGATAGACTGTCATATTGTGCGTGAGAAGGTTAAAACAGGTCTGATACATCTCATGCCTTGTTCTTCTTCAGATCAATTAGCTGATCTCTTCACCAAGTCTCTCGCTCGTGCTCCGTTTCAAGCATTACTTCTCAAGTTGGGAATGTTGTCTATCCATTCTCCAGCTTGCGAGGGGCTCTCAACTAATCCTAACACTTAATAATTAGTTTGTTAAGCTAGTTATTAGTTGGTTAATTAGTTAGGAATTAGTTTGATAATTAGTTAAGAATTTGTTTCAGTTAGTTGTAGTTTGTTACAAGATAAAGTGATGAAGCTCCTGTATATAAGTTGTAACCTCTGTATCTTTCAATTCAATTCAATAAAATGAATTCATTTTTACGTTACAAATTCATTTCTTCACACATCCACTTTTGTTTAATCTTTACCTTTACACGATTTTTATCTTGTATTAATTTTTACCTCTACACGATTTTTATGTCTTCATTCTAGCAACTTTAACACTAAAGTAATTCTAGCGTTAGAGTGCCTTCACTGGAGCATTAGAATTTTTGTTTTTAAATTTCTCCAAATTAGCGTTAAAACTTAAATATTAAGATTTCTTAAACTAACAAATAAATTAACTAATTATATTTTATAAAAAATAATTAAAAATGAATAGTATATATATATATAAGAGTTATTTTAACTATCTAAAAATAAGAAATAATTTTTTTTTCCCTAAATGTTTGAGTGAAGAGGGTAAAAATGTAAAGAAATTGAATACTAGATCTCATATGATAACCCAATCAAGAAGATGTCAGATTTCAATTTTACCCTTAAAAAAGATGATTTTTTTTTTTTTATTATTATTTTTTTTTTAACAAAGAAACAAGTCCAATTCATTTAAAGGAAAACGATATTTTTCCACCCAAGGTTTGGCAAAACGATACTTTTTTACCTGTCAAGTTTTAAAATGATATTTTTCCACCATTCGTCAAGTTCTGTTATGTTTTATGTTAATATTTGACTGAAAAGATGAAAATACCCTTAAATATTTGACTTTATAAATTTTTTGTTATTTTTGAATTAGCCAAAAAGTAAGATATTAAAAAGTCAAAAAAGAAAAAATAGTTAACCCCAACTAAAAAGTTAAGATTAATGCTATAGAATTGTTTAAAGTTAAATAACCTTAATATTTATTTAGTTATTTATTTATTTAAAATATCATAAATATCTCATCACTATTATTCAATAATCTATTAATATAATGTTTTTCATTTTCACTAATTAACATGGAAAATCTTAATAGTTAATATTCCTAATTAATTAAATAAACAAATGAAAAAAATGTATCTTTACACTTGAGTAAAGACTTTGTTTAACTAAATTTTAATTTATAATAAATTATTTAAAGGTATTTATGTTTTTTAGTCAAATATTAACAGAAAGAGTAATGCTACATGTATAAACAAGTTTTCCAAAGATTTGTGTACAAACTGATATGACACAAAATAAATGGAAGAGTGAATATGAGGAGTTTGACTTTTTATATTCACTATTCTATTCATTTTATGACACATCAGTTTGTACACGAATCTTTGTAAGATTTGTTTGTACATCTAGTAGAAAATACTAACAAAACCTGACGAAAGGTAGGAAAGTATTATTTTGAAACTTAATGGGTGGAATAGTATTGTTTCGCCAAACCTTGGGTGGAAAAATGTCGTTTTCCCTTCATTTAAATCCAACCGGATTCAATTTGCCTTCATTCTGTTGAAGTTATATACCTAACGAAACAATCTATATTAATTAATTAACTTATAATACTATAATTATCAATAAAAATACTAAGAATTTGATTAAATTAGATGATCCTGTTGAAAACTATTAGCTCGAAAATGCAAAGTTAAACTGCAAAAACATGTGAAAATCTGAATATATTTGCATTATAATCACACTGAATTCCAATTATAGCCCTATATAAAATATACAAAAAAAATAATAGAAATAAAAACAGAGAAAACCAAATAACTCAGGCCACAGTAACCGGGGCTAGCAGTGTTGGAACCATGGTGGCGGCGGCCGTGGTAGCCACCGGCACCAGCTGCATAGAGAGGAATCACAGCTCCACCGCCCA
Organism: Pistacia vera; assembly: GCF_008641045.1. Classification (NCBI taxonomy): domain Eukaryota; kingdom Viridiplantae; phylum Streptophyta; class Magnoliopsida; order Sapindales; family Anacardiaceae; genus Pistacia; species Pistacia vera. Next base: position 120,521 of record NW_022196428.1, read on the forward strand.
CTTGGCCATCGTTTCCTCCTTCACCGTGACCACCTCCGTTTCCATGCCCACCAGCTCCATGACCTCCTGCTCCACCTCCATGACCTCCTCCTCCACCTCCGCGCCTATTAACAGATACCATCACTCCCTCTTTCGACGTAAATTTTTGTGGGTTTCCTTTTTCACTAGCATTCTGTCGCTGTTTAAACTCTACAAAGTAAGTTATCATGCTAAGTTCATCAATGAGTAACATAAAAATAAATAAATAAAAACAATAGGGCCCGACAATTCTATGATTCTACTTTTGCCGGCCAATCTTTGTATGACAGATTAGCACGACCGATTGAGTAAAGAAAAATAGTTTCACTCAAAGCTTCTATGCTGCATCTACACGCAAGGAATGTCTGCGACTTGGAGTAAAAATCCTGTTGGATAGAATGATTCATTCATCTTTTATTTTCTTTTTAATATTCTCGGGATTTTTTTTTTTTTTTTTTTTTTTTTTTTGGTAATGTGGTGTTTAGCTCACTTATACTCACCTCAATTAATCTCTTAAATTCTTTGAATACCCTACAAACCTAAAAAAACAGTAAGTCATATTGTGGAACTTAAGTTCTTTGAATACCCTACAAACCCAAAAAAACAATAAGTCATATTGTGGAAAAATTATAATGTGGTAAGTGACTCTAAAAACTCAAGAAATTAAGGAAGGTAACAAATTTCCTTGACCATCAAGCCAATCCCAGTTTTTTTTTTTTTTTTGGTTTTACCAATAGAAGAAAAGAAAAAAAAAAAGCCTTGATCTTTTCAAATTCCAACCGTTTATTTATTATTATCTCAAGAAGAATACATAAATAATTAGAGATTTAATTTGTAGAAAAAACTATAAACTAATTGTTATCATCTAGAATCTCCAACCAAGAACACAGAGATTGTTTTAAATTAGATTTTGATTCAACAGGGGGTAGGAATTATGATTGAAAAACAGCAATAATAAAACTAAAAGAAAAGAAAAGATAGTTAATGAAATTACCTGTATCCAACTGAGTATTGTTAGAACGTTGATATGCAAGAAGAAGATGAAGTTGATGAAAGAAGAGCAATAAAAAGAAGAATCCGAGTTTTGTGAAGCCCATATTTCAGTATTCGCAAGCGGTGGTTAATAAAAGCCTTGCCTTCAATATATATTACACTTTGCTCGAGCTTCTTGAATCGATGTTTTTCGTGTGAATCTTAACAGGAAGTTTCGGCGTATCTTCCCTACAAAAGTCTAACGAACGCCATTAATACTTGTAGTAAGGAAAGAGAATATTTTCAAGTAACAACTATTTAATGTAAATATAATAGATTTTAAGGAATGTTGTGGATTGATAAAGTAAACTAAAAAAAAATGTTATCACTTTTTACGTGGAGGAAGAGAGACGTTCCTTTCTCTTTTTAATGATAAGTTGCATAAATTTAGTGTTTTTAGGTTTGTTTTTATAGCCTTCTAATTAATTTTTTATTTGTTTTCTGTGCTTTTATGTTAGTTTTTGTTAAGTTTGAAATATGAATGGTTAGCTATTGATTTGGAGAATTTTGTAATTTTCAAGCGTTAATTGAATAGATTGGAGCATTGGAATAAAATTGGAACTCAAAGCTTGAAGAAATTGCGATTAGCTGACAAATTTGAAGGCCATGGGCTTGCCTTGGTGGTTCACCACGGCCGTGGTGGTTGAATGAAAATAAAATAACGAGGACAGAAAACACCATGGCCTAGGCTGTGGTGACATACATTTGGACACAGCCAGGGCCGTGTCGGACACTTTTAAGGTTTTTATTAATTTTTCTTTCCTTTTTCACTTAGGACTCTTTTGGGTATTTAAGGGTTATTAAGATTACTCCTTAGGGAGGCCGAATTTTAACAATTCTTGGAGAGAGATTATTGTGTAACAAAAGAGAAAGGAGAATCAAGAACAAAATTCATCAAAGAGTTTGTTTTTACTTTTTCAATATGATTTATTTCTTGGATTCTATTCTTGTTTCTTTTATTATGAACTAATTTTCTCAGGCTAAGACTAGGGTTAGTCTATCTATGGATTTGTGATCAATCTTTTACTCTTTGGTCAGTGAATTATTTTTGTAATGATGAGTTTATATTATGTGCTTAATGCTATTAGGAACTTGATCAATTTCTGATAGAATTGTTTTGTGTGATTGAGACCGAGAGGAGATATCACATGAGTGCTCTAGTAATATAGGCCATGGATTAATTGGATATAGAGATATATGAATTGATACATGCAATAGTCATAGGCAGGATTTCATAGTTTTTTTTGGCAGGATTAACTGTGCTGAAAGCAGAGGATTTCACAAAGCTTAATGTTCATCTATTTCATTAAATCTATATAAAGATATTAGGTTGTGAAATAGAAGTAGAATTAATATTGCTTGAGAAAGAATTGGTTAACCTAGGAAATCCCGTTGTCACATTAATTAATAAATTCATTGACCATAGTAAATTGAGGGGTGCAAAAGAGTTATAGATGAGCCTGAAGTCTTAGCCGTTTTCTCTCATTGAATTCTTAATTTTAGTTTTACTGCAATTTGTTTCTAATATTTCAGATTTAATATTTTCAGTTTTAAAGATCACCATTCCAGGTTTGATTATCTAGATAAAGTTAACACTAATTAATATTTCAGTACTTGTTTACGCAATCCCTTAGATATGATAACTGTATTTTGTTATATTATTTATTGAGAATAGTACACTTGCTAGTAGTTGTTGCAAACCAACAAAACATTAAACTTAAATCTTGCATCAGTACCTGTAGTGATTTAGTAATTAATCGAATAATTGCAAATGGAGAAACGTATGTGGATTTGATTTCTAAAATTAAAATATTCGATTTATATGAGACTGCTAATTTTATTCAGTCGGTGTTCGGTTGCTGGTCTAAGAAAGTAAATATATCGACACAAAGCATAATTCGCATAAGGTTTTTTTTTTTTTTTTTTTTTTTTTTTTTTTGGGGGGGGGGGGGGGGGGGGGGTGGGGAGGGGTGGGGCGGGGGGTGTGGGGGGGAAAGAATAAAGGAACGGGATCCAAGAGGAGAACCTCTGCAAAGTTAAATTCCTTGGACAAGCCCAAGCAGCCAGCAAAACAAAACCCGCAGAATAGACACAGATTTACAATTCAAAGGAACCACCAAACTTGCCTGAAAGAGGACTACACAAACAATGGACCAGCGTTTATGACATATTCCATCAACTCTCCAACAAATAAATAGTGAAAATTACAATAATAAAAAATATGTTTTTAGTATCGTTTTTAGTTAAGGAAAATGAGTTCATGATCTAAGGGATGAGATCTTTTAACTTAAAATTTTGACTTAAATGGAGACACAAATCCTGACCATGCATATTTTGCAATCCAAAGGAGTGAGAAAAGACTTGGGGGTATTTATTTTCTTTGCTACCTAGAACTTTTACACTATGGAGTGCGTTGAATTCACGGTTGAAAAGTTTCAGTAAAAATTTACTATTAGAAGTTCTGCTCCCTTTCGTAATATTACCTGATTTAAAGATTAATTAATATGCATTTGCCATTTGACAAGTATTTCAACAAAGGAAAGAGAAGTATAAGGAATTTTGACTTGAAGGAGTGTGCTAGATTGGTAAAGTGTTCTCATTCATGTAACAAAAGATTCCAGTTCTGGAATAGAAGTAAAAGTAAAATATTCTCATTTAACAAAAGTTGCGTTTTTTCTTTTTCTTTCTTGTTTCTTGAGTATAGAAAAGGAAAAATAAGATTTCATTTCCAAAATCCAAATATTTGGTTAATATGTAGACTAATTTTGTTTTGTTGGAATTTGGTTGTTAGTTAAAGAAAATTAAAGGAAGTTTCGGGTGTATTCTTTTATATATATTTTTTGTGTTGAGTGAAATTATTAAAAAATGATCAAATATTCAGAAAGATAGGCTTCGTTTGGTTCACTTTTGGGAATGCTATTATTAGTATTCCCAAAAAAGTTAAATAGTAAAATTTCATTATTCCCAAAATATTATTCTATATTTTTCAATTTATTTTAAACCTCTTAAATTTATTAATTTAAATAAACACCCCCAAATATTTTTTTTAGAAATTCCTAAAATACTCCGGCCACCCTCAGACGGTGGTGGCCGGTTGTCCGTATTTAATGGGTGGGTTGGGGGTGTTTTTGTTAACTTTAAATATTTTATTATAGGGGTGTTTAGTAAATAAACAAACATTAGGGATATTTTTATTAATTTCCAAATCCTACATCGTAATACCTGCCCAATTTAACTTTTTTTAAAAGATTATTCTAAAAACTATCAGAATAATGAACCAAACGGAGCCTATAGTGTTTTGAAAAAGTGAAAATAAAAGCACTTTTGATATATTTATCTGAAAACATAAATGTATAAATGAAAAGAATAAAACCCACAACCCACAGAATGGTAAACTCGATCAAATGATCAAATCACCACTTTGATTTATTTCTCTCGAAAAGTTTTATAAGAGTATTTTGAATGATTTGTCTTTTTTTAAACATATATACTTATATAGTAAAGATTTGTATTAGAATTGTAATTAAAGAGAGTGTAAAAAGCTAATATGATTACCTCTTCCCTTGTGGCCAGATAACATACCCTTTAGCCATTGGGGTCCCCTATACTTAAGGGGTCTTGTATTCAAGTTGCAGAAGAGGTACCTACCACATTTATGAAATTACCTTGGTCTATTGGGTTTATAGGATGTTTTGTGGCCTTGAGGATTAGACAGGCTTTAATGTGGGCTTGGGATACCTCAGTTACCTTAAAAAAAAAAAAAGCTAATATGATTTGGTTTGTTAAAGTAGCTAGTCTACTGTATTAGTTTATATATAATGTAAATATGTAACTTTAGTTGAAAGAGTTTGTTATAACTTGAGTTAGTTATTAACTTGAGTTAGCTGTAATACAAAAACAGTGAATAGTGTTACTCAATGCAATACGAATTTTCCCCCCAAATTTCTCTCTTTACAATGGTTTTCACTCTCTTCAACATGGTATTATAGCAACAATTCTTCCACAATTTGATCTAAAATTCAATCAATCAAACTCCCAATTTCATTCCAATTAAGCTCGAAGCAACTCAAAATTCTTTAGCTTCTTCAATTTTAGCTCAAATTCTCCAAAGTTTTCAGCTTCGTCGATAATGGCAAGTTCAATTGAAGAGTCTGTTGTTCCTTTGATTGATTCCAATTCTCCTCTTTATATTCATCCCTTAGATACACCAGGTTCTGTTCTTGTTTCTGAGCAGCTGGTAGGTACTGAAAATTATGGAATATGGAGTAGGGCGATGACTGTTTCTTTGTGTGCAAAGAACAAATTGGTTTTGTTAATGGAACATGCACAAAGTTGTTTGTTCACTCTAGGTTAGTACCATGGTGGGAAAGATGCAATTCCTTAGTACTTGCTTGGATTTTCAATTCGGTGTCACAGGAAATCTTCAATGGCATTGTCTACTTGATTGATGCTTCACAAGTTTGACAAAACTTGAAAGAGCAATATCATAAGGTCAATGGAACTAGAATTTTTGGTCTCCACCGAGAAATTGTCAATCTCACGCAAGGAACAAACACAGTGCTTGTCTATTATAACAAGCTTAAGTCTCTTTGGGATGAGTTAAATTCATTGGTAAGCTTACCTACTCTAGACAACATCTCTGCCAAGGCATTTCTCGAGCACCTTAATCAATAAAAGCTGTTACAATTTTTGATGGGCTTAAATGACTCATATTCTATGGTTAGAAGTCAAATTTTGTTGATGAATCATTTACCAAGTGTTAAACAAGCATACTCAATAGTAAATTAGGACGAAAGTCAGAAAATTCTAATTGGTATGAATGTTAATTTGGAGGTCTCAACCGTGCTCTATGCTCAGAATAATAGCAAGAGTCAGAATCAAGGCCAGAGGTATAAGGGTAAGAAGCCTTATGTTGAATGTGAGTATTGCCATTTGCCTAGTCATAAATGGGAAAGTTGCTATAAATTGAATGGCTATGCTGCGGACTACTAGTTCACAAAAGGCAAGACATCTAAAGCAAAGGTTTCTACTAATCAATTACAAACATAGAATTCAGCTTCAGAGTTATCAGATGTTGTAAATGTTAGTGCCTCAATTGGTCTTGTTCTGACATTTGACCAATACAATCAAATTCTTCAGCTTTTGGGAAAAGAAAACACACCTCCAGCTACTAGCTCCCGAGTGCTGTTAATGTTTATTTTTCTTGTTTGAATAATGATGTTTGGATCATAGATACTAGAGCTACAGACCATATGATCTGCAATTATTCTATCTTGAAATCCCCTATTACCATAGAGCCTTCTTCACGATCTCTCGTAATGGAACCTACCTCTTTTTCTTTAGCTTCCTAGGATCCCAATTGGGTAGCTACAATGCAAAAAGAGATATAGGCCTTAGAACAAAATCAAACCTGGTCTCTAGTCCTTTTACCCCATGGTAAGACTCCCATAGGTTGTAAATGGGTATATAAGTTGAAGTATAAGACTAATGGCTCTTTAGAGAGGTACAAGGCTTGATTAGTGGCTAAGGGAATACTCAACAAGCTGGGGTGGATTATGTAGAAACCTTTTCTCCTATCGTCAAAATGGTGACTGTTAGAACCATTTTTCCTCAGCCTCTGTGCATGGTTGGCCTCTTTATCAAATGAATGTAGATAATGCATTTCTACAAGGGGATTTACAGAGAGGGAGGGAGGGGGGGTGGAAGAATATACTTTGTAGGTTTCACAGATCCCTTTATGGGTATAAGCAAGCTTCTAGAGCTTGGAATTACAAGCTTACACAAGCTTTACTTGCTGGTGGTTTTTGCCAATCAAAATCAGATTACTCCTTGTTCATTAAAAAAGTTAATTCTCATATTGTGGTGCTATACTGCTATTAGTGTATGTGGATGCTATAGTTATCATAGGGAACAATGTAGAGATGATTCGTCAAACTAAACAACTCCTACATTCTAACTTCAAGCTGAAGGATTTGGGTTTGCTAAGGTATTTTTTGGGTTTTGAGGTTGCTAGATCTTCTAAAGGGATAAGCTTGTGTCAAAGGAAATATGCATTAGAGTTAATATCAAAATCTGGTATGTTTGGTTCCAAACCATCAGCAGTTCCAATGGGCTCTACTTTAAAGCTTACTTCTATTGCCTATGATGACCTCTTCCCTATTGAAAATGATCCATTGCTTCCTGATCCAAGTACCTATCAAAGGTTGGTGGGAAAGCTACTGTATTTATGCACGACTCAACCAAACTTGAGTTTTCCTGTCAATTTGTTAATTTAATTCATGTATGAACCCAAGTAGTCCCATATGAGTGTAGCTCTTAAAGTGGTTAAACACATAAAGTTAGCTCTAAGTTTGGGTCTATTTTTTCTTGCAGATAATAATATGGACTTATTGACCTTTTTTGATTCTGATTGGGCATCTTGTCTCATGGCAAGAAAATCAGTGACCGGATATTGTATTTTCCTTGGAAAGACCTTAATATCCTAGAAATCTAAGAGGCAGGCAACCATTTATAAATCATCTTCAGAGTCAGAGTATATGGCAATGGCTTCTACTGTGTGTGAACTTCTTTGGCTGGTGCTACTCCTTATAGAACTTGGTTTTTCAAAGTCAAAGATGCTACCCATTCATCTTCATTGTGACAACCAAGCTGCAAACCATGTTGCATCCAATCCCATGTTTCATGAGAGGACAAAACACATTGATATAGATTGTCACATTATCAGAGAACAACTCAAGCTTGGCCTTATCAAAACTGCTTACATTCCTTTTGCAGAACATCTAGCTTATTTGCTGGCTAAAGCACTTGGAAACAATCTTCACTCCAAGTTATTACACAAGTTGGGGGTGGGTATGTGGGGTTGTTAAAGTAGCTAGTCTACTGTATTAGTTTATATATAATGTAAATATGTAACTTTAGTTAAAAGAGTTAGTTCAATGTCTATTATAACTTGAGTTAGCTATGAAGTTAGTTGTAATATAAACACAGTGAATAGTGTTACTCAATGCAATCGAAATTTTCCCCTAAATTTCTCTCTTTACACTGGTTTTCACTCTGTTCAACATGGTTCAATTAATTACTAACATGTGGCTTTTAGAAAGAATAACTAAAAAACTAAAATACCTAAGTTTTTGTTTATAAAAATTAATAAATCTCATAAAAAAGTTAAAGAAATTAAAAAAAAAAAAAATTGTCTTGAAGATGTCATCACGGTGATAGCTAGCCAATCTCAACCAATGAATGGAGACATTGGTGGAGTTACGGATGAGGCATTTTATGATCCCTCGAAAGGAAAAAAAAAAAATTTAATGAATTTATAGATAGTTTATTGAATGAATTTATGAGAAAAGAATTCTAAAATGAAATTCTCATTTGGTAGATTAGTTTCTTCAACTGTTAGTGTTGTCCATTTGATTTGGAAGGCTAGGAATAAGCTCAAGTTTGAAAGCATTGCAGTTATCTTGTGGTGGAGTTCGCCTAGTGAGGGAGTCCAATTTTTTTTTTTTTTTTGCTTTTATGATAGATGGGGATGGAATAGTGTGATACCATTAAGTACATCTTGGCTTTATATTTACAGTTAACAACTTAAGTTGCATTAAGTGGTATGCAATATAAGTGTGCATACATTGCTAAACCCATGAGTTAAGTATCGCTCTCAGAGGGATTAGAGGATACTTGAACTGATGTGATTAGATATATCTGACGCATTTCGAGACACTATATTATTTCTTTGAGGGTTGATGTCTCTATGCTGACTCTATTTTAAAGCTCCCACATGCAAGTGTTCTCGGCAGTCGTATGATCGATTGGCTTGTATGAATGGTCTCATTTACATGAACAGATTTTAGAAAGAAATTTGATAGTATAGTGCACTATGTGTGATTGGGAGATGTTGGGTTTTGCTTGCACCCTTAAGTACACAACCCAATTAGCTCATAAAAGGAAGTTATATCAAAAAACTTACAGACAATTATTTAGTAACTGTTTAACAGTAAATACATAAGTTAAATATAATCTTGTGTACTACCGTGATTTGTGTAAAATATAGTCAATCTTGTTTTAGATTTTCACAGTGAGATTATTAGACTCAAAAGGAAAAGGACATTATGAAGCATTCCAGAAGGTTTATGACTATCTTACCATCAACTCTCTAACAAAATATAATAGTGAAAATTACAATAATTATGTTATGCCTGAAAAAGTAGGGCTAACGCTAAGCTTTGCCAGCGTGGGCAGTCAGAGCTTAGGTAGGTTCTACAGCCGTTCAGACGTAGCCACGTAGCATGCTGACGCAAGCGGCATGCTCCTGCCAGTGTAGTGGATATGTGCCACAGTGGCGAAAGGCTGGAAACGTTCCACGTGTCCAATCCCTGCACAAGTCGAGGAAATCACTCGAGCAGGTGAGCAACGGGACATAAAGAAGGATTTGCACAGCAATCTGACCAACTCACAGATTCAGTAATCATTACCTCAATTCACCCCATTATAAATAGAGGGCTCCTCTCCCGTTTGGGGGATTAGCTAATTTGTCTCTGAAATAGCATACATTCTCTCTCTCTCTCTCTCTCTCTCTCTCTCTCTCTCTCTTGTGTATTCACTTGTATTCTCTAAGCTATAAATCAGCTCGCTGAACGTGACCTGATCTCATATATTAATACAATACCAGTGGACGTAGGATTCACTTATTTAAGCATCCGAACCACTTTAAACATTGTTCTTCACTCTTTAATCAAATACCCCCCATATACACGTGTGTCTTCTGAGTCAGCTCAGTATTTCCCACGTGTGATTAGTTGGTGTCAAAATCAAGCATTAACAGTTTGACGTTAGAAGGAGGGCCTGATTTAGTACTTGTTCTTCATCAGGAGAATCTTTGACTAACTAGTCCTACAACAGCAAATGGCTCGCCGATTTGAGTCTAAGTGAACCAATCATGGTGATGAGGAGATCCCTCAGGTACAAGAGGACACTTCTCCCGAGGTGCCCTCAGTCCTGCAAAACACCATGGGGGATATCCCTTCAAGCTCGCAGCTTGACTCAGCCGTCATGAGCTACTTGGAGAGATTCAACAATACTCTCCAAATGGTCAGCCAAAGGCTAGACCAGTTGGATTGGGTCATGCCACCCGAATCAAATGAGGTGCTGCCACTGCCAAAAAACGCCTGTAGGTCACATGAAAGCGCGGAAAAGGGCAATAGCCCATGCCACGCGCACTGCAACGCGTCGAAGAAAGGGAAAGCAAGTGGCAAACAAAGGGCCTAGAGGCTCCGAGTGACCAGCGAACACCGATCGCACTCTAGGTAGAATACCCATGGCGTAAAGACTCGATGACATGTCACGGCCTGTGCTGTCCCGTGCCACGCCGCACGAGCACTCCCACAAAAGTGCAAGGCAGGGAGATTCCCATTATCGCCAAAATGAAGACTCTGATCATCATCATGCGGGAAGTTCCCACCGTCTACGAGTCAATTCGCACCACCACGGAGGTTAGGAAGGTTCCCCAAACCATCCAACGCCATCACATGACTCTAGCCAGCGTGTGTCAAGAGCGGCTGGAATTACTGGCTGAGGTGAGGAGGAATCTGACCTACGGTTTTTCCTCAACTGCAACCGTGAGGGTAGAACCTGCGTTGCGAAAAACGATCCCCAGATGGCTTTGCTGCCTCAGATTGAGGAACTACAGCCAGCCCTAGATCTGTTAAAGGCTTAGTGAAATAAGCAAGGGTAGGTTGCAGAGGTGTTTCCATTTTCTCCAGCCGTGTTAGCTGCCCTTCTCCCATTCAGATTCAGAATGCCTGATATGCGAGCATTTGATGGAAATTCTGATCCGAAGGATCATCTATACGAATTCAACAACCTGATGGAACTCCACCAAGTCTCTGACTTGGCAAAATGCCATTGCTTGGTAGTAACTCTTACTTCTCATGGCAAGCGATGGTTCAGGTCACTCCTAGCAGGATCAGTCAGCTCGTGGCCTCAGATGAGCTCGACATTTCTGAGACACTTCTAGGCGAACAGGAAGTTCTCAATGCCTTTGGGCTATCTTAGCAACATAAGGCAAGAGAGGGATAAGCCCCTCTAATCCTATATTGACAGGTTCCATCGGGAGCTCCATAAAGTAGCTCACACTCCCGAAGAGTCCGTTTGGACTCTCATCATCGTGGGAGTTTGTCCACAAACGGATCTGTGGAAAGAGCTGCAATCTGAGGACGATATTTCCCTCACCCGCTTTTATAGCCTTACAGAAAAATACCTCCATATCGAGAACTCCGAGCACCGCCACGACCCTGACCTTTCGGGTAGTGCACCTGGCTGGGGGGAAAATAGGAGGGCTGATCGTAGGTGGGCCAATGACGATCAACAGAAAGGAAAGAAGCAATGATATGAGCCCAAGAAATCTTATGCCCCAGTTCCTCATTGCAATCGCGAAAAGAGTTAGTACACTCCTCTGAATGCATCGGTCTCTACTATTCTTGATAAGTCAGAAGAGACCGGCTTGCTTGGGGAGCCTAAGCTTATGAAAAATCCCTTTTCGGCCAGAAACAGTAAGAAGTATTGTCACTATCATAGGGATAACGGGCATCACACCGATGAGCGTCGGGCCCTTAAGCAAGCAATTAAAGACCTCATTAAGTAGGGGCACTTCAAAGAGTATGTTGATGACTTTGCTCCCGTGCAGGAGAAAAATAAGGAGGAACTGGGTAAGAAGCGCCGTGGTCTCAAGGGTATCTGTAGTGTAGGGATAATCTTTGGGGGACCATACCTCAGAGGGAATTCGCGAGGTGGCCAAGAGAGGTATGCTCACATAGCCCATCACTACCCCATCCATGTAATGAACACGACGTCACAACCATCAAAGGTTCGCAGGGAGGAGGAAATCACCTTCTCCGAAAAAGACGCAGTCCAATTGCATCATCCCTATGACGATGCTCTCGCAATCACGCCCCATATAGGGTGTTGCAACGTCCACAAAATGTTAGTGGATAACAGAAACGCTGTGAACATCCTGTTCCAGCGAGCTTTCGAAAGAATGAAACTGGATGAGGCCAACCTGAAGCCCGCCTCTATCCTGCTATGGTTTCACCGGGGATCACCTGATCCCTAAGGGGACGATCTCACTCCCAGTCACATTGGGTGACTCTGACGAGGTGACCAAGATCACTGAGTTCGTAGTAGTGGACTGCCCATCCGTTTTCAATGCATCCTCGGGTGACCTCTACTGAGAAAGTTCAAAGCAGTCATTTCAATTTACCATCTCAAAATAAAGTTCACCACCCCGACGGAGATAGGGGAAGTAAGTGGATCTTAGCGCGCGTCTCGCAACTGCTATGTAAGGACAGTGCAAATGATGTGTAGGGGAAAAGACATTCCACGTGGCATTCCCGAACAGACAATGGCGATCAGTCGGATCGAACCATAGCCTGGTCTAGTGGAGGATAATTTGGATCCTTATATCTAGGAAGGCCCTTCCAGTGGGCCAGTTGAGGACCTGTCTGAAGTGTCAGTTGATCAAAGCGAGTTGAGCCGAGTGTTGAGAATTGGAAGCAATCTCAATCCCCAGCTCACCATCGACCTGACTAGCTTCGTTAAAGAAAATATCGATGTGTTCACATGGACACATGCCGACGTGGTCAGGATCAGGCCAAATATCCTTTGCCATGCTCTGAACATCGATAGTAAAGCCAAGCTAGTCCACCAGAAGAGAAAAGCAATGGATCCGAAATGATATGTTGCCTTGAAACTTGAGGTAGATCATCTCTTTCAAAATGGATCCATCCGAGAGGCACTCTACCCATGCTGGGTTGCCAACCCGGTTTTGGTAAAGAAGCCCAACGGCAAATGGCGGACCTGCGTTGACTTCACCGACCTCAACAAAGCATGTCCTAAAGACAACTTTCCCCTACCAAGGATCGACCAGCTCGTTGATGCCACCCCCAGGCACGAGCTGCTGAGTTTTATGGACACATACTCGGGATACAATCAGATTCTGATGTACGCATCGGACGAAGAGCATACCTCATTTGTTACAGATCGGGGGCTATATTACTACAGGGTTATGCCCTTCGACCTAAAAAATGCTGGAGCTACCTACCAGCGACTAGTTAACCGAATGTTTTCTGAGCAGATCGGAAAGTCGATGGAAGTCTATGTTGATGACATGCTGGTCAAATTGCATGTCGCTTCAGATCACATAGCGCATCTCGCTGAGATGTTTGGCATTGTCTGGAAGTACAGAATGAAGCTCAATCCTCTCAAATGCTCATTCGGAGTATCCTTAGGAAAATTTCTAGGGTAAATGGTTAACGGGGGGGAATAGAGATCAACCCCGAGAAAATCCAAGCTCTCCTCGACATGAAAAGCCCGACCAACTGAAAACAGGTTTAGAGTCTTAATAGGTGAATAACGACACTCAATCACTTCATATCGAGAGCAACATATCGCTGCTTGCCATTCTTCAATATACTCTAGGCCAATAAGAAGTTTGAGTGGACTCTCAAATGCGAGCAGGCATTCCAAAGCATTAAAGAGCACCTCAGAAAGCCACCTCTTCTATCCAAGCCTCTCCTACAAGAAATTCTCCTCCTGTATCTGTCCGTCTCTCAGTATGTGGTCAGTGCAGCTCTAATTCGAGAGGAAGACATGGTCCAATGGCCGGTATATTATGCAAGCAAGCGTCTGCTGGATGCCGAGATGCGATATCTAGAGATGGAGCGACTGGCTTATGCCCTGCTGATCGCCTCCAGAAAGTTACGACCTTACTTTCACGCCTACACAATCCATGTAATGACCAGCTACCCACTCAAGCAAGTCCTCTGAAAGCCAAAGGCATCGGGTAAATTGCTCAAGTGGGCTATGAAACTAAGTCAGTTTGATCTGCAGTACAGACCGAAAGCAACCATCAAAGAGCAGGCTATTGCCAATTTCATCTCAGAATTCTCATATCATCCGATGAAGGATTCTAAGCAACAAGCCAGCGAAGTCACCCGGGAAACTATTCAGAACCTATCGACCTAGAGCCTCTATGTTGATGGGTCATCGAACAGAAAAAGGGCTGGGGCAGACCTTCTCCTCCTAAGTCCCGAAGGGACTCGCATTCATGGCATTCTCCGTTTTGAGTTCAAAACGACCAATAATGAGGCCGAGTATGAAGCTTTACTTGCTGGATTGCGGTTGGCAAGAGAAATGGGATCAACCACGATCAGTATCCATATCGAATCCATGCTGGTTGTTAACCAGATTTTGGGGGAGTATCAGGCCAAGGAAGAAAACATGATTGGTTATTTGAAGAACGCTAAGGCTGCACTCGAGCCGTTTAAGCACTTCAAGATCACGCATATTCCTAGAGACAACAATTATGTCGCGGATGCCTTGACAAAAATAGCCTCATCATTGGACTCAGATGTGCCAGAGAGCATTTCTGTTCAGTTCATAGAGGCCTCTAGTATCAGCTCGCCCGAACAGGCTGTGAATGTGACCAAGTCAGTCTCCTAGATGACCCCTATCATTCAGTATCTTCGAGATGAGACCTTGCCCAACGACAAGGTCGAGGCAAGAACCCTGCAAACCAGAGCTGCTCGTTACACACTTATAGGAGATTAGCTGTACAAGCGAGGGTTTAGCACCCTTCTTCTCGATATGTAACCGATAAAGGAGCAGACTATATCATGAGGGAGATACATGAAGAGATCTGTGGTAATCACACGGCCGCACGAACTCTCGCTAACAAAGTTGTTTGTCAAGGGTATTACTAGCCCTTGATTCAAGAAGACACCTACAACTTTGTTAAAACGTGTGACAAGTGCCAGCAATTCGCGTACATACCGCGAGCTCCTTCCCACCAGCTGATAACCATGTCCAGCCCCTGGCCATTCTCCATATGGGGAATTGACCTCATCGAACCCATGTTAGTTGGTAAATGGAGAGTCAAGTATGCAGTGGTCGCGGTAGACTACTTCACCAAGTGGGTCGAAGCAGAGCCATTGGCTGCGATCACAACCAAAAAGCTCAAGGATTTCATCTTCAAGAACATTGTGTGCCACTATGGGATTCCTCATACCCTCATCTCTGACAACGGGAAGCAGTTCAAGTAGTTTTGGGATGAGTTGGGTATCCATAAGAAATTTACCTTAGTCACAAGACCATAAGCAAATGGTCAGGTTGAAGCTATCAACAAAACCATCAAGCACACTCCAAAGGCCAAACTTGGCACAGCCAAGGAAAATTGGGCTGATGACCTCCCTGAAGTCCTATAGGTATATAGGACAACTCCGAGAACCTCTACCTCAGAAACACCCTTCTCGCTAGCATATGGCTGCAAAGCAATGATCTCTGTGAAGGTAGCAATTGGTTCACTTCAGAGAGACCTGTTCAACAAAGCAGACAATGAGGCGCTTATGCGCGTAAGTCTAGATTTAGTTGAAGAACATCGTAGCAAAGCTCAGTTAAGAATAGCAGCCTATCAGCAGCATACGAAAAGGTTCTTCGACTCTAAAGTTGGAAGAAGAGACTTCCAGGTCGACGATCTCGTCTTAAAGGAAGTATTGGGGCCGAATTGGGAAGGCCCGTCCCGCATCGCCAAAGTGATAAGACCAAGGACTTATCACCTGAAAAGGCTAAACGGTTTCGAAGCATCGCGAGCTTGGAATGCTGAGCATCTCCGCTCATATTATCGGTAAATTTCGAACTCATTTTTCTCCGCATATACACAATTCTGTTCGCATAGATATTATTTGTACAAATGCTATTGTAAACAGTTAGAATGCGAACTCATGTGTAACGTTTGTGGGGTACGAAAAATTATAAGTACTTACAAAAGATTTAGAAAGTGATGTATTTATTTATTATGATAAAAAGTACAAAAAAGTGAGCATACGAAGGGCAGTAGAAAAGCAAAGGCAATCATTGGCCTTCATCCCTAGGTCTTGGAGGCGCGACCTCAGTGTCCTCAGGCTGGTCGCCAAGCACTTGGCCGGCCGCGAGCTCTTTTGGGACATACTCTGGATGCTCTTCCGGGCTAGGTCTTCGGGCTGCCTTCGCTGCCTCCTCATCCTTAATCCATGCGATGGAGGTGACGATGTCCTGGTATTCGTCTGGGAGGTCGGTCAGATTGATGGTAGGATTCTTCGGCTGTAGGGCATAGATGGACTGAATTGCCCATTCAGCAACTCTCTTCTCGATCTCCAACTCTTGTCGCTACATCTCTTCGGTCAGTGAAGTGATAAGACTCTGGTTGAATTGGAGTTCGATCTCAAGCGCCTACCTCTGCTTTTCGGTGGTCTCCTATAGTTTTGTCCTTTCCTGCTCTGCTCGTAAGGCCCGCTCGAAGTTCATTTGTAGCTCCATTTTTGTCTTGCCAACCTCCGTGGTGAGTCTGGCCATCATCCTTTGGAGCTCCTTTAGTTCCTCTCCTTGCTTCTCTAGCTCGGCCTTCTGATAGTCCAACGTGCGAAGAGCAACATTCCTTTCATTCAGGTACTAATTCGCCAAAACTGTGGATAAGTCTTTCTCTGCTTCAGCGGCTTCTAAGTCTCGTTTAAGCTACACATTCTCTTCTCTCTGCTCGACCAACCCCTTAGTAGCTCCCAACTGAACCTTCTGTAGGGACAAGTGCATTGAGAGCAAGGGCTGTGAACGAAGAGAGTAAAAAGTTAGTTTCTTTTCAGTATAGTTTCCTTTCTACTGAAAAGAGTAAATGTAAAGTCTTTGCCGAGGATAACTCGTTTTACCTGGCTCAGGTTTTGTAAGGATGTGGACATTAGGTCCACGGGGTTGGAAGCCACGAACTTCTTGAACACCTCCGTGAGCCTGCACTCTAGCAGGGTAAAAACCACCGGCTGTAGATGATCCGAAAGTTGCCCCATCAAGTCCAGTACGGGTGTGTTCGTGCCCATGCCTGCAGCAGGTAGCGTCTCGCCCGCTGGTTCCTTGCCCGATCTCCTTCCAAGATCTGTGGGCTCTCTCTGCCTCATTTGCGCCCCCTAGAGCAATAGAGATGCCAGTCGTAGCCCTGGGAGGCCCTCCCGAGTGGAGTACTTAGTAAGGCTATGACCTTTCGGGTTGAACGCCTAGGCCCTCTGGTTCGGACTCTGACTCTTCGGCCCGAAGTTGCTTTCGCTTCTTGGACTTTTGGGCCATAGTCTTATGCTTCGGGCGACCAGCCGAAGGCTAGGGAATGCTTGCAGGTCTAGCCGGAGCACCCACCGGTGTCCCTCTGACGGGGGGACCATTGGGAGTCGCTTCAGCTGGTCTGATGATGTTTACTCGGGGGAAGGTGAACTGTCTTGATCGCGGTGACTTGGGCACTTTAGGAGGCATGGTTGCTGCATGGGAACATTGTTAGTAAAACAGTTCGCTACATGCAAAGTTAAAAAGAACAAGCTAAGGTTATGGTGTTTACTCGGTATGGTCTCTAAGGTCGCCTCGAGATTGAAGAAATTGTATTTCCACAAATTTGCGGTTGTCACAAGCAGTCTTGTGTCACGACTCTCTTCGGGAAAAAACCCAAAAGCAGTGATTCTGTCAAGATCCTCGAGAGCCGATAACCTAGTCGTCTTGTTAACTGCGAAGAAGCCAAAAGCTCATTAGGGAAGACTAAAAAGAAATTCGCGAACTCAAAGAAAGGAGAACCTACTCGGCTCCTGAAATTGGTAAATGCCATCATATCGAAAGAAGAAAAACTTCATCTCGTATGCCCCAAGATTGCTGGGATAGCTATGTATTCTCGCTTCGATTGTAGGTCATTTCGAGAGACAGAAGGAATCTTTGTCCTTACTCTTCTTCAGGATATACGAGCAACCAAGCTCTAGTGCGGTTAGCTCACCCAAACTGTTTTCACCGCATGCGATATACATAGCCATGACTATCATAAACGCATTCGGCGTAAGCTATAGCGGTGCGATCCCGAAGTGATCTAGGACCGACCTAACGAAAGGGTGGAAAAGGGATTAACCCCCCATTCTTAAAGATATGGAGATCACAGCCATTCCTTCTGGCGGACTCCGAGCTGTGTATGTTCTATGCTGGAAGACTTCTAAGCTGAGGGCGTATTGGTCTACCACCTTCTGAATCTCCTCGGCAGTGATTACCAACAGAATCTCCTGAGAGGGGCCTACTGGAGCATCCTGCAGCGGCGAGCTGGTTCCCTCATATGTCCTAGTTGTTGAGGGGTCTATTCTACTACAGTCTGAAAAAAGTGACATGTAGGAATCACTCAGTTGTCGTACACTATTTCGTACGATGACCTGGAGGAAAAAATAAATGTTTCCTCCCTAAACCCTAGAAAAAACCCTAAAAGAATTCTTAGGAGCCACCCCCAATGGCTCAGACCCTAGGAGAAGATTTCATCTCCGATCAACTACCGGCAAACCCTGTCATCACATGGCAACCATCAAAAACCAAAAAAGAAATAAAATGGCAGAGGAACCATCCTTATCTCTTGAGTATGAAGACTGATCCTCATGCTCTAAGTGTCAAGTGCGCACCAGTCTGAAAGACGGAAAATCAAGGCTTACGAAAGTTTCTTGCTCCCTCTAAAGAAGTGAGTATTGTGACATTACCAGAGGTGAGTTTGAGGTTTTATAGTGAAGGAAATGGCGTTTGGTTTTCACAAAGTCAAACGACGTTTGAGCGGAAGTCACTTCTCACCATTAATCGTGACCACGTGTCGCTAATCAATGAAGAAGAGTGACTGCCACGCTTCGAGAAACCAAATCGTCGTTTCTTTTCTGTTGAAACACTCAAGCGATAGCATGTTTCCCTCCTCCACATTAAATGCGGTCACATCCGCATTTAATGCTTTGATGGGGAATGTCGTTTCAGCATGGCTTGCTTTTAATATGCATAACTGACACTTATTGCGCATAAGACACGTCTATCAGAGCAAAAGGCATTTCATTAAATGTATCAGCTACAAAAGTACAACGAATAACATCTGAAGAGGTTGTTACATAAAACACTCTTCGTCATGTGTCAGTCACGAAGCGATGTGACTCTTTGTCTTCGTCGCATGTCAATTGCGAAGCGACATGACTGTTTTCAACGAAAATTCTCCAAGTATACTCATGTTGTGAACTTTGGTTGAAGACCAGAATCATTGTTATGGCATTGAATAAGGCCTAGAACAGGTCGCGGACCTTAAGGAAGATCATTTCAAGTTGTTTGCATGAAAATGTTTCCACGACCTCTTTGCAACCAGGTTGGATCGACCATAGTCCATTCAACACGCATCAAGTCAAGGCATAATTGTGTAGTTTTCAAGGTTCGATCCTCAAACCTTAAAAACTAGGAGACTTCTGTTATGCCTAAAAAAGTAGGGTTAACACCAAAGTTTGTTTGCGTGGGCAGTCAGAGCTTAGGTAGGTTCTGAAGCCGTTCAGACGCAGCCACGTTGCATGCTGACGCAAGTGGCATGCTCCTGCCAGTGTAGTGGATATGCGCCAAAGTGGGGAAAGGCTAGAAACGTTCCACGTGTCCAATCCCTACACAAGTCGAGGAAATCACTCAAGCAGGTGAGCAATGGGACACAAATAAGGATTTGCATGACAATCTGACCCACTCACAGATTCAGTAATCATTACCTCAATTCACCCCACTATAAATAGAGGGCTCCTCTCTCGTTTGGGGGATTAGCTAATTTGTCTCTGAAATAGCGTACATTCTCTCTCTCTCTCTTCTTTCTTTCTCTCTCTCTCTCTCTCTCTCTCTCTCTCTCTTGTGTATTCACTTGTATTCTCTAAGCTATAAATTAGCTTGCTGAACGCGATCTGATCTCATATATTAATACAATACCAGTGGACGTAGGATTCGCTTATTTAAGCATCCGAACCACTTTAAACATTGTTCTTCACTCTTTAATCAAATACCCTCATATACACGTGTGTCTTCTGAGTCAGCTCAGCATTTCCCACTTGTGATTAGTTGGTGTCAAAATCAAGCATCAACAAATTAAAAATACGCTTTTAGGTATCGTTTTTAGTTAAAGGAAAATGGATTCATGATCGAAGGGGATGAGATCTTTTAAATTAAAATTTTGACTTAAATGGAAACGCAAATCCTTGACCATGCATATTTTGTAATCCAATGGATGTGAGAAAAGACTTGGAGGTATTTATTTTCTTTGGTACCTTAGCAACTTTTACACTATTGGACTGCGTTGAATTCACGGTTAAAGAAAAAATTTTAACTATTAAAAGTTCTCACCCCTTTCGTAATATTAGCTTATTTAAAGATTATATTATTCATTTTCCATTTAACAAGGATTTCAATAAAGGAAAGAGAAGTAAAAGGAAAGAATATTATCAGTTTAATAATACTACACCCATAATTTTTTTACACAAACTTATGTGACAAAAGATGATTGGGTGAAAGTTTATTTAAATTTTAAAATCACTCAATCATCTTTTACCACATAAGTTTGTGAAAGAAAGTTTATATAAAAAGGTTGTGAAAGTAGTATTACTCTTATCAGTTATTAGTTATTTTCAAACTTTTATTTTATCTTTGCTAAAGTAATTAAACCTTGAACTTGGTAGTTAATATTTTAGTGCATGATAATTGTCCATTACAAGTCATTTGCTCTCTAGTGAAGTATCAAGTAAACCCATATAAACACATAATGTTGATGAACAAAGAAACTAGGGGTCATGAAATTTGGTTGATATAATTGAAATTGAAGTATGTCAGAATTTTTACCATCGTCCCCACACGGAGATCTTTTTCCCCATTCATTTACTGCTCCGTGAACTTGAAATTGGTCTACACAATAGATATATATGAACCAAATATGTCAAGTGTTGTGCAACAAGAGACAGGCCGTCAGAATCTTTCTTTCTCTATATTGTATATATAAAATTAATTTAATTGTCGCATTCTATTAACCTTATCTACACATTCACTAAAACCGATCGAGCTTCGAGGTGTTGTCATTAAAAGTAATACTACACCCATAACCTCTTCTCACAAAACTTTCTCTCACAACCTTGATGTGATAACTCACAATTGGTCAACCGTAATTTATCAGGTGGGATCTATTACGAACTGACCAATTACGAGCTATCACGTCGAGGTTATGAGAGAAATTTTGTGAGGAGAGATTGTAGGTGTAGCATTTTCCTTCATTAAGTGCAAGTGCGTGTGTAAGTACACAACTGGGTGGGTCGATGCAAAAGACAAACTCTCTTCGCTTCTTCAGTCTTGAGTTTTATATATAGTCTTCCAAGGCTTCTCCTCTTCTCAGCTTTGAATTCGTCACAAGTTATTATAAATATGATAGGCTCCATTTGTTTCACTTTTCTCACCCCATCGTATTCCACTATCCTATCCTATCCTAAAAAATGAAAAACGTGTTTGTTTTAATATTCTTCAAAATCTAATCCTATTCTATTCAATTTAAAATATTTAACAATTACCTTTCTCAATTAAAGTTTATAGATTAACAAAAACACCCCCACCCACCCACCCACCCACCCACCTCGGCCACCACCATCGGACGGTGGCTGGAAATCACTAGATTTGTGCACGACTGGCTGGATTTGGTTGGTCATGCACCGATCTGGTCATTTCTGGCCAAATCTATGGTCAAAGATATGACCGTTGATGACAACCATATCTTAGTTGTCGTTGATAGCTAAACGACAACCAAGATATGACAATCGTCAACGGCCAGATCATTGGCCGTAGATTTGGTAGTTTTCAGCCAGAGCCATGGTGGATCTAGTTAAAAAATGCCATATCGGTGCACGACCGGCTAAATCTAGTTGGTCGTGTGCCATTTGGGCAATGCCGACCATCGTTCGATGGTGGTGGCTGGCTGTAGACAATAGTTGGGTAGGTAGGGGTGTTTTTGTTAATTTATTAACTTTTATTGTGTAGGGTAATTAGTTAAATTAACAAATATAGGGTGTTAAAATAATCTAAATATTTTTGGAAAATAATCCAAAAATTACGAAACACATTCTGTAATACCCAAGATATCAAAGGAATGTTCCTAACTCAAAATAGTCCTTTAGATGTTAATTTTATGTTAAAAAGCATAAAATTTAACTAAGGGCAAAATAGTCAATTCATTTAGAACGGTATGAATCAATTATCCATAGAAAGGTATTAGGGGCAAAATAGTCATTTTGCCTATGGATAAGCATTGAAAAAGTCAAGGATGAGTAGGCTTAATTGCATTTAATGACATTAATTAAGTAATAATTATGTTTAGTGCGAAATGACCAAAATGCCCTTATATGAAGAATTAAGGACTTATGAGTTATACAATTAAAATAATTGGGCCAATAGCATAATTTCGAAAAATAATGAAATATTTATATAAGAGAGGAAATTCCTTCAAGCCAAGGGTGGGAGCATTTCGTCAACCTTCATTTTCTCTCAAATCTTTCATGAAAGAAGCTTTCTCTCTCTAAGTTTTAAAGGATTGTACATAATTTTTCAAGGAGAACAAGATAGGAGCCTTGGATCTTCAAGTTGAAGGTTTAAGGTAAGGATTAAAAACCCTAGTTTTGATGTGATTTGAAGATTTGAAGTAGATGTTCAGGTAAATGTTAATATGTAGGATTAAGGTATGAAGAGGACAAAGGCAAATGATTTGTTGGAGGAATTCTTCAAAAAGGTAAGGAAGAACCTCCCATGACTTTAGGAATTATGCTAGGGTTTGTAGATTTTAATGAAACCTTAAATTAGGCTTTAAGGCATAGAATTAGTTGATGGCAAGTGTAGTTGAACTCATTATTCTTTTATTGCCTTGAATTCATTATACATGAAGTTATTGCTATTTCTGTTTTATGAGTTGTTATGTTGATTGAAGAAAATGAAGTGTGGATGTTGATTGTGGAAAACTTGTAGTATTGGAGGCCACCTGGTGTTAAATGGTTGCTATTAGAAGTGTTGATGTGTTATTTGCATTAGCTTACAATTTTATAACAATAATGGATGATTATGGGAAAGAGATTTTACACTTCTTAATATGTTAAAGACTATTAAAGGGAGGTTTATTTGATCCATAAGTTGACCTATTGGTTTATTGTCAATAGGAATTGATGTGGCATAGTTAATATCAAAATTCGGATTTGATAAGTAGGGGTTATGTTAAACATGCTTCAGTATTTCGACAACTTGAGTTATAAAAAACGAAATGAGATGATTCTTAAACATAGAAATTTAAGACATAGCCTACAACTTTTATGTTTAGGCTAAGAGCCAATTCATTTATCAAATGGATGGAAAATGGCCTGAAGTATAAGCTTCTAGTTATTAAAATTAAAGTTTAAGATTTAACATAATTAATTCTTATGATTATGAATTGATTATATAGACGTGATTAAGCCATGTACTAATGCTTACCCATTAGGTAGATAATCTTTGAAGATATACATGGTCATGATGTCAAGCATGATTAATGTTATGAAATGGCATGAAGATGCACGTAATACATGTTTAAGTGATGAATGTGAGTAAGAGGTAATGTAAATGGATTGAAATTCATAGATGAATAAAAGTATTAAGCTCACTAAATGTATTTACATGCCATAAGATGTTAGAGATGCATATAGACATGATGGAAAACGGTAAGCATATCTCATATACGGTTGAGGAAAGATGATATATGCTTTAGAGCTAAATAACGTAAGCACGCCTCCCGATGATATGAGCTCTAGATGAATTTGAGGCTAGATGATATGAAGTGCTTAAGACACTAAGAAAAGTCTGATTGGCTACACGTTAATGCTCATATGCATTTAGTGCATTACATGAGTTATGATGTTATTTACATCATGAGATGATTTATACTCAAGTTAGTTGATATTTAGATGTTATATCATGACATGTAATGTGTGTGTACTATGTTTATATACTTATTTGTATGTGTATGCATTGATGTTTATATAGCCATGAGATAAAATCATGAAAAGCAAATGAATTAGAAAAAAAAAAAGGTCGGGGGGGGGGGGGGGGGGGGGGGGGGGAGGTGGGAGAAGGGGAAAGGAAGTATACTTAGATGTAAAAGATAAGTGATATGTTAACAAATATGTTTAAATAAAAGTCAAATAGCACATTTAGAATGAAATACATTATTCTTTACTGAGCGATTAGTGCTCACCATCATTATGATTGCTTTGAGGTAGAACAGAAGCGAAATATGCTAGAGATAGCGGGGCTATACGTGAGGGGAGATGATTTATTGTCATCTTGATGTAAATAATGTAAATGATAAATGTTTGTGAAACACCTTTGGAAGCTTCCACCCTATAAATATGTTTTGATTGTATAATTTCTGGATAAATTCTTAAAGTTTTTGAAATTATAAATTTGGATCCTGCGTGACATTTTATATGCATGTTTTGGATATTATTATTATTATCTTTACACATATTTTTTCTAAATACAACTCGTTCTTCAAATATGTATCCTCGGACTTCTCATTAAGGGATATTCAGAGGATACCTGACTGGAAGAGGGTTTTACACGTTCTCAGAATCTTATTTTATTTGATTAAATGCTATTAACAATATAAACGGAGCCGCAGTTACCTAGCCCATATTATTAAATTTTAGGAACCGCCCACCACTTATGAGCCATGGCGGTATCTCATTCATGTAACAAAGGACTCCAGTTCTGAAATAGAAGTAAAAGTAAAATATTCTCATTTAACAAAAAAGTTACTTTTTTTTCTTTTTCATTCTTGTTTCTTGAGTATAGAAAAGGAAAAACAAATTGTGATATCATTTCTAAAATCCAAATATTTGGTTAATTTGTACACTAATTTTGTTTTGCTGGAATTTGGTTGCTAGTTAAAGAATATTAAAGGAAATTTTGGGTGTATTCTTTTATAAATTTGTTTTTTTGTTGAGTGAAATTATTAAAAGATGATGAAATATTTAGAAATGAAAACACGATTCACATGCTTGTCAAAATATAGGGTTTTGAAAAAGTGAAAATAAAACCACTTTCGATATATTTATTTGAAAACATAAATGTATAAATGAAATAATAAAACCCACAACCCACATAATGGTAAACTCATTCAAATCACCACTTGATTTATTCCTTCGAAAAGTTATATAAGAGTTTTTTTTAATGATTTGTCTTTTTGTAAACATATATAGTAAAGATTTGTATTAGAATTGTAATTAAAGAGAGTGTAAAAAAGCTAAAATACCTAATTTTTTTTTAAAAATTAATAAATCTCTTAAAATAATTAAAGAGATTAAAAAAAATGTATCTTGAAGATGTCATCACGGTGATTGCTAGGCAATCTCAACCAAGGAATGGAGACATTGGTGGAGTTATGGACGAGGCATTTAATGATCCCTCGAAAGGAGAAAAAAAAATTAATGAATTTGTTGATAGTTTATTGAATGAATTTATGAGAAAAGAATTCTAAAATGAAATTCTCATTTTGGTAGATTAGTTTCTTCGACTGTTATTGTTGTCCATTTGATTTGGAAGGCTAGGAATTGTTAGGATTAAAGTTCAAACGGTGACGTTTTGAGGATATATGACAGTCCAAAGCACTGTCATTTTGAGCAAGTAAGAAGCTGAGTATTCACTATTCAGCTTCAAAGTGGTGTCGTTTCATGTCTGTAAAATCAGTTATAAAACTGATTCCTGTACTGATTTCAGTTAGTTAGTTCAATACATAAATCAGATAGCCAAATTCGTTTTTGCTTCTTCTTATTTACTGTCAATCGATTCTCACAAACCTTAGCTCTTGAACGAAATAGAGACAACAACAGGAACAAAATATAATAGTAAAACAAATCAAACAGTAAACAAAGAAAAAATAATACGCGCGATTTACCCTGGTTCACCCAATGTAGGTTACGTCCAGCTGAGTCAATATTATTTCAATATGCCTCACCTTTCTCGTTTACAATGAATGAATTGCTCTTTCTCTCATAACAAGAGAAAAGTATGTTTATATACTAGGTTTAAGAGATTAAACCTAGTTTTACAAGGATTCCTATTCCTAAGCCCAACCCAAAAAGGAATTAATAACTTAAAAGAAATCCTACAGAGGTTATACATGGAAAAGCCCAAAACCGCCTACGGGCTCGGGGGCGCTGAAGTAGTCGACAACTCCAACAGCTCTCACATGGTATCAAAGCAACCTTGATTAACGTCAATGGCAGACAACAATGAAAGCTCGCAATTAGCAAGCAACATAGACAGAATGCTGAACAATTCAATCAATAGTTCAGTCAATTTTGCTCCTTCAACAATTTCCTCCAGCCTCCAAGTTATCAATCCGAAACTCATTAGAGACAACGACAGATTCTAGCGATCTCAAGTGTTGTTTGTTGTAGGAGCTCATGAGTTAGAGGATCACTTAACAGGTTTAGTACCTTGTCCTACTCCTTTGATACTGGAAAAATGTGATAATGCTAAAAATGTTGCTAATAATCAAGCTGATGAATTGGTTACAAGAGAAAAATTTAATCCAGCCTATACCTTATCGAAACGAAATGATAAATTTCTTGTAAATTGGCTGTTGACTTATATCTCCAAAAATATGTTTAGAGTTGTTTCTAAGTGTCAATATGCTGCTAATAACTGGTTTGCACTGGAAAAAGAATTCATAACTGATTCTGAAGCTCGTGCACTTCACCTAAAAAAATTGCTTCAAAACACAAGTAAAGATAATCTTAGTATCAGTGGTTATATTAGGAAAATGAAAGGGATAGTTGACAGTTTATCAGCCAGTGGCCAAATTGTCTCTAAAGAGGATTTACTTCAGTTTGTTTTAGATGGGCCAGGACCTAAGTACGACGCGGTGGTAGTCAATCTTACATCGTGGTTAGAATCTAGAACTGATTCGTTGTCGTTGCAGGAAGCACAATATCTTTTACAGAAGTATGAAATAAGGCTGGAATAATTTAATTCTGTTGAGTTTCACAGCAACTCTACTCATACTGCAGCTATAGTCAATGTTAACTCTACTTCTACACATAATAATAATCAGTACATATCTGCTAATCATATTAATACACATCACAACTTTAGTCCATCATAAAACACAATGGGAAATTATAATTTGCAAGATGTCTATCCTGTTGATGCTGAACAAATAGGACATTCTAGTTTTGGTGCTGAAATGGGTTAGCAAGGTTTCTTAGAGTTTAACAATTTCTTTGGACCCAATTATGGTAATTTTGGCTCTTACAAACTTGCCCAGTTCAATAGTTTTGGCAAAGGTCATGGAAGAAATAATGGCAAAGGTAAACCTGTCTGCCAAGTGTGCAATAAACTGGACATATTGTTGTCCAGTGTTATCATAGGTACAACTCAGCCTATTGTGGTAATATGCCAAGTTCTGGAGCACAAGGCTTTTACAATAATGGTAATATGCAATCCTATAGTAGCATTGTACAAAGTCTTGGATATCAAGGTTCTTATAATAATGTCAGTATGTAACCACTTGGAATCATCAGTTCCTCAAATATGTATAATGGGTCTGGTCAACCTGACAGTGGCAGAGTATATCCTAGCAACTCGTATAATAGTCCTGGTGGGTTTAATGTTCCCAGTCATCAAAGTCAAAACTACATGCATGTTGTCAGTTCTTCAAATGTTCCACCTCCAGTACAACAACGTTTTGGAAATATTCTGATGTCACAACCATATCATAATTCTGGTGTTTCCAACAACCTGAACATGGCACCTCAGTCATCCGTCCAGGCTCCTTATGCTGGTCAAAATATGAATTCAGTTCACAACTTTGGTCAGCCTTCTAGCTCAGCTTTATTTGCTTCGAATTTGGCCTTTTTTGATGCTCAAACTAATACGGCAAACCAGAATATTGGCTTGTCAGTTTGCACAGCTTCAACATCCACTCCATAAGACCCTATATGGTACATGGACTCTGACGCAATAGACCATGTTACCTCTGATTTGTCTTAGTTAAGCATCAGCAAAGATTATGATGGATTTGATCAACTCCAAGTAGGAAGTGGTGAGTTTCTACACAAACACATACTAGCTTTACTTCCTTACCTAGTACCTTACAAACTAAATGCTTGCATTTAAAACATGTTCTTTGTGTGCCTAGAATAACCAAAATTTACTTAGTATATCTAAATTTACCAAGGATAACCATGTTGTTGTTGAGTTTAATGCAGATTGCTGTGTTGTTACGGACAAAGTCACCAGAGCACCCCTACTGTAAGGAGAGCTTAAAGCAGGCCTCTACCAACTGATTCTTCCATCCAACTCTCCTTCTTTCTCACACTTAAAAACATTATCTTCGAATTGCTCATATAATGTTTCTCTTGCTGATGACATTTTTTTTAGTTCTTCGAGTTGTAATATCAATAATCACAGATTGCAAAACACTACTGTATGTGAATTTGATGCGTCTTATACCATTGGTTGTTTGCATGATAATAAAAGACACATTGTATGTAAGTTTGATGTGTCTTGTACCACTGCTTGTGTGCATGATAATAAAAGACACTTTTATTTATGCTACTAAAACTATTGATGGTCATGTCTTACAATCAATTATGTTAACAAGAATGCATATGTCAATGTTTTAAATACACGTAGAATTGATGCTATGACTTGGCATATGCGTTTAGGCCACCCCCATTTAGCAACATTGGATAAAATTTAAACAGTATGATCAAACATGAATCACTTGTCACTAAACCATCCTTACCTGTACCTTTTTGTGATGCCTGTCACTTAGGCGAAATGCATCATAATTCATTTCCCATGTCTAACTGAGGAGCTACTATTCCTCTTGAGCTTGTGCATAATGACATATGGGGCCCTGCCTCTCTAGTCTCTACTGAAGGCTTTCGATATTATGTGCATTTCTTGGATGATTTCATTAGGTTCACCTAGTTATTTCCACTCCGAACAAAAGCTGAGGTCAAGTTTGTCTTTATTCCATTTCATCATTTGGCTGAAAGACAATTTAATTGTAAATTGAAATGCCTCCAATCAGATCAAGGAGGTGAATACAAGGGTCTTGTGTCATATCTAATTGTTAAAGGAATTCAGTATCGATATTCACGCTCCCATGTGCATCAACAAAATGGTCGTAGTGAACAAAAACATAGGCACATTGTTGAAACCGATCTAACTTTGTTAGCTCGTGCATCCATGCCATTACACTTTTGGTGGCTTGCCTTTGAAACTGTTGCATTTCTCATTAATCGTATGCCATCTTCCGTTACAAGTAACATCTCTCCTTATCAATTGTTGTTCAACAAAGTTCTTGTCTATTCCATACTCAAAATATTTGGCTGTGCCTATTTCCCTTTTGTTCGAATGTTCAACAAACACAAATTTAGTTTCCACTCCTCTAAATGTGTCTTTGTAGGGTATAGTTTAGTTCACAAATATTATAAATGTCTTACCTCTGATGGAAAAATCATAGTTACTCCTAGTGTTAAGTTTAATGAACTTGATTTCCCATTTTCCACTGGTTTTGTTCCCTCTCCACTATTATCATCCTTAACTTTAGCACAGACACATAATTGTCCCATAGATCAGTCCACTACTGTCCCCTCTGCTCACCTTCCTTTTGTATCTGTATGGCCTCCTATCTCTCTTGCAATAAAGAGCTTTGATACTGACTCCATTTCACCAGCAGCCAAGCAACTTTCTTCAAAAGAGTTTTCCTCTTCTACAAATGTTCAACCTATGATAAGAGCTTGAAAATACACATTTACTTAGTGGTTTATGGGGATTATTTGTGAGAAATTAGGCTTTATTTAGTAAAGTTGCTTAGTATTTTCATAATTGTCTTTTATGGGATCACAGGTGTGTTTGAGTGTTTTTTAGGTTATTAGTGCTAAATGTTGTGCTTAGATGAAGAATCATATTGGCAACGGAGTGAGTGATGAGTAGAAACAAACGGATCAAGAATCGGAGTTGAATTGGAGAAGTTATGGAGCTTTGAAATAAAGAGGAGATTCTGGATTACGCTATAGGTTGAGCATGCCTCAGTGTTTTGATAATAACTCGAGCTGTAGACCTTGAATTAAGACAATTCTTTGATTATTAGAAATCTGATTCAAAGGGCTACATTTAATATGTTTACCACTTCTCTAGATTCTTGTTATCATGCTCAAAAATCACCATCTCTGGAGTGTTGAGGAATGAGGCAAGATTTGAACTAAAGAAGAAGAACTTATCACTGTGCCGCAGCACTATGCTACAACACACTTTGTCCAAAATTGACCACACTGTAGCATAGTGCTGGGGCACAGTCACAACAGTTTGGAATTTTTCTTTCGTTTTTTATTAGGAAGATAGGGTTAAGAATCCTAAACTAAATAGAATTAAGGAAAATAAAACCCTAACCCTTGTGGGATATAAATAGAAGTCTTTTAGCATTATTTTGGGGATTCTTTGGGGAGAATAAGAGAAGGAATGCCTATAGAGAAGAAAAGTGTCAGAATTTCTGGAGCTTTGATTCACAACATAGGGAAGTTCTTCTTGTTTCTTTGTTACAAACTCATGTTGATTATTTTAATAAAGATGATTATTTCTTTCATGTTTATTATAAGCTAACTTTATTTTCTAGGGCTAAGATGTAGCCCAATCTCTTGATTATGTGTTGATTTATTTATGTTGATTTTTATTAAGATTTCTTCCTAAGTTTTATTATTATGCCTAATGCTTTTGATTCTTAAGGGCCCAAGAATTGGATGAATTAATGGATTAAGTGAGATTGACAGATGATACTTAGTTGGTTTAGGGTAGGAATACCATAGGTTGAGTGAACACTAGAGATAGGTTACCGAGACTTGTGAGGTTCTGGTAAACTCCATAAAGCGTAATGATCTCCAATTATTTAAATTTGATTAGAGATAATTCAGGTTAGTAATTAGAAGTTAATTCGATAATTGTTCGAGAGAAATTTATTGGAAATTTAGGGAGTTTGACCTTTGGGAAGAGCTTAATAAAATTTGCATAAGTGATCAATATATATGAATAAGAGTTGGTATGAAATCTATGCCCTAGGTCTAGTAATTTTGCTTTAAACCTAAAGATTTATTTTAATTGTTTTCTTTTCAATTCTCTTTTAATTTCAATTTTTTTTTTTATTTAGGTTTTCCTTGATACAATTTGGATTAATCAAATAGTAATAGGATAATTTAAATTGGTAATTGATAATAGTAATTCCCTTGGATTCGACATTCGTATTCTTACACTTTATTACTTACATGATTTCGTACACTTAACCTGCATCTCCTACCTCACCTACCTTGCCTACATCACGTTTACCTACTCTTGTATCACCTTTTACTCAAAACATTACTACACTACCTCCATCTATCCACTCTACACCTACAGCAACATCACCTGCTACCTCAACTTTTATTCATTCACCCCAAACTATTCCCTCCAATCAATCTATCTCAACATGTCCACTTGTAGTTGATCTTTTCCCATCAAAGTCTCCTACTAATGCATAAAACTTGGCAACAATAAACCTTAATGTACATCCTATGTTGACCAAAGCAAAAGCAAGAAACAAAGCCATATGTCCTACTGCCTTTACTGTTGTTCTAGAACCAGCAATAGTTACTAAAGAACTTAGCAGTCCAAAATGGAAAAAAGCTATGCAAACTGAGTACAATGCTTTGATAGATAATAATACATGGACTCTTGTCCCTCACACTTCAAAAATGCACATTGTAGGTAATAAGTGGGTATTTCAAACCAAATTTAATGCTAATGGAACTCTTCAGGAGTACAAAGCAAGGTTAGTTGTGAAGGGATTTCAGCAAACTACTGGACTAGATTACTTGGAGACATTTAGTTAGGTTGTAAAACCTTCTACAATAAGAATTATACTTACCTTGGCTACGCTTGGGATATCCAACAAGTAGATGTCAACAATGCTTTCCTAAATGGTGACCTCTATGAAACTGTTTACATGGAACAACCCTCTGGATTCATTGATCAGTATAAAGCCTCTCATGTTTGCAAGTTGAATAAGGCATTATATGGACTTAAATAGGCTCATCACCCCTAGTTTGAAAAGTTGAAGGAAGCTTTGGTCAGTAAAGGCTTCCATAATTCCATCTCAGACTCCAGTCTGTTTATCCATAAAGAGCAACATCAAATCACCTACGTTTTGATTTATGTGGATGACATTCTCCTCATTGGTTCTGATTCTACTTTCATTCATTCGCTAGTGCAAGAACTCAATGACAAATTTGCTTTAAAAACACTTGGGTCAGTTCACTATTTTCTCAGGTGCATACATCTTAAGCAAACTAAGTATGCCACATATTTGCTACGCAAAACCAACATGCTGGAAGCTAATCCTTGCTCCACACCAATGGTGTTTGGTACCAAGTTGTTCCTTGAAGACATTCCACCCTTTACAAATCCAAGTCTATATAGGAGCACCATAGGAGCTTTACAATATCTTGTCCTAACCAAACCTGATATTAGTTTTTCAGTCAATAAACTCAGCCAATTTCTTTAGAATCCCATTGATCTGCAGTGGCAAGCATGTAAACGCATCTTGCAATATCTTAAAGGAACTATTACACAAGGTCTGAGCTTTAAATTAGCAGTTGCCTTGGATGTTGAGTGCTATTCAGATGCTGATTGGGGCAATAATATTGCAGATCGCAGGTCCACAAACGGGTGTTACATATACTTAGGACCAAACCTGATTCAATGGTGTTCAAAGAAATAGAAAGTGATTGCTTTATCCTTTACCAAAGTCGAGTATAGAGCCTTGGCGCAAACTGCCACTGAGGTGGCTTGGCTACAAAGTTTATTTGGTGAATTGAACTTGAAAATTAACAAGCCTCCAGTGATTTGGTGTGATAACATTAGTGCAAGGGCCTTGATTGCTAATCTTGTCTTCCATGCCAGGACCAAACATATTGAGATTAATACACATTATATCTGGAAGTAGGTCCTTGCTAAGAAACTTGCAGTCCAATATGTTCCATTCAAATTACAAATCGCTAACATATTGACTAAAGCGCTGTTAATCACTCAGTTTCTTACTCTAAAATAGAAATTGAATGTTATCACACATGATACCATAAAGGCTGACTAGTTAAGAAAGTTCCTTGGTATATGACTAAGTACAACTCTCTGAAGATTGTGTTGTTTAGCTACACTAATTTTACAGAATTGTGTTGTTTAGCGACACTGATTTTACAGAATTGCAGCTTACTAGCTTACTGAGTTCACTACTGCATTACTGCATAAATGGTCTGCAAGAGCAGGGAAAATACTATACAGTGTTACTGCATCGAATGATTGACAAAAGCAGGGTTGTTTCTAGCTGACGAATGCTGCATTTGACAGGGATTGTTTTTTTTTTAGATTGATGAATGCTGCATTTGACAGGGGTAGTCTTACTAGATGATGAATGTTGTGTTGGACAGAGACTTGTTTACAATCTCATTTTTTTGTAATTGTATTCTATTGTTGTATTCGTTTGTCACCTTATTCTTGACAAGCAAAACTGTTAACACAGTTTAGCTTGACAGGGGCTGTTAAGATCAAAGTTCAATGGTGATTTTTTGAGGATATACGATAGTCCAAAGCATACTCGTTTTGAGCAAGTAAGAAGCTGAGTATTCAGCTTCAAAGTGGTGTTGTTTCATGTCTGTAAAATTAGTTATAAAACTTATTCTTGTATTGATTTCAGTTAGTTAGTTTAATACACAAATCAGATAGCCAAATTCATTTTTGCTTCTTCTTCTTTACTATCAACTGATTCTCACAAACCCTAGCTCTCACAGGAATAGACTCAAGTTTGAAAGCATTACAGTTATCTTGTGGTGGCGTTCACCTAGTCAGGGAGTCCAAAATATTGTTCCTTTTATAATAGATAGGGTGGCATAATGTGACACCATTAAGTATATCTTTGGCTTTATATTTGCACTTAAGTTGCATTACGTAGTATGCAATATAAGTGTGCATACATTGCTAAACCCATGAGTTAAGTATCGCTTTCAAAGGGATTGGAGGATACTTGAACTGATGTGATTAGATATATCTAAGACATTTTAAGACACTATTATTTCTTTGAGGGTTGATGTCTCTATGTTGACTCTATTTTGAGGTTTTAGTATAAAGCTCCCACATGCAAGTGTTCTCGGCAGTCACATGACCGATTCACTTGTTTGAATGGTCTCATTTACATGAATAGATTTGAGGAAAAAAATTTATAGTATTGTACACTATGTGTGAGTGGGAGATGTTGGATTTTGGGTTGCCCCAAAAGGCTTGCACCCATAAGTGCACAACCCAGTTGTCTCATAAAAGGAAGTTATATAAAAAAAAAAACTTATAGAAGGTTATTTAGTAACTGTTTAATAGTAAATACATAAGTTAATTAACTTCGACATTGTTAAATATAATCTTGTGTACCAATTAAACTGAGCGATAAATCAATCGACATAAACTCACACTCAAGATATTATTCTCTATAGGTTTTATCTGTTGTGTGATTCTTGAGAGAAGCTGGTGCCATGCAGTGTTCTGATACTTGACCTGGGGTGTCATTTAGCCAAGGGGCTAGGTCCTAGGTTGACTGGCCTGAACAATATGATCGACAAATTCACAAGTGATCCAACAAGTTTGAAATCTAGCAAACATGCCCCTAATAAATACACATCAGTCCCTACAGGCTTGAAATCCAGCAAACACACCCTTGTGATATGATCGGACAATTAGGGTTTCCCTTTTCTAGGCCAAATTTTAGCTACCAAAATTCAATCTGACACCACCATCTGAACCACCGACCTCTACTCTATAAAACCTCTCTAACCCTAGCACTTGGTAGGCCTCCATTCACCAGCTGTGACTCACGTATACCGCCACGATTGGGTTGGTTTTTCCAGCTGAATTGGTTTTAACTTGATAACTTTTTAAATTGATTTGGTCTTTCATTGTTTGGTGCTTATTTGGGTTTGTTTTCTAGGTTGTTTCCCTTGCTGGTAACAACAATTTGCTTCTCCTTTATCAACGCACACGAAGTGCTCAATGTTTTGCCCCACCTAGATTCCTACCGTTATTTGTTAGTGTATGCCATAGAAATCACTCGTGTTGTCGGTTTCAGAGCATTTTGTCTTGTATCAATATATATCATAAATAATAGAAGAAAGATTTCTTCAATTCATATATATAAATTGCTTCCTTTATTCAATCATGCATTTAAAATAAAGTATGTATATGAATTGTCCAGATATTCATTTAATCGGTAAATGAAATTATCAAAAGGTTCCCTACGGAAGCAATATAATTTGGGCAACTATATTTCATAGTAGGCATATTGGATGCTTCCGAAAGATATCATGAGTTGATATAAGTACGGATGATGATGATAGTCATGTCACTAGGGCATTAGTATGGATTAGTGGTTGGTGAACTGTTTTTCAAACGTGACTGAATAACGACAAATCACTTGAAAAAGCATGTAGTCAATGATTTATCGTTTGGTTATATCAGTGCACGACGTAGTCCTTTGACCTGAGACATTGTGGTCGGATCTAATACGGATGCGTATGGTTCATATGGTGTATAAGTACGAGACTAGTCATGTTTCATATGATAAAGCCTATTTGGTCATGCGTTGTTCATATGCGGAAGCAAACGATGGTCAAGAAGGGATCCATTGACTCCGATATAAGATCAAGAGTACTGTTGACTCCATTCGGATTCAAGTTCCTGGACGAACGTCGATAAATGTCGGAAATCAGAATCTCTGGCCAAAGTCTATTATTAGTCATACGAAAGCAAGTTCGTGATGACAAGTTCCGGACATATTGATCGACGATTCGGTAGAAGATCGATTTTAGGATTTTGACGTTCCATGAATCCGTACTCGATCAGGATATATCAATGGAGGGACTTTACCTGCATGGTACATATGATCTGAAAAGTGTTCGATGAAGTATTTCTTTGTCGTGGTTTGGGGACTATGGCACATTGCTAGATGTTTACCATAGTCGTTGGGCCTCCAGACAGGTTCCCAGATTCATCTAGAACCGGCTCACGGCTAATCCACAGTGGACCTACATGGTCACACCAATAGCCTTGAGAAGTTAGAGAAGGATAAGAGAAAGAAATGATTATCCGAAGAGGGCTAGCACCTTCCGAGGGTAATGATAGGATTTCTATGGTAATAGTTACATAGAAAATTATTTGTAACATTTTAAATGTTAAAATGGTCAAGCAATAATTAATTGTATTTAATTATTATATCTTAAAGCGTTAAGATAAATGAGATGAACTAAAATAACCTTTTAATAGTTAAAGGGCAAAAGGATAAACTTATGGGTTGTTAATGTAAACTAGTTTAGTTTACATGGGCCCTTTAATAATATTGATTATTCAAAGGGCAAATTAATAAATGCTTGGGCTCCTTTTAGAATAAGATTTTATTGGAGCATGCAAGTAAAAAACAACTAATTACAAAATATATATAAATGCAAATGGTTGCATTTTAGGTTAAGGGTTCATTTTGTTCACTCAAAAGAAAAACAAGCTCTCTCTCTCTCTCTTAGGTTCGGCCACTCTCTCATTCTCTCAAGGTGGTGTTAAAGTGTGGAGGATTCATACTTTTGAATCTTGGCTTCATCAAACCTAAACACTAGGAGAAGGTATAATGTTTTTATGCTTTATTTGCGTTTTTTTTAATCCTATTAATCCATATCTTTACATGCATGTCTTGTTTACATGCTTCCAATCAACATTTTATGCCACCTCTTCATGGTTCTCACATTATTAACACCAAGGGTTAGGCAGCGATCAAGTGAGGGTGGGGTGAGTGGGAGGGGGGGAAGGGGAAGGAGGCATTGGAAAATGGCCAGAAGTGGTCAGCAGTCATGTTAGGGATTTTAAAACAGTGGGTAGGGGTAACCTTACCCGGAGAAGGCCCCGGGTGTTGGTCTGACCGATCAAACTAGCTGGGCTGGGTTTCAGAATGTTGGTGCAATTAGTGTAAAATGTAGTCAATCTTGTATTAGATTTTCACAGTGAGAAAGGAAAAGGACATTATGAAGCATTGCATTGATCTTGTTATACAATGCTAGATGTGAGGTATTTACAATTTTATGCTTCCGCATGTTAATAATTATTTCCTACATTTAGATTAGTGGTATGGTTGTACAAGGGAATTTCTCTTAAATCTAGCAAGTGTTAAGTGAGAAAAAACAAATCCTCAGTGTTTTAAGAAATGAAATGTAAAAGTACGTTTTAAGAGTTCTCTTCCAATTGTATCTCTTCACCTTAATTCTGTTGTATTTTTGAGTTGATATCTTTCTTGTGCTTTTTCTGTTCAAAAATAGAAAAGCGTTACTTTTTAGTTAGTTTGTGAGACGGAAGAGAATGGATGAAGTGGGGAAATAAAATGAAATTTGTAAATGAAGCTATAAATATTCGAGGATAGTTTAGTCTCCAACTAGTTCTATAAACAATATGAAGGGAATTAATTAATCCATCAATCTAAATAAATGAAACACTGAAAGTATACATTTTTATTTCTTCATATTGGAGTTTGATTCACCAAACTGGTCGGCTCCTCTGTGGCCATAATCTCTCTCTTGTTTTAATTAATAAAGGGTTTTAATTAAAGTAACATAAAAAGACTCTAACTAAAGATTGCAAGTTACAAATCATCAAAAACCTCATAAATAGAGATTGTTTAAGTCAAGGAATATTGATTTAGCAAGTTAGAAGATTAAATTGCCCTTACTAATATAATGACATGAATGAAAACTTCATTCTCGATTCTACAAGAATTTTTATGAATTATGATAGTCTTTTGTTTGCTTCTCTGAGAAGGAAGTTTTATTTTTTGTCCAATTCTTCTTTTGATGATCGATCCAACCTTTGATAAAAAAATATAAATTTTGATTCTGTTTCATCTCTTCGACAAGTTTAATAATGAGCATAATGGTCCTATTGCTCCAATTGAGGGAAGACCCTATGACTAGTTTTTTGGGAATTTCCAATTGAACAATTTCAACAAAATCTTTCAATTTCCTATTGCACCTTTATCTGTGAAAAAAATAATTGATATACCCATAATTAACACTGAAAAGATAGCAAAATGAAATAAGTCCGTTTGTTTCCCTATTTATCACTATTCTATCCATATTCCAAATACAAATACACTTTGTTTCCTATTTTCAAAATCATATCTTAAATTAAGAAACTTTAAACCCCCCTAAGTTTGTTAATTGACAAAAACACCTCCAACCAAAATTTTTATAAATTAACAAAAACACCACCACCCATTCATAGTTGCCAGATTCTGGCAACCACCGTCGGTGGTGGTCGAAATCTGTCACAACTGCATACTACAGGCCGAAAATCGTTGTTAATGCGCCGATCTGGCTGTCAGCGACGGTGAAAAAAATGGTCGTCGTTGACGGTCAATGGCAGCCAAGAGTTGGCCGTCGTTGACCACTAACGACGGGTAGATCTGGCTTTTTTTGGCCGTCGATGGCCAAATGTGGCTGTAGATCTGGTCTTTTCCGACCAGAGCCATGACATATTTAAAACCTGTAGAATTACCAATTTAATTCGTCCTTATAATTGCTGCAACCCTAAACTTGCATTTATATTTAAAATTTGTAAATTTAAACCCAAATAAAATTATGTATTAGCATTACTAATATCAGAAATATAAGAATACAAATTGTAAAATTGTAATGCATGTATATATAAGAAAATTTTTTCAATTGAACCCAATAAGGATAGAGATTTTAATACAAAGAAAACATGTTTTACAAACTTAGTGCAAAGATAAAAAAAAAATAGTACTGTGGAATTAATAAAGAAGCAAAAGTGTAAAACCAAGTAACAACAAATTACAAAAATTATCGAAAGGAAGCTTTACCTTATAGATCAGGAGATTTAATTTTATAATGATTTTTGGCGATGATTACACTCAAGCTTGTCAACATGTTAAATATATTTTCCTCTTCTAACTAATTGCTTCCAAAAGTTGTCCTGGAAATAATTTTTGCTACCAAAATTATAAATTCTTAGAATACTTCAATCTTCTTGCCTTCATGATGTCTCTATCTTTCTAACATCAGCTCTATACTTAAAATCATCGCTAGAATAATAAGTACGCAAAAAAAATATACCATTCTTTAATATTTTGTCCATTAAACATAGAACATCAAAGTAATTGTCAAACAAGGCAAAATTTGTAACTAATCCCATTAAAATAACTATCAATTCAAATGGAGAATATCAAAGTAACTACCAAATAAGGTAAAATTTGCAACCTATCCCATCAAAATAACCATCAAACAAGATAAAATTTACGACTGATTCCATCAAAATAACCATCAATTCAATAAAGAATATAAAAAAAAACCATCAAACAAGGCAAAATTTGTGGTACATAAATATTAATGTTTCGTTGGTATATCTCTACTGAACCAGGTTTCTTCAATATGTTATTAAAGAAAACCGGACATAATCATACATGGTAAATTACCTCCAATTTTGCACAAATGAGACAAAGAGAAAACAAAAATAATTAATACATTTCAAGTCAAATCTCATCAAACTGTACTATTTCCTACCGTCTATAACCTATAGCCCACTTTCCCTACTTCTCAAAAATCTTCACGTCCCGTCACCCTTTTCTTCATCAAGAAACCAACTCCGCTCTTTTTAGCTCTTTCTCAAACACTCAAAACAGGTCGCACCAAATTATCCCAATATCCTATATGTTTTCTAGACAATTAATCATCGGTTCTAGATAAGTCATTAAGTAAATATATTTAAAGTCTTGAAAGACAAGCAAATTAAAGCTCTTTGAACAACTTTGAAGGTAATATATTAGTCTTCAAACGAA
Source organism: Pistacia vera (assembly GCF_008641045.1). NCBI lineage: Eukaryota > Viridiplantae > Streptophyta > Magnoliopsida > Sapindales > Anacardiaceae > Pistacia > Pistacia vera. The sequence continues at coordinate 160,389 of NW_022196428.1, forward strand.
AGACAAGTGAAGATGATCACAATTTTCAATCAATGGTATTACAAACTTAAATATTTCAATTTAATAAAATTAAAATAACACAACATTGTTATCTTGTAAAATAACACAAGAACAAAACCAAAAACACACAACAATTTTATTTTAACCTAAAACAAAAATAAAAGAAGAAGATTACCTAAAACAAAAACAAAAGAAAAAGAAAAAGAAGCCAATATGTGTATCCTTACCAGGTACGATGAGCAGAAGAAAGGGTTATGAGGAGAAAACACTTCAGTTTTAGAGAGTAGAGAGTTACACAGAACCTAGGTCGCAGTAGTTTCAGTTTTAGAGAGCACAGAGAGAGAGAGAGAGAGAGAGAGAGAGAGAGAGAGAGAGATAGTTATGATAGAACAGGGAGAAAAGGCACACAACTTTGTGTTCTTTTTTTTTTTTTAATTTCAAAGTCACCTTTACTGGACGTGGTTTTGATTTTTGTGGCTTGATGTAGATTGAGTATATTATCCTCCTTTAAAACGGAAAACAGTAACAGAACCTGACGGAGGATGGGAAAGTGTCATTTTGAAACTTGACGGGTGGAAAAGTGTCATTTCGCCAAACCGGGGATGTCGTTCTCCCTTTTGGTAACTTCAAGAGCGCTGCCATGGAGCACTTGAGGTCGGATTTTATAGAGGAAAATGTCGGTTTACAGATGTTGAGTCTATTGTTAGAGCTGCGGTGACGGCGAAGTTCTTCAGTGACCCAACTATTGCACCCGCCCTTATTCGGATGCAGTTTCATGACTGCTTGTCAATGTACGTTCTCTTCTTTCCTGCATTAGCATTTCATTTAAGTGTGATGCATCAGTTCATTTTAATTCTGGTTAAAAAGGGAAGTGATGCTTCGATTTTTCTGGATGGGGACTCAAGTGAGAAAACTGCACCTCCAAATTTGAGCGTGAGGGGTTACAAGGTCATTGACGCAGCTAAATATGCATGGAGACAATTTGCCCTGGAGTCGTCTCCTGTGCGGATATCATTGCCATGGCAACAGAGAGTTGTTTACTTGGTAAGAAAATAAAAAACATCCTTATAACCTCAACGTTTTTCTTTCAGTTGTTATTATTATTTTTAATATTTCCCTCTACGATATATATAAAAATTATAATTGCACAGGGTAGGTAAATTGTTGTGTTACTATTTAAATATAACTCGGGTATGTTTAGAAAGGGCTTTTATAAGATGAAGAATAAGGGATAAAGACACCACTCCAAATTGAAATGTTAACCATTAATATTTTAGATTGATGATACTTCTATTTAATGTATCTAGTATTATCTTATATATGTTTAATCTTTTTCTAATGTAGAGGGTCAAAGAGTTAATCGAATAATGAAACAAAATAACCAAAATGTTTATCTAACCTTATAATTATAACTGCGGAAATTTTAATAAAGTTCAGGAGGGCGGCTCTCCCTTCAAGTTATATCTAGTCCTGCCTTTGTATATTCAATAAACCTTTCTATAATAATGTTCTATATAAGAAACCTTTATGTCATAAAAAATTTCAATCCTAACTTTGGATAATTAAAATAAGAATAAACTCTGGTAGAGTTATTGACTACTTCAGTATTAAGGATACGAGACGCATTAGGAATATGAATCCTTATATAAGTGTTTAATCTTTTAAACCTAGTATATAAAAACACTTTTTCTTGTAATGAGTTATAGCAAACAATATGTCAAATTCATTCATTGTAAACGAGAAAGGTGAGATAATAGTAATATATTGACTCTGCTGGACATAGCTTGTTAATTGGGTGAACCAGGATAAATCATGAGTATTACTTTTTTCTTTACTGTTGTGTTTATATATTTACTGTTATTTTGGTTTCGCATACTCTATTTAAACCATATTATAATAGTATAATTTCTAATTCTCGTATTAAAAAAATTGTTGTCACATAGTATTATTATCTGTATATTACAATAATATATATACAATGTTGCAAAAGGTTTAAGATGAAATAAAATATTTATTTAAAGTTGTTTGAGATATGATTTATACTTTAGAGTTGTTACCACATCTTTTAATTTGCGGGTACGTAATAACTCTCTAGCATGAATATTTCTTGTTGAAGTCAAAATATTTCTTGCTTTTGAAGCATTTTAGAACTTTTAGCTAGAACTTTTTGTATTTCCGTACTATTATCTTCAAGATATTTCATTTATCTTGTCTAATTATGGCAATAACTACTAAAACAATGAATTGAAATCCTAATACATAATAATAAAACGTGAATTATAAAATAAGAAATCAAATCATTAATTTTTGTAACTACACTTTTATTAAATTATAACCTCCTCATAATATAAAATGTTTGATCCTACCATTAACTATAGAACAGGTTTATTGTATGCAACTATTTCAATTAAAGATTATCTAAACCAGGACTTACAAAATGTTCTAGTAATTCGAAACTGATACGCTTTTGTTCATGCAGAGTGGAGGGAGCGATACAATGTGGAAATAGGAAGAGGGATGGTTTTGAATCTCTTGCCAAAAACGTGAGACTCCCACCTGCTATATTGCAGTTTCTCAGTCGATTGCGGTATTTGCTGAGAAGGACTCGACGTTACAGACATGGTGTCTTCTTGGTTATAGGTCATTATATATTAACTGTTCACGTATATATTCAAACATAAATTACTTAATTGGATAATGTCCAAGTAATTAATATTTGTTATATATAATTTCATGCACACAAGTGGTCATACTATTGGGGTAGCACATTGTTTTCTCTTCCAGGATCGTCTCTACAATTACAAAACACTAGGAAACCTGACCCTTCCATGGATTTATCATTACTTCATACGTTGAGACGCTGCTGTCCTCAAAATTCAGGCGATTTTAGTGTCGTACTCTTGACCAGAATTTAAGAAGTGCTCCATTTGTGACAATCTTACTACAAGCAAATTCAATTTCATAGAGGGATTCTCCAAATAGATCAGGATCTAGCTTTGGATTCATTAACCAAAGCTACTGTGGATGCATAGCGGTGGATATGATTTAATTCTAAATTTGGTGAGGCCATGATTAAGTTGGGAGCAGTACAAGTTCTTACTGGCAATCAAGGGGAGATCAGGAAGTCATGTGAGCCGTCATAAAACGCTATTAATTAAAAAAGAAAAAAAAAAAAAAAAAAGATAAATTCCTCAGTTTGATTGAAAGAATTGTTTTCATATGTTTTGTGTTTCTCATTTTGTTGTCCTTTTTTTTCTGTAATATATAATATATATATTATATATATAATATATATATATATAATATATAATTGTTTTTGTTATGGAAAATCCAGAATCAAACTCTAACAATTGCACACAAAAGTCAAGAAAACACACACACACACAAGAATATCAAGAATTACCATGGTTCACTTGCTCAAGATTTGTCCACGTTGAGCTCATGCAATTATTGATCAAAATTCAATACTGATTCACACTTGGTACAATAACCTTTCAGACCTCAATAATCTTGTAACTAACCTAGAGACTCTCCTTGGAATCCCTAATGATCTATGTGTTCAACCACACCGAATGATCTAAAACCAATCACTCAAAACAGTTATAAGATTCAATCGCAAATTGGAGGAAAACCCTAATAGACCATTGTGATCGACATAGAAGAAAGAGAGATAAATAGCTGAAATTCTGACTTTAGGTGTGCTTTTTACTGTTGATCGAGAAGACTTGTTGTAGCTATTGGATCTTGATTTATCAAACGATCAGTATCAATTCACCCTTTGCTCAAAACGGCATCACTTTAATACCCAAAAAACGACACCGCTTCAGCCTTTCCCACAACGGTTTTAAAGAAAAAACCCGATGTCATATATAGAATTTTACTATATATATGTCATAAAATGAAAGTAGCTCTAGTTGAAGAGACGACAAAAAATCTTAATATAACAACTCTCATGTTAATTATACAACTAGGACATAGTTCACATTGGAGTTGTTGACTACTTCAACATTATCACTCTCTTGTAATGAATGATAGTAAACAATAGGGCAAACTACATTCATTATAAACGAGAGAGGTGAGACAGTATATCAATATATTGACTTAGCTGGACGTAGCCTGTTAATTGGGTGAACCAGTGTAAAATCGCGCGTATGTTATTTCTTTTTACTATTTGGGTGTGTGTGTTTACTGTTATTTTGGTTTTCATATCTCTTTATTCGTTCAGTTCCATCATTTTTTCTATGGATCTAAAAAAGATATAAGAAAATAGATTGAAGCTCTGCAAGAAACCGATAATTGATCGAACATTGAAGAAGCTAAGTAGCTTAGTAGGAAGGAACCATTCAAAACCTTGACTTGACATGAAGAGAACCACTCCTTAATTGGAAAAAACATACAAATCAAAGATAAAAGGACATAGTTTGATGTTGGTTCATTAAAAACAAACTAAATTTTAGTTATTCTTGCTACGACTTATAGTTAGTAATCTACAAGTTTTAACTCTACAAATTAAACTCTTAGGTATTATATTCTACTGATAAAAGAGTGACATTTTTGGTTATTTTATATGTTGAAATCATTTTAGAAAAAGTTTAAGTAACTCTTAACAGTTAAGAGTATCTAGACTAGTATTCACGTCTTTTAACCTTTATGTGTTGTGTGCTCTGGAGATGATAGACAAATTAACATGTTAAGTGCATTATTGAATCAATGAGATCATTCATAATTTCGTGCATGTATTCTGTATGTGTTAGAAAATACTTCGTCTAGAATTGCACACAACCAAGGTCAATCTTGAGATATTAGTTTTTGTAGCCTTGTAAATATTTCTTTAAAACTAAAATTTTAAATCTAAGAAGTAAAATATTCATCATTAGTATTTGAATCTAGCATGCATTTGAATAGCTGACAATTTATGGTCAATATTCTTTTTATTACTCCACTCAACTCTGCCAATAGTTTGATCATTATAAAAGTCAAAATGATAGAATTGATGGGTACCCGGGGTTCGGTTCCTAACTGGAACCGACCCTGTGTTCCACCACTTCAGGAATTGGAATCGGAAACTAGTAACCGGGGTCAATTGGTGGAATTTGAGGGGGGATGCCAATGGTTCAGTTGGTGGTGTCAGGGATGATTTCTGGTGCCGATCGATTAGAATTAGGCTGGAAAGGCACGAAATAGTTCAAACCTTAAGGAGGTGATGACGATGATCGATGGGCTAGTGGTAGGCGGGGTTAGGGGTTTTGGCGGGGGGACACTGGTGAGTGATTGGTGGGGTCGGAGGCGATTTCTGGCACCACGATCAACCGAAAAAGCTTGAAAGACCAAAAATGTGGGCAAAGGCTGACGATGTGGGTGCAATTAGGTGGGGGGTGATAAGGGTTTTGTTGTGGGGCTAATTGGAGTGTGTTGGTTGTGTCAAGGGCGATCGACGATGTTGAAATTAGCCAGTTGGCCTAAGAAGATGTCATTGTAGGGTTGTATTTGTATTTTTGTAAACAAATGAGGGTGTATTGTAATTTGCATAGGGTTTATTTGTTTTTTTGTGAATAACCAGCACCTGTATCTTAGGTTTCGGTTCAGACATTTAGGAATCGAATCAATAGGTTTTGATTCCATGGGATTTTGGCGGGTACCCAGACCCGATCACTCGTAGTTTGGCTTGATTAAAGTAAAAAAAAAAAAAAAAAAAAAAAAAAAAAAAAAAAAAAAAAAAAAAAAAGTAATAATGATTTCTACAAGAAATGCTTATGCGCGAAGTTCTTCAATAAGGAAGCATGCAGTTATTAGATATTTGGTAATTGTGCATATATACACGTTATGAATTTTTTTTTTAGTATAAATCAGGGTTATAGACTAACTGCTAATTTTAATATTGATGTTTGAATTTAGGTAAGCCAACAAATTTTCATCAGTCCTTAATTCATTTATATAAACTTCAAACATCATTGACATAACACACACTTTGAGAACAACTCTCTCTCTCTCTTTTCTTAAGAAATCTTGCTAATACGAATTTGTTTCTCCTTTCCCCAGCTCATCCTGTAGTGAAGGCCTAACTATTACTCTTCTTTATCAGAAACACAACCCTTACTGTCCCTAATGGTCATCCTATGATTACCTATGAAAAGAGGTGTTTTTAGGCTCATATATTTGTCACTCATGATTCCTCTTTCACAACCCTACATACCATAATTGAATAAGCCCTTACAGCTCTCATTGGAGAAAAGCAATGATAGAAGAGTATAATGCTCTTATCCAAAACATCTTTTTCTAGAAATCCGCTATGAAGTCAGTGGGGTGTTAGAACAGTCGTCACGGTCACAAAATAAACCTAAATAAGTAGGTAGCAGTAGCAGGATCGAATCCACAGGGAGCAAGACTACAACCTAATGTATTTTAAGTAGCGGAATGAAATTAGCAATTGATTAAAGAAACTAAATAGACTAAATGCAAATAATGAAATAGTGCAATTAAAACTAATAAAGACTTTATAAAAAAAATGTTGCCGTTACGGTTTTGGTTCGACACGAGACCGACTCACACAATTCTCCTCCAACCTCTACGATCCCCTAAACCTACAAGGCAAGGTAAATCAATGAAATGGCTTCCCGACACTCTAGGTATAATCTATCCTGTCTCACCCGATCACTCAAGTTCGATTGGTCAAGACTATCATTGAACGTCGATAAACGCTACAAGCAAAACCCACTAGTTGGTACGTGATTAACAAATACAATTGTCAACAGTAATATCAATCAACCAACTCACAATAAACGCAACAATAGTAGAAGTTAAAAAATCCGAACACAACTCAATTACAATCGATGCGAAGTAATGAAAAGCAATTCATCATTTAATTATTCAAACCAACGTTTATCATTCAGCAAGTTCTATGAAAACATAAATCATAAAGACAGCAATATTCATCACAAGTTATGCTCAAATCATATTAAAGTATCGAAATCAAACTGAAACGAAAACAAATATAATACAAAGCTAATACTACCAAATGTCCTATTATCGGGCTCATCCAACGTCAGATGAGCTGATGAGGAGAGTCATGGAGTCAATCCCGATCTCGCCTATGCCGTAACAGACGACTGAGAACTTAGCCACTCATGGTGGTGATGACGGAGGCCGAAACGGTAGAAACGAAGCTGACCATGGCAGAGAGGAGGTAACCGACAATGAATTGAGTGGAAGAAGGGGCAAAAAGACACACGGACAGCCCGGAATGAACAGCCACACTTCGCCGGAAAACATTAATTTTCAACGGGTCTTCAGAAAATGGTGGCGGAAATGGATCCGAAGTACCGATGGAAAGCTCTGGTGATGGGGAGTTCAGATCAGGTCTGAGGAGGTGAGAAGTCGTCAGAAATGAGCAGGATCTGGCCTAGAAGATGAAGAGGCATGGCGGAAAAATCGCAGATTCCAGTGGTTTTCGCGGCGGTTGAAGCTAGGGAAGTGTAGATCCGGCCGTGGGGAAGAGATCGACCCTTGGGGAGCTGAATGTCACCGGAAAATGGCCAAAACTGGCCTGGAAGATGAATAGTCACGGTGGTGAAGACGAAATGTCGTGGTTGCATTCCGTGATTGCGGTGGTGGTCGGGACAATGGGACGACGACGATCTGCGCACGAGGAAGCCGAAGAGTCCCCGGAGGTCACCGGAAATGGAGACAAAGGGTCGCCAGAAAAGATGACGAACACCTTTGTTCACGCGAACTGCAGTTTTTTTATAGAACAAATTGAAAATATTAGTTTGGTCCCTACATAATTGAAAAGTGACAAAATCAGCCCTAAAATATGACATTTACCCCTAAACAGTATAAATAGGACAAAATCACCCTGATCCATAAACCAAACCTAATATCAACTCATATACTTTCCAAAATCATTCCAAACACGTTAATTCATAAGAAAAATATTAGAAAGCGATTTTCGTGAATAAATCATAAATTTTTTATTGTTAATATACTTCAATTTAATCACACATGGGGTATTTTATCACCAAAATGAGTCCTTTCATGACCCTAACACATCCCTAACTTACTCTTGCTCACTCGACGTAAAGTAAAAGAACTCTTTCAACATTCTCACAAAATCATACACAACATATTCATCAAACAAAGATATTCATCAAAAGGTAAAGTGAAGAATTTGAACATAACAAGCAAACAACACCAATCCTAAATAATGAACTAAAGTTTCTGTCAAGATTTGCTATCTCCATTCAAGCTTCTCAACACACATTTCATATTCATATCACAAAGTTAAAATGCCATGCAAAGTCCCCAACTTATATACTGCAACACAATGCTCATTTTCCACACAAGATTTTGACTATATTTTTTCATTCATCACTTGTATTTTTTTTTTTTTTTTTTTAATCTTAATTCTTAAGCTTTCTGGAAGGTCCATGTAATGGGCTTTAGGTCAATGCTCTAAACCAAGGGCTATGGCACATGATGTGAAAAATCCTGAACTTATCACCCGAACAACTAGGTACGTCAAGACTTTATTTCTTTATTCTTTTTTTTTTTTTATAAAAGCTCATGATCTATGTAATGATTTCTTAAGCTTTCTAGATGACCCATGTAACGAGCTTTAGGCCAACCGCTCCCAAGCTAGATAGCTTTAAGGGATTAGGTGTAGAACACCCCTCGAGCGTAATCACTCGAGTCAACTAGGCTACAAATCAAACCAACATCAAGCACATTAAGCACTTACACACGCAAGATAAAATGAAACTTTGCTCCATGGGCATGTAAAGTATGTGGGAGACTTGCATAAACACTAAAACACATGACATTTACACAAAACGGTTTTAACCACAATTATGGACAAACCTAGCGCAAAACAGAACCAATGTTCAATGTTTAAAAACATGTTGCAACAAAAAAAAATTTCACAAACCTCACAAAACCTTTCAACTAGCACCTCAATTGCTTCAAAATGGTGATTATGCAAGATTCATGAAAAAATTAAAAATAACTTGCTTTAGTTCACTTTAACCACTTTTGGACTTACAAGAGTAAGATTCAACATTTTTCAAGAAAAAAAACAACATCATCATGCCACAAAAATTTAAGACAGTCTCCACAAAAGTCTCATCAACAACACTTCACAAAGCTATCACAATCTCCACAAAAGCATCATCAACAACACTTCACAAATATAAAATCAATCAACACTCCTCAACTTAAAATGTCATTATCCTCAATGACCCACAACTACAAATATCCTCCCCAACTTAGCATCAAATGATCTCAAGGCAATATGATCAATAATATTAAAATCCTCCAACATATTGAGAATAAGAAATCTAACAATAATAGCATATAAGGTGGAGAGATACAACCTCAGGAACAATGGTGGGGTTGTCATCACAGAGTTTGTGGAGCATGCATAAGCGTAGCCTTGGACTAGTTAATGAGTTTCCAAACCTGACGATCCTGCGAAGCACAAAAACAACACAAACATAAAAGCAGTAAAACATATTTACAAAGGTGGTGTTGCCTCCCACAAGCGCTAGTTTAAAGCCTTCAGCCAGACTCAGTGCACTGACATGGCTAATATGGTTCTAATAAGAAAACATCTCAATCACCTTCCATCATTAATGTCATCGACATAAGGTTTAAGCTTTGGTCATTACACTTTAAAAACTTGTCCCGTTTTTGGGTTTCGGATTTCAACAGCTCCGTGAGGGAAAACATTAAGAACAATAAAAGGGCCATCCCATTGTGACCGAAGCTTCCCTGGAAGAGACGAGCTTAGAGTAAAGAGCCACACTTTTGATTAGGAGGAATGTTCCTAACATGTGTTATTGTGAAAAGCTTTATTTTCTCTTAGAGATGCGAGAGTTCTCATAAGCTTCGTGTCTTAGCTCACTAACTCCGAAGTAAGAGTTTCCTATGGTCACCGCTATGGTCATATCAAAGTTGAATTTTCTTGTGGCCCAATATGCTCTATGTTCAAGTTCTCAGGTAAAATGACATGTTTCCCAAAGATAACCGATAGGGGAAACATGCCAATGGGGTACGATATGCAGTTCGATAGGCCCAAAGTGCATCATTCAGACGCATTGACCAATCCTTACGATCGGGCCGTACCATTTTCTCTAAGAGTTCTTAATTTCCTATTAGCACGTTCCACTTGTCCACTAGTTTGAGGGTGATAAGGTGTGCAACTCGATGGGTGATTGAGTACTTTTTCAATAGTGCTAAAGTGCCTATTGGTGAAATGTGAGACCATCACTGATGATGGCACACGGATGACCGAAATGGCTAAAGATGTGCGATTGAACAAAGTTGACGACCACCTTATGATCATTGGTCCTAGTGGCAATGGCTTCTACCCATTTAGACACATAATCTACTACAAGCAAGTATATTCAAAGCAAAAAGATAAGGGAAATGGACCCATGAATCAATACCCACACATCAAACACTTCACAATCAAAATAGGATTCAGGGCACATATCGTCTACCAATATTCCTACTTTTTGACATGAAGTACAAGCATGACAATAAAAGAATGCATCACGAAAAAGAGAGGGCCATATAAACCACACTGGAGGACCTTTAAACGGTCCTCTGCCATTATAATGACTACCACAAGCATAAGAATGACAAAATGCAAGTACACCACTAAACTCGTGGTCGGGAACATATTCCTAAACTATCTGGTCTGTACCACACCCTGAAAAGGTCGGGTCTTCCCAAAAATAATGTTTGAGGTTGCAAAGAAATGATCTTTCTGAGTTGGTACCACCCTAATGGTAATTGTCCTACGACCAAGTAATTGACTATATGGCATACCAAGGTGCTTTGGATTGGGAGATCGCAAACATTACTCATCCGGGAAAGATTCATTCAAACATTGACCATGGACATACTCGAAAGAGTCTAGACAAGTGGTTGGCGACCACATTATCACTACCTTTTTATCTTTGATTCTAGATCAAACTCTTGCAAAAACAAAATCCATCGAATTAGTCTAGGCTTAGTGTTTCTGGCTAAAAATACCTAACTGCAACGTGGTCTGTAAAGACAACTATCCTAGACCCAAGAAGATAAGACCGAACTTATCAAGGGAAACACTACTGTAAGAACTCTTTCTCCGTAGTGGTGTAATTACATGAGCATCGGAGAGGGTCTTGCTTGCACAGTAGATCACAACAGGCTTTTTATTCCCCCGTTGGCCAGGACTGCACCAATGGCATAGTCCGACGCGTCACACATCACTTCAAAAGGTAGGTTCCAATTAGGAGGTTGCATGATGGGTGCAGTGGTCAATGCTTCCTTCAAAATGGTAAAAGCAATCATACAAGAGTCATAAAAAACAAATGGACATCTTTAGCAGCAAATCACACAAAGGCTTGGAGATTTGCTAAAATTCTGGATGAAATGCCTATAAATCCTGCATGGCCTAAGAAAGATCTAATTTGTTTGACCGACGAAGGCGGTGGTAGTTGAGAAATCAATTCTACCTTTGCCTTATCCCTGCTATCCCTCCTTGGAAACTACATGACCTAAGACAATTCCTTCTTGAACCATGAAAGGCTCTTTTCCCAACTAAGAACAAGATTTGTCTCTTTGCAACGTTTTAACACCAACTCAAGTTTTTAGAGAAATCATCAAAAGATGCAAAACACGAAAAATCATCCATGCAGACTTCAAGGAATGACCCACCCATGTCAGAAAATATTGATAACATGCACCTTTGAAACGTTGTCGGTGCATTGCACAACCCGAAGGGCATGCGATGAAAGGCAACGTCCAAAGGACATGTAAATGTGGTCTTTTCCTGGTCTTCAGGGGCAAGGTACTTGGTATATTCGGAATAGCCATCCAGAAAACAATGAAACTTGCCCTGCAAGTTTTTCCTAGGATTTGGTCAATAATGGGAGCGGGAAATGATCTTCCTAGTGGCTGGTTGAGCTTCCTATAGTCAATGCAAACTCTCCATCCTGTGGGAGTACGGGTAGGAATACGCTCACCTTTTTCATTTTCAACAACGGTGAGGCCACTCTTCTTAGGTACAACCATGGGTTGGACTACCCATTAGCTATCGGATATAGGGTAAATGATACTCGCATCAAGCCATTTGATCACTTCTTGCTTCACCACCTCCTTCATGTTCGGGTTTAACCTTCTTTGAGCTTCATGCATGGGTTTAGCATTCTCCTCACAAAATATGCGATGCATGCACAAAGAAGGGCTAATCCCTCGCAAATCGGCTACCGACTAACCGATTGCTTCTTTATGTGTTGTCAAGATCGCCACATCTCTCCTCTCGCTCACTATCTAAGTTGGTGGCAATGATCATGGGTAAGGTCTGTTGGGTCCTAGGAAAATATACTTTAGAGTATCAGCAAGGCTTTCAACTCTAAGACTGGTGGAGACTAATTGACCTCGGTTGTGTCGTCTTAGACAAGGTGGTAAGGGTTCATACTTGCTGTTCCAAGGTCGACACTCTAGAGTGGGTGACCTAGCTATATACGCACTAACCTCCTGAATCTCAGACACGACACTCAAGCTAGATATCTCCTCACAAATGGATTCATAAAAGTGTAAATTACATCATCACATAACATCTGCGGGGCGTGAGCCTCCACTAGACTATCAATGCACAACTATGAAACACTCATTATCGTCCTCATGCATCGTCCAAAACCAGCATTAAACACATTAAGTCTCAGTTTCCTATTCCAAAAGACACTTCCATCTCTCCTGATCTACAGTTAATGCAAGCATTTGCCGTTGCTAGAAAAGGTCTCCCTAAAATAATCGGTGGCATACTTCCACTGCTTGTATACTCCATGTCTAAGACAAGAATTGAGCCACTGTTTGGCTCGTTCCTTAAGTGAAATGGGAACAAAATATGCGCCACGACATCTTCATTCACATGTTGAAGTCTAACTATGGAGCAAACCTCTAAAAATTCATCTAAGTGTTGTATGACTCCTCATTTTAAATTCCCATAATAATTGGCAACATTGGATGACACTAGTTTTGACCTCATAGTGTTGTGTGTCTAAACATTGGGGATACGGATACATGAGGCTGAAGTGTATGTGGTGGGTGCGAAATGTTGGCGGGGCACATGTGCGGGTTCATCTTGGTCAGCCATCCTACGTGCTTGTTTTCATTCTTCTTAAGTGCGTTCAATTTCAAGATTCAAGGTAATAACTCTTCGTTACAAGACCTTCTAGTTTACCATTCACCAATAAAACACAAAAGGCTAACACACAGCGTAGCAATAATGTCAAGGAAAATTAACTAAATGCAAACCTAAGAAAACAAATTTTACTAAGCCACAAAACAAAACTAAAACAAATCTAAAATCTAACGAAACTATACCCAACGAAATTTACACAACAAATATGTTTAATCAAACTAAATTATCAATGCAACCTAAAAGAATTTTATACTAAGAACAAAAAAAAAATCCTAGAATAAAAAAAAAAAAAAATCAAGGTAAGAGAATTTCACAATCGGGACATGCAGGATCTTCATGCTCACGACACGCTGAAGCGTTTTCCCGATTGCAATTTTCCTACAAAACAAAACAAAGCAAATAAACTTTCCAATGAAAATAAAATAAAACAATGTAAAGATGAAATTACGCAAACAACCTAAAAAGAAAATAATTAACTAACATGCAAAGAGACAAACTACACAGAACACAAAAATTAAACAATTCACCCAAAAAAGTAATATACAAAGAAATAACAAAACAAAACAACAAAGACTATAAAACTAAACAACCCAGAAACAAAAACTCAAGCTACCCAAACACACAAGTCAAAAGCACGTTGCTCCCGGCAACGGCGCCAAAATTTTGTTAGACAGTCGTCACGTTACCAAAATTAAACCTAATACGTAGTTAGCGGTAAGCAGATCAAATCCACAGGGAGCAAGACTAACAACCTAATGTATTTTAAGTAGCGGAAATGAAATTAGCAATTGATTAAAGAAACTAATAGACTAAATGCATAATAAAATAGTGCAATTAAACTAATAAAGACTTTATAATAAAAATGTTGCCGTTAGTTTTGGTTCGACACGAGACCGACTCACACAATTCTCCTCCAACCTCTACGATCCCCTAAACCTACAAGGCAAGGTAAATCAATGAAATGGCTTCCCGACACTCTAGGTATAATCTATCCTGTCCACCCGATCACTCAAGTTCGATTGGTCAAAGACTATCATTGAACGTCGATAAACGCTACAAGGCAAAACCACTATTGGTACGTGATTAACAAATACAATTTGTCAACACTAATATCCAATCAACCAACTTCACAATAAACGCAACAATAGTAGATTAAATAAATCCGAACACAACTCAATTCACAATCGATGCGAAGTAATGAAAAGCATATTCATTATTTAATTATTCCAAACCAACGTTACATTCAGCAAGTTCTATGAAAACATTAAATCATATGGACAGCATATTCATCACAAGTTATGTCCAATCATATTACAGTATCGAAATCAAACATGAAACAAACACAATATAATCCGAAGGACAATACTACCAAATTGTCCTATTATCGGCTCATCCAACTAGTCGAGAGTTGATGAGGAGAGTCGAAGGTCAATCCCGATCTTGCCTATGCCGTAACAGACAACCGGGAACTTAGCCGCTCATGGTGGTGATGACGGAGGCCGAAACGGTGGAAACGAAGCTGACCATGGCGGAGAGGAGGTAACTGACAGCGATATGATGCGAAGAAGGGGCGAAAACGACCAACGGATAGCCCGAAATATGAATAGCTGCACTTTGCCGGAAAACATTAATTTTCTGGCGGGTCTTCCAGAAAACGGTGGCGGAAATGGGATTCAAAGGTACCGATGGAAAGCTCTGGTGATGGGGAGTTCTGATCAGGTCCTGAGGAGGTGAGAAGTCATCAGAAATGAGCAGGATCTGGCCTGGAAGATGAAGAGGCGTGATAGCAAAATCACGAATTCTGGCGATTTTTGCGGCGGCTGAAGCTAGGGAAGTGTAGATCCGGCCATGGAGAAGGGACATCGACCCTTGGGGAGCTGAAACGTCCCCGAAAAACGGTCAAAATTGGCCTGGAAGACGAACAGTCATAGTGGTGGAAGACGAAACGCCGCGATTGCGTTCTGTGATTCGCGGTGGTGCTTCGGGATGATGGGACGACGATGATCTGCGCACGAGGAAGCCGAAGAGTCGCTGGAGGTCGCCGGAAATGGAAGACGAAGGGTCTCCGGAAAAGATGATGAACAGCCCCCCTGTTCACGCGAACTGCGGTTTTCTTTTATAGAATAAATTGCAAAATATCAGTTTGGTCCCTGTATAATTGAAAAGTGACAAAATCAGCCCCTTAAAACATGACATTTTACCCCCTAAACAGCATAAATGAGACAAAATCACCCTTAATCCATAAACCACAACCTAATATCAATTCATATACTTTCCAAAATCATTCCAAACACGTTAAATTCATAAGAAAAATATTAGAAAGCGATTTTCGTGAATAAATTCATAAATTCTTTAATTGTCTCAATATACTTCAATTTAATCACACATGGGGTATTTTTATCACCAAAATAGAGTCACTTTCATGACTCTAACAGTGGGTTTTCAAGGTGTCACACTACCCAAATGGTAGTATATGTAAGTGCTTGTTGCAAGAGGGTTCCTACAAACTCCCATGATCAATTATTTTAAGACGTTTATTCCCGTGGTTAAGTCTAGAACAATTAGAATTATGCTTAGCCTGCCATGATGTGTAAGTGGGATGTAAAGCAATTGGATGTCAACAATGCTTTTGTTAATGAGGAGTTGAAAGAAGCAATGCTTATGGATCAACTAGAAGGATTTATAAGTGTTGAGAATTCTTATATGTGAAGAAGGTCCCCTATGGCTTAAAACAATCTCCTAGAGCTTGGTTCCAAAAGTTCAAGGAAGCTTTGTTGCTGTAGGGTTTCTACAATTCAAAACTTGATCCTTCTATATTCATATTGCATAAAGATAATCAAGTCATCATTCTCCTTGTTTATGTAGATGACATACTCATGTAACGCCCCACTTGAGGTATGTAGTTCAATTGTGTTGTATTGCTTGAACGTTTATTGATTTGTTCTCATTTGAGCTTGCATGTTGTTATTTTCCATTGGTTGGCCCTTAGTTGGATTGGTGAGTTGATTTGGTTAAGTGTTTGCCCTAATTTTGGTTGAGACTTCGTGAATTTTTTAAATTCAGTCTTCGCCGCGGCGATGTTGGCTTGAGAGTTGTGAGTTGTTTCTATAAGTTTTCGTCGGGGCGACGGGAAGTTCTTTGCCGCCGCGGCGATGGGTCAGTTGAAAAATTTAATAAATTTCTAGAGAATTCTTCCTTTGGGGCACAATGACCATTCTACCCCTAATTAGTAGGAAAAGTGGGGAGTGAAATGCAAGGAAATTGCATGGAGAATAGTTTAAATGGGGGTGCATTTACAAAGAATTAAAAGGGCAAAGGTGGAATTCCTAAGAAAGAGTAAGGATAAAATGGGAAAGAGTGGAGAAAATATGAGATATTAAGGATTTAACTTTAGAAACCCTTCATTCTTCTTCTTCCACCGCCATACTCATTCATCCTTTTCTCTCAACTTTCCATCCAATCCTTCAAGGATTTTAAAGGGCTTTTGAGTAGTTTTTGGGTAGAGAGGTGATCTAAAGCATCCTAAGGTAAGGACCTTTATTTTAGATGTGAAATTTAGCTATAAAGGTGTTAAGGTCTTATTGTGTTATTGTTTACAAGTGTAGAGAAAAGACATGTGATCGCCAGCCGTGCCTCCGGTCAGATGAGGCCATGACCGTCACGAAGAGTGGAACATGAGGTTCCAGACGTGCCTCCGGTAAGAAGGGGACGTGACATTCGAGAGATAGAGAGAAAGAATATACACTCACATGGCCAAAGTTCTGAATCCATGCATAACCAAATCCGATCGGTATAGAAATGAGTAGAAGTCATGTAGAGCAAGAGAGTTCCCGGCCATGCCTCCAGTAAGATGAGGCCGTGACATTCCCATGAGTAGAATGGGAAAACAGAGAAATAGAAAGAACAGAAAGAGAAAATGAGTAGAGTCACGAAGAGTGGGTTGAGTCCCTAGCCGTGCCTCCGGTAAGATGAGGCCGTGACATGTACTAGAGAGTATATAGAAAAGAGTATGAGAAACAGAAACAGAAAGAGAACAAAAATGAGAAGAGAAGAGAAGAGAGTAAGGAAAGAATTAAGAGAAAGAGTTACGGGGATAGACGAGTAGAGGATTTACTTACTAAGCATTATTTTGTTCACCCCGTTGTTTTTCTATGTTTTTGCAGGTTCTAGATGAGGACGCAATCGGATGGATGTCGACGGGCGAGGAGGAGTAGTTACACTATNACAACAATTAGAATTATGCTTAGCCTGCCATGATGTGTAAGTGGGATGTAAAGCAATTGGATGTCAACAATGCTTTTTTTAATGAGGACTTGAAAGAAGCAATGCTTATGGATCAACTAGAAGGATTTATAAGTGTTGAGAATTCTGATATGTGAAGAAGGTCCCCTATGGCTTAAAACAAGCTCCTAGAGCTTGGTTCCAAAAGTTCAAGGAAGCTTTGTTGCTGTGGGGTTTCTACAATTCAAAACTTGATCCTTCTATATTCATATTGCATAAAGATAATCAAGTCATCATTCTCCTTCTTTATGCAGATGACATACTCATCACAAGGAGTAATGGAAAATTAGTTCATGAAGTTATCTCTAAATTTAGTATTTAATTTGCATTGAAGGAGTTAGGTTTTATATCTTACTTTCAAGTATTGAGGCTCACAGAAGCCAAGGATGTTTGCATTTGTCTCAATCTAAGTACATTCTAGATGAACTCAAAACAACACAAATGGAGCAAGCCTTGCCCCATACTCATGTTTTAGGGCACAAATTAGTTAAAGGAGAAGAGAGATCTCTTGCAAATGAAATAACCTATAAAAGTGTAATTAGTGCATTGTAGGATGTTATTTTAACTAGGTCTAAAGTGAGCTTTTTAGTTAACAAATTGAGTCAATTTATGTTGGAACCTATTTAAGTCCATTGGCAAAATTGCAAAAGGGTGTTGAGGTATCTAAAAGGAACCTTAGATTATGGACTAAGTATTACTAATGGTAGAAATATTGAAATTGAAGCTTTTTCATATATGGATTGGGCTAGTGACATTGAGGACAAAAAATGTGTTGGTGGCTATTGTGCTATGTTCGGTCGTAATCCAACCATAGTTAGATCAAATACCGAAAAGAGTACTAATCTTTGGCACAAATTGCTATTGAAATTTGACGGATTGATTAGTTCTGGGAAAGCTTAGCTTGGATTTAATTAATTTGTACACCAACAATTTCATGTGATAATAAGAGTTCCATTTCCTTTACTCTAAATTCATAGCTTCATGGAAAAGCAAAGCATATTGAATTGGATATACACTTCAATTGAGAAAAGGTTAGGAATAACAAACTAGGTTAGTTACTTGCCTTCAAAGGAGTTAACTGTATATATACTACCTATTTGGGCAAAAAATCGTATTGGACCTCTGATAGGCCCAATAGTACTTGACTCCTCCTCGAAGACCATCAATAGACGGCCTCGTGCCTCGACCCAACTTCCGTTGGTCCCATATTACCGGTCCATGCCTCAACCCAACTTTGGTTGGGTTCATGCTAAAAGCGCAACTATGGTTGGCCACATAAGAAAGCCCATCTCGTAAAATGGCTCCACTTCAGAGCCTAAATGGCGGCCCCAAGTTGGCCCCATGCTAAGCTCACTCCATGAATTAGGCTACCTAAACATTTTGGGCCACACTATCCTTCAAGCCCATCTAAGAGTTAGGCTCAACGCCCATTCATGACTTCGAGTCTGATTAGGAGTCAAACTCCTCAAGAGTCCAAATCCATGAAGACTCCTCACTCCACAAAACTCTGAGTCTCATGAGGATGTTTCACCAAGTAGGACTCTTAGTCCTACAAGAGATCCTACTCTATAGGACTCTAAGTCTCATACATATCTTAGTTCATCCAAGATTAATAGTCTTACATGAACTAGTACTCCAACTCCTATATGGATTAACACTACGAGTTTCATGTTTACTCAAACTCCTATTGTGCAAACACCTAGTCTTATAAGGGCCTAAGCTTCCTTGGCTCACTGTATACATAGAGGCCAACCTTCTCATTATTCATTCAATCACAACCCCTCTCTCTAGCTTACTAAGTTCTTGCTCCCAAGAACCACCATCCTTCCTCATCATAGAGCCGAATTCTAGCCACTCTACGCCAGTAATCATCGTAGAGCCGAGCTTTGGCCACTCTACACCAATAAGTCCTACCTTAGTCAACCACTCTTGGTAAACCCTTTCCTACACTCAACACCACACCAGTGTCTCCAAGTGCTTTGCATTTACTCTTCTTTGTCTTTCTAGGTCTATGAGATTGTCAATGGCCTCGTCCTCACAAGATCATCCTTATAACATTTTGGGTAGATTTTATCGTCTATAATTTGGCACCCACTGTGGGGCTCTCAAAATCATCCAGCTAACAATGACTACTTTGCATAGACAACTAGAGTTTACTAGAAACACTGAAGCCCCTTCAACCTGTCTCCACAGCTCCAGTCAACTCTGCTCTCACAGTCATAGTCAACTCCAACCTCCGTAGTTCTAGTTGACTCCACTCTCTCAACTCTAGTCAACTCAACCTTTGCAATTCTAATCAACTTCGCTCCCTCAGCTTTAGTCGACTTAACCTCCGTAGTTCTAGTTAACTCCCTTCTTAGCACTCCAACCGACTCAAGCCAAGTCTACTCAAGCTATCTATCCGGCCAACTCGCCGTCCACTCATCTAGTTGGCCCGACCTCTACTTATCCAGTCGGTTCAGCCTTCACTATTCTAGTCAGCTTTGCCCTATTCATCCAATCAGCTTGGCCCTATTCATATAGTCAGCTTTGCCTCACTCATCTAGTCGGCTCGACTACCACTCATTCAGTTAGCTTTCTCTCACTCATCTAGTCAACTCCCTTTCCACTCATCCAATCGGCTTTGCCTCCACTCATATAGTCGGTTCAACCTTCACTCATCAGTCAGCTCTGCTCTATTCATCAAATCAACTCTGTCTCACTTATCCAGTTGGCTCTGCCTCACTCATCCAGTCGACTCTACCACAATCATCTAGTCAGCTCCTCTTCCTCTCATCCAATCGACTCGAGTTTCTACTCATCCAATTGGCTTGACCTTCACTCATCTTGTTGGCTTCAACTCCACTTATCTAGTCGATTCTGCCTCCACTTATCTAGTTAGCTCTGCCTCATTCATCCAGTCAGCTTTGCCTCCACTCCTCCAGTCGATCACGTCTTCACTCTTCCAATCGATTACAGCTTCATTCCTTTGGTTGACCACACCTTCATTCTTTCAATTGACTATATCGCCACTCTTCTACTCATCTAGTCCAAGGCTCCGGTCGATCATGTTACCACTCTTCTAGTCATCTAGGCCAAGTCTCCAATCATCCCATATAGTCGGCTCAACTCAACCAGCATTGTTGGGTGGCAATCCCCTATCCTTTGCAACCACCAATTCAAGCCAACTCAATTTAGATCTCGTCACTCATGCTCATCAAACATAATATCAAGCAGGCATCCTCTCTTCACTAAGTATAAAAGGGACTAATTGATCTTCTTGCTTCTGGTCACTGACACATCTACTCGGCAAGGTTTCACACCTTACTCAACAAAGCATATTGAGCGATTGCTCTAGCTTCAGTCAACTCGGACCATGCATACTTAACTTAGCATGGAGTGGACATCCTCTTCATACAGAACATGAAAGAGACGAGATGACTTACCCTTTGAGAGGCATTGTTTCACTTGTTCAAACACCCACATTTGACTTGTCCTAGTCTAATGTTGCTCCATTACCTTCAATGGATCTCCAAAGTGCAAAACCCTCCATTCGACTTAACATCAATGGATGGTACAACTTCGACATGTCCTATTCATTCAAGAAAGAGTTTAGTTGAGTGCCACAAGCTTCAAGGCTTATAACATAACTTCCTTCATATGTCACTCGGCTCAGCACTTGCTAGTCGAATCAGTATGACAAACGAACTTCAATAACTACAAATTGCAACTTACAGAGTTCGACACATGGCCTCACATGGCCATACGACCTCACACGACCACATGGCCTCACTTGACCTCATTCGGCCTTTTTTGGTCACATGGTCTCATGTGGCCTCATTTGGCCTCGTTAAGCCTCACTCAACCACATGGCCTCATTTAGCCTCATTCAGCCACATAACCTTACTCAGCCTCAATCGGCCACACGACCTCACTCGGAATTACTCGGCCTCACAGCTTTACTCGACCACACGGCTTTACTTGACCACACGGCCTCACCTGGCTTCACCGACCTCATTTGGCCAAATGCCCTCACACGACCTCATTTGGCTTCACTCGACCTCATTTGACCTCACTTAGCCTTATTTGGCCTTATTAGGTTTCACTTGACCTCATTCGGCCTCACTCGGCTAATGTGTATTCACAATCGACAATAAAACACCAACATATGAGAATGCTTTGCACATCACTCCACTCAGCACATGCCATTCGCCCTCACAAAATGAATGATCTCCAACACCAGCTGCATCCCATTCAGCCAACACTCTCCACTTGGTGGAATGAGTTGAGTGGAACCTAGTGGTGTTATTTACGTTTCTCCTTACACAAGTTTGCTCAAAGGAACAAATTCTTTAGCTCCACTAGACTCGGTTAAACACATACTTGGACGGACCGAGTCACATCAATTCATCTGCTAGAAATTGGCTAGAAATACTCTCTAAAGTTAAGTACCCCTTAACTTAAAGAGCGGGGACAAACTGTTTGGGCAAAAAATCGCATTGGACTTCTTATAAGCTCAGTAGTACTTGACTCCTTCTTGAAGACCATCAATAGACGATCTCGTGCCTCGAACCAACTTTGGTTGGGCTCATGCCAAAAGCCTAATTGGGGTTGGCATCATGACAAAGCCCATCTCGTGAAATGGCTCCACTCTAGAGCCCAAACGGCGACCTCGTGCCAAGGCCCAACTCTAGTTGGCCCTATGCTAAGCGCACTCCACAAATTGGGTGGCCCAAACAATCTGGACCACACTATCCTTCAAGCCCATCTAAGAGTCAAGCCCAATGGTCATTCATGACTTCGAGTCTAATTAGGAGTCTAGCTCCTCAAGAGTCTAGATCCATGAAGACTCCTCACTCCTCAAGACTCAAGTCTCATGCAGATGCTTCACCATGTAAGACTCATAGTCCTACAAGAGATCCTACTCCATAGGACTCTAAGTGTCATAGATATCCTAGTTCATCCAAGATTCCTAGTCTTACATGAACTAATACTCGTACTCCTACATGGATTAACACTACATGTTTTTTGTTTACTCAAACTCCTATTGCGAGAACACTTAATTCTATAAGGACTTAAGCTTTCTTGGCTCACTATATGAACAGAGGCTAGGCCTCTCATTATTCATTCAATCACAAACCCTCTCTTTTGCTTACTAAGTTTTTGCTCCCAAGAACCACCACTTTTCCCCCACCGTAAAGTCTAGTTCTAACCACTCTACGTTGATAATCACCGTAGAGCTGCCCTAGCTAACCACTCCTGGTAAAACCTTTCCCGCTCTTAGCCTTATTAAATTCCTAACAATAGTGCTCACTTAAACGTCAGAGTGCCTACAATTGACACTACATTGATGTCCCCAAGTGCTTCGTGTTCACTCTTTTTTTGTCTTTGTAGGTTTACGAGATTGTCAGTGGCCTCGTCCTCACAAGATCATCCTTACGACATTCCGGGTAGATTTTACCATCTACACTACCAAACCTGTTATTATTGATCTAGTATAAGTTAGGAAGACATTAAGTTTGATTCTATAGAAATGATGTAGTAATCTTATTCATCAATTGACTGTAGTGTTGGTTAGATTTATTGTTTTTATCCAGGGGCTGAGCTACATTTAGGATTTGGTCACCCCAAGCCCCACAAAAATCTTTAAATTTTGTATAAAAATAAAAATTTAACCCCTATAAATATAGTTTTTCTCATTTTTGCCACCCCTAGTTTTTTAAGGTAACACTTTAGCTCCAGTAGATGTAACTTTTCTTATTACTTATGGCCCTGTTATTCATTGAAGATAGCATTTTGGCCCTCCAGGAAATATTTTTTGGCTCCACCCCTGTTTGTATCAGTAGTCAGTTGTTCTTTGCTATATTACATCAACGTAACAATTCATGAACATAAAACTTCTAAACTCATAACTTGAAACTTATAAATCAAGAATGCAAAACTTGTAATGCATAGACACGTACGTTTCATGTTGTATTATATCTATAGCTTGGGTTCTTTTGTTGCCACACCCAATGGCAGACTGCTGATACGCGTGGGATGGCCATTGCCACTCCAGACTTTAGATTATTTTCTTGAGATTTCATGTAAAAAAAGTTTCAATTTTATCCTATAAAAGTTACTCTTTTAACTTTGCCCCATGTTTCTTAAACTTACATTTTTTTCCCCTTAAATGTAATTTCCTAAATAATTTTAGTTTTTACTTTGGTTTGCCTCTTTATTAAACATTAATTTTGGCCCCTCAAACATAATTTCAGGGTTCTGTCATTGGCCACACCAGAAATGGTCTGAGATTTGATCATTAAAGTCAAAGGTTGCTAAAATTCTATGCATCTCTATTCCTCTCTCAGCTATATTTTAACTTCTTAAATGGAAAAATTATAATATCTATGCATATTAACAATACAAAAGTCAAAATAATGTTTATATTTTACTAACGTGTGACAGCTCTACTCTATCATGTATGCATTGTTTTTATATATATAAATGTTTACATGGCTGCACGTTTTATCACTCTACTAAAATAAGGAACTTCATTGTGAAATCGTGGTGCTCACCAATCAACTTGCAGTTCCAGTTCACTCAAGGTTTCCATTTTTTATTCACGTTCTTTTAGCATGCCTAGATATATAAAGGAAACCAATACTTGCTTTCATATATAGATCGAATTTGTATATCCCAAAACTAAAGAATATGAAGATGTCAACAGTAGCTGCATTTGCTCTAGCCCTTGGCCTCATTTTTGTCAACCTTACAGGGCATTGCGATGGCGCACTTCAGGTCGGGTTTTATAGAGGAAAGTGTGGATTGTTAGATGTTGAGTCTATTGTTAGAGCCGTTGTTACCGTAAAGTTTTTGAAAGACAGAACTATTGCACCAGCTCTCATTCGGATGCAATTTCATGACTGCTTTGTCAATGTAAGTTATCTTAATTTTTTAGCTACCAAACATGTCATTATATGATATGAATAAGCTAATTTGAATCGTACTTTATGGTGAAAAAGGGATGCGATGCATCGATTCTCCTGGATGGAAACTCCACTGAGAAAACTGCAGGTCCGAATTTAAGTGTAAGGGGTTACGAAGTTATTGATGCAGTAAAGGATGCTGTCGAGAAATTTTGCCCTGGGGTCGTCTCTTGTGCTGATATCATTGCCATAGCAACCAGGGATGTTGTTTACTTGGTAAGAATAAAAAATAAATAAATAAAATCCTGATATTCTTATATATATGTAGTATAAATAAATTCTCTTAAAAGATTATCAGAAAAAGACTGACAGAAATGTTGTAGCTACTTTTTCCAAAACTCATATGCTTTTGTACATGCAGAGTGGAGGAGGGAAATACAGTGTGGAAACAGGAAGNCTGGATTTCTTGAATTATGTTGAAATAATGTTATTTACAAAAGACTAACATATATTATTAGGAGATAGCTTTGACTCATATCCAACAGAATCATTTAGAAATATATTAACAGAAAGTTCTCTTTCTCATTTGAAAAATACGTATGCTAAACCAGGAAATGATGCTGCGCAAGCAGCAGCAGTGATCCGCAACTTGAGGTTATCTCTCAGTAACATGCCCATCACCGCAACAAATCCATAAACGGTCGCAATATAGCCTATTCCTGTAGTGATTTGTGCTGCAATTCGAGGCTTGCGGCCGCATACTACGATACCAAGTAGGCAACAAACAAACCCGATAATGTTACAAGCTGCAGCATAACGCACGAGGATTTTAGCATTTTGGGACAAAGCGTTGTTGTTGCTCCCACCGGACCCAACTGTCAGTAATGTTAGAGCTGCTTGGGTAGTTATCACCAGAAATGTCTCTATCAGTCTAGGACGATTGAGCAGTGGTTCTCTACTTTCAATTGAAAACGAGTCCCTTTGGCTCTCAGAAAATGGTGGCGTTATGTTCAGCACTGTATCTGCAGGCGATGCTAGGGTTGAAATGGAAGAGTTTTGATCTAAAACTTGAGTATGACTGTGATCATGAAAGGATGTCTCACAAGGGGAAGCATGAGATGGCTGAGAGCTCTTGCCACAAAACTGGCAACTTGTAGCAGTTATTAATTCATCATTAGCTGCCATCGACCATTGCTTGGCAATGGCTTGAGAAAATAACGAAGCAATAGTATGTTCCTGAAAGTGCTGAGATAAGATAGCCATGTGAATGAGCTCATCTAAGGAATGAGTTCCTAGGACCATATTTTCGATGACTGGTTGCATGGAATGTCTTCGTTTGTGGCATAACTCCTGAATCAAAGGCAGTGGTTGTTCAGAAGCTGCAAAAGTTGGCCTTTTCTCTGCCTGATTACAAAAGCAACCAGAGGTTACATGTACAGAACCTGAATGATTAGAAGCCCCTCCAGGTTGAAACAATTTCCACAACTCACATGGGCATTTTTCAATATTCTCTAACATACTACGTGTCAGCAACACAGGGAACCGCCGTTTCATTTCACAGATTGAAAGAGCAAGCTCAAGCCCCAAAGGATCAAACAAGAGTGGATTTCTAAGACAGGATTGAACCTGAAAATTGTCAAACCATGCCAATTAAATGACAGCTATCTGGAATATAAGATATTGCAATAAAAAAGGAGCTTGATTAGGCAAATAAATATACCTGTTGATTAGGAGAAGCTTGTAGCGTTGATGATGAAGAGGAAGCCATTCTAGAAGAAGGAAAGAAAGGCTTAACTAATCAATGTTGTGGATTAAGATACACCTTACTATATATATAGTACGAAAGAATTTTTGAAGGCTCAATCAATGCCACTGGTTAAAAGCACTTACAAAAGGAAATAACAAATGAATCAAAATAATAATTCTTCTCTGTGGGAATTTCCTGGAATTTCCTGAGCTTCAAAGCGTGTGGTGAGAAGATGACTTCTCTTGCAACATGTCTTATATAGTCTAGCGAGTCAGCGAGCAAGTCTCCGAGGGAAAATTGTGGCCGGTTTCTTGTCTAAGTTTCCTGCAATTCATGTATATGATTGATATTGAATTTATTTATTAACACCGTTGAAAGTATTGTGAAGCCAAAAACGGAGCCGTTTCACTTAAGTATATTCAAGCCAAAACGGGGTCGTTTTGTTTAAGACCATTACCGAATTTCAGCCGTCAGATCAAGACAGATCCAAGGGCTGAGAATTACGAACGCAGACATATATAAAGAAGAGCAACAGTGATAAGGGCATACGAATTGTTCATTGTCAATCGGGGTATTAGGGTTTGAGAGAGGGAAATACTGGGGTTTGGTTTTCTCTGCTGAATCTTTTTGGGTTAATCTGGTTAGTTGAGAGAGGGTTGCGTTTCCTTCCAAAGGCTTGTATTTGTCCTCTGTTTTCTTGCAGATTATTGAAAGATTAGTGAGTGATTAGGCCTTGGTTGGGTGTTAGTCTGTTTCGGCAGATTTGTAGTCATATCCTTCTTGTAATCGTTGAATATTTTCTTAGTGCTGTGAGTGTCCGTATTTCGGAGCTCAACGTGGATGTAGTCTATTCAAGATTGAATAGACGAACCACGGTAAAAATCATGCCTTGTGTTGTGTGTGTGATTCATTGATCTTTAATCTTGTTTGTGTGATTATTTCTTTTGTGAATTGCTTGTTAGGCTTAGGTTATAACAGTGGTATCAGAGCTAGAAAGTTCTAAGGGGATTTAGGGTTAGAAATCGTTTGGTCTTTTGTACAAATTCTAAAATTAGGGTTTGTTAGATTTGGGGGTTTTTTCGATTTCAAGATCCTAGATCGTTAGGACTTCAGATCTTGCTAAGTCTTGGGGTTAAATTCGTGAGATTGAGTTACAGACACAAGGAATCGATGAAGTTCGTAGAAATTCTAAAATTAGGGTTTGTCAGATTTGGGGGTTTTCGAATTAAAGGCTTATAGGGCCTTAGGGTTTTCGAATTGACCTTGAATCAGGTCGAATTGGTTAGTCTGGGTCACAAACACGAGTCAAGGGAAAAAGGTCTAGGTCTTGTCTAAGGGTATTTAGGCTGGAACACCAGTGACTGCCTTAAAAACTGCTTGGCAGTAATTGGCGAATTCTGGTATAACAACGCCACGTACCCTTTGACGATTTTGGCTGTGTTAGTCTTGTCACTTTAGTCTTGTTTGTGTCTTGCCTTGTGTGATACAGTTTAAGGGTGTTTAGGCTGGAACACTAGTGACTGCCTTAAAAACTGCCTGACAGTAATTGGCGAATTCTGGTATAACAACACCATGTACCCTTTGACTGTTCTGTCCTATTACTACAATACAATGAGTACTACTCGTATGGAGATCTCCCAATATGATGGGAAGATCGACTTTAATACATGGAAAAAGAAGATGAAAGCCCTTCTTTCGCATAATAAAGTTGGGCTTGCCTTAGAAAAAGATGCCACTAAGTGGTCTGAAGAGAAACTGAAAAAAAAGGCTGAAGTGGATGAGGAGGCCTACAATCAGATCATAATGAATCTGTCCGATGCAGTCCTGCGAAAGGTTGATGGCATGGAAACACCGCTCACACTCTGGGGTAAACTCGAATCCCTTTATTCCTTACAGTCTGCACCAAACTTAGCATTTCTTAAAGGAGCCTTATTTTCTTATAAGATGGA
The DNA here is from genome assembly GCF_008641045.1 of Pistacia vera. Lineage (NCBI taxonomy): Eukaryota > Viridiplantae > Streptophyta > Magnoliopsida > Sapindales > Anacardiaceae > Pistacia > Pistacia vera. Next base: position 188,439 of record NW_022196428.1, read on the forward strand.
TGTTACTAAGTCTGTAGAAGAAAACCTTGATAAGTTTCTTAAGATGACATTAGTATTGAAAGGTACAGATCAGGAGTTGGGAGACTCCAGTCTGGCAATGATATTGTTAAATTCACTGCCTGATGAGTACTTGGTGGTGAAGAATGCTTTACAATACACTGGGACAGTTCCCAGTGTTGACCTGATTATAGCAGGTCTTAAATCTAGGGAATTGGAGTTGAAAATACAGAAAAGGAATGGAAATAACCTGTTTGTCAAAGGTAGATCAGATCCAGGACAATCAGGAAGGGATAGCAATAGGAATTTCCAACAACACATAAACCCTAGGGCTAAGAAAAAGGGGAAGAATAACAAGTCTAAGGGAGAAACTAGGAAGTGTTTTCACTGTAATAAACCTGGCCACCTTAAGAAGAACTGCTATGATTGGATAAAGAAACAAAAACAGCACAATACAGAGAGTAACTTAGCTAGCACTAGCACTGGCATTGAAGTTTCAGAAGCCCTCACTATCTCAAACCATGCTAGTAGTAAGGAATGGGTCCTAGATTCAGGGTGCACTTTTCATATGAGTCCCAACATCCAATGGTTCCAGAACTTTAGGAAGGGAGAGTTAGAAACTGTCTTCATGGGCAATAATCACTCTTGTAAGGTTCAAGGCATAGGAAACATAACCATTAGGTTGAATAATGGCAAAATCATAATGTTAACCAGAGTGAGGTATATACCTGACCTCAAAAGAAACCTGGTCTCCTTGGGAACTTTGGATGAAGCTGGATGTAGTTATAAGGCAGAAAAGGGATCCATAGTGGTGTACAAGAATAATGAAATACTACTTGAAGGGGTCAAACAAAATGGGCTGTACATTCTGTGTGGTCAACATTGTGCACTCACTGTAAAGTCTGCATTATCATCTACAAATCTGACTGCTGCAGAGAAATGGCATTTGAGACTTGGCCACATAGGCCAAAAAGGTATGACAGTGTTAAGCCAACATGGGTACTTTGGTAAGGAATCAATATCTGATTTAACTTTCTGTGAAGTTTGTGTGTTGGGAAAACAGCACAGAATGAGTTTCCAAAAGGGGACTCATCTGGCTGAAAAAGGGTTAGACTATGTTCATGCAGACCTGTGGGGTCCTGAAAGGGTTAGAACACATGGAGGGAATTGTTATTTCCTCTCCATTGTGGATGACTATAGCAGAAAGGTATGGGTGTACCTACTTAGGTCTAAAGATGAAGCCTTAACCAAGTTTAAAGGCTGGAAAAACTTGGTTGAAAACCAAGTTAACAGGAAGGTAAAAACCTTTAGGACTGATAATGGCCTAGAATTCTGTAATCAGGAGTTTGACTCTTATTGTGTAGAAGAGGGAATCTTGAGGCATAGGACTGTTAGGGGAACCCCTCAGCAAAATGGAGTTGCTGAGAGAATGAACAGAACCCTTCTTGAAAGGGTTAGATGTCTCTTATTCACAGCTGGTCTACCAAAAACTTTTTGGGGGGAAGCATTAGGCACAGCAGCTTACCTTATAAATAGGAGCCCTTCTAGCTCAATAGACTTTAAGTGCCCTGAAGAGAAGTGGTCTGAAAGGAGACCATCTCTTGAACACCTAAGAGTCTTTGGATGTGCAGCATATGCCCATACCAGAGATGGAAAGTTAGAACCAAGATCCCTCAAGTGTGTTTTTTTAGGATATCAAGAGGGAACAAAGGGTTATAGGCTGTGGGAAAGGGCTGCCCCAGGGGTTAGGGTAATTGTTAGTAGGGATGTGATTTTCAATGAAACAGTTTTCCCTTGTAAATCTAGTACTAACAGTGCAGGTAGCTCACAAGAAGAGTCTGAAACCTCAGGACAAACTGGGACAACTCAGTTTGAGGTGGAGCCTGAGACTAACCCTGATCAATACACCCAAATAAATGATCCTGACCCTGTTGAAGATCAACCACATCATAATCTAGAGCAGGAGGGTGAAGATTACCCTACTGACAATGCTGAAGAGGATCAGCAGGATAACCAGGCCCAATATCAGTTAGCCAGGGACAGAGTCAGAAGGGAAATCAGACCCCCTGCAAGGTACAGCTATGCTGACCTGATTTATACAGCACTCCTAGCTGGGTCAGAAATACATCGATCAGAACCAGATACCTATGATGAGGCACTGAGTTCAAGGGATAGAAAAGAATGGCTGGTTGCTATGGAGGAAGAGATGGAGTCATTGCACTCAAACAAAACCTGGACACTAGTTCCAAAGCCAAAGAATCAAAAATTGGTGGAGTGCAGATGGTTGTACAAACTGAAAGAAGGGATAAATGAGTCTGACCCACCAAGATTCAAAGCAAGGTTAGTGGCTAAGGGCTACACTCAAAGAGCAGGTATTGATTTCACTGAAATATTTTCTCCAGTAGTTAAATTTAAAACTATTAGACTCATGCTAGCAATTGTAGTTCAACATGATTTAGAGATAGAACAACTGGATGTTAAAACTGCTTTCTTGCATGGTGAGTTGGATGAGAAAATATTCATGAGTCAACCTGTAGGTTTTAAGGATAAAAAACTGCCTGATTATGTATGCTTACTGAATAAATCTCTGTATGGACTTAAACAGTCCCCTAGACAATGGTACAAGAGATTTGATGCATTCATAATAGGAAATGGATTCACTAGAAGCATGTATGATAACTGTTTCTATTTTGCCTGTATGAATAACATGCCAATCTACCTTTTGTTATATGTAGATGACATGTTAATAATTTGCAAGTCCATGTCTCAAATTAATGCATTAAAGGCCAAATTGAATACTGAATTTGATATGAAGGACTTAGGAAAGGCAAAGAAAATACTAGGAATGATGATTGATAGAGATAGAAGTGCACATACTCTTAAACTGCATCAATCCTCATACTTACAAAAACTAGTTTTAAAATTTGGTCTGAATGAATCCAAAGCTGTGACAATGCCCTTAGCAAACCATTTCATACTTAGTAAGTCACAGTCTCCAAAAACAGAGTCAGAAAGATTAAAAATGGAGAATGTCCCTTATTCTAATGCCATAGGTTCTGTAATGTATTCCATGATATCCACCAGACCTGATTTAGCATATGCAATATCACTATTAAGCAGATTCATGTCAAACCCTGGAAATGAACACTGGAATGCATTAAAATGGCTAATGAGATATATTAATGGTTCTGTTCAAATTGGTTTAATGTTCTGTAAAAGATATGCATCACTTGATCTGGTGGGGTATGTAGATGCAGACTTTGCAGGTGATAGAGACTCTAGGAAGTCCACAACTGCCTATTACTTCACACTGGGAGGCAACTGTGTTAGTTGGAAAGCTCAGTTGCAACCTCTGGTTGCATTATCCACTACTGAAGCTGAGTATGTAGCAGTTTCAGATGCATTCAAGGAAGCAACTTGGTTGCAAGGAATCCTGAAAGAAGCTGATCTGTTGAATGGCACAGCAACAGTCTACTCTGATAGTCAAAGTGCCATTCATTTGAGCAAGAACCCAGTGTATCACGAACAAACTAAACATGTGGATGTAAGGCATCACTTTGTCAAAGACCTGATTGCAAAGGGAGAGATAAATCTGTTGAAGGTACCCACTGAAGATAATCCAGCGGACATGGGAACAAAAGTGGTGACCACAGCCAAGTTCAAGCATTGCTTGAACCTGCTTCACATTAAGTAAATACTGCCCTTCAGAGCTGAGAAGAAATATGGAATAGCTTACTGCACTAAAAGGAATAAAGTTGGCTTCAAGGTGGAGACTGAAAGTATTTTGAAGCAAAAAACGGAGCCGTTTCACTTAAGTATATTCAAGCCAAAACGGGGTCGTTTTGTTTAAGACTATTACCAAATTTCAGCCGTCAGATCAAGACAGATCCAAGGGCTGAGAATTACTAACGCAGACATATATAAAGAAGAGCAACAGTGATCAGGGAATACAAATTGTTCATTGTCAATCGGGGTATTAGGGTTTGAGAGAGGGAAATACTGGGGTTGGTTTTCTCTGCTGAATCTTTCTTGGTTAATCTGGTTAGTTGAGAGAGGGTTGCGTTTCCTTCCAGAGGCTTGTATTTGTCCTCTGTTTCTTGCAGATTATAGAAAGATTAGTGAGTGATTAGGCCTTGGTTGGGTGTTAGTCTGTTTTGGCAGATTTGTAGTCTTATCCTTCTTGTAATCGTTGAATATCTTCTTAGTCCTGTGAGTGTCCGTATTTCGGAGCTCAACGTGGATGTAGTCTATTCAAGATTGAATAGACGAACCACGGTAAAATCGTGCCTTGTGTTGTGTGTGTGATTCTTTGATCTTTAATCTTGTTTGTGTGATTATTTCTATTGTGAATTGCTTGTTAGGCTTAGGTTATAACACAATGATTAGATGCGAAATCTCACTCTGGGCAGGTGTCAAACAGAAGCTCAACAGAGTCATCAAATGGATGGCCAAGCCTGTTCTCCTCTTCCTCCTCAAGCTCCTTCAGCCCAGAATTATATGCACCCTCTGCCTCATAACCCTATAATCCTTGGCAAGACTTTCAACTCAGGATTCTGCTTGTGCAAGCGGTACATCTCTTCCTTCTCTGAGTCCTTGAGATAAGACCCTCTTGCACCAGGCTCTCGTACTTGCTTCAGCAGCACACGCATCTCACGAATTCTCTCACCCCATCCCTCAACAAGAGCCTTGCTCTTTCTGTTCTCTGCTTCTTATCTTATCTTCAATCTCTTGCACATTGGAGACCACTGTAGATTGACAATATGTGTCCTGTCCATTACTGCTGGAACTAATTTGATGTCCAACAGCCTCATCATCAAAATGCTCCTTGGTCAATCCAGTTGACCACATTGAACTCGTTTCCCAATTTAAATAATCAGAACTAATCACACCAAATGATCCACCCATAGCCTTCTCCCATTCATTTTTACTTTCACTCCCATCACCATCACCGTCAACTGACTTCACTGAGAATGCTCGGGTCAGTATACCCCGATTAGCCTCACATCCACTCTTTGAAGTTCGCATCATTTCCCCATGATGGTAAAGTTTTCTCCAAAATTCTTGTGGTGTTTGCGACAGTACTAATAAAAGTAGATAACAAGCGAGATATGACACGGATAAGATAATGCATATTAGCAGTACTCAAAATCAAACTCTGTTTCTCCAAAACCACACTACAAGTACACAATCCTGAAACAAGAATAACCGCATGTCAGTAACTAAAAAAACAAACCCAGATACCATCATATAATCTAACTGACTTCCCTAACGTTTGACCTTATAATTTGAAAGATACAGATGAAGTTGACCCAAAATTTAGAAAATCATTAACCTCGCCTAAGACAGAACTCCCTTAAAATTTATCAAAAATGTACCTTTTCTTTTTTAGGGAAATAAATACAAACAAAAAGATACAAAGAAAAGTATAAAATGATATAAAAGGAAAAATACTAAAACCCCTGAAAGTCTTCTATTCAAGATAAGAATATCAAGTTCGAAAGCCACTTTTTAATTCCTAAATATAGAAAACAGAATGAAAACAAAAATAAAAAAAATAAAAAAGCTTTCGTTCGTATGACAGAATGAAGAAGATTTTGAGCTATGGAAGAAGAAGTAAGAACAGTATCAGAATTAGAAACAAAAACCATATGCCAAACTCCATCAGAAACCTAAGTTTGTTATCATAAAATTGATATAATGTAATATAAATTTAAAAAGAAAATGAAAGAAAGAAGATCCTTCGCCCTTGGCTCTTTTCAATAATCATAACTCAATCATCAACATATGCGCTAGCCAAACTTTATTAACAACTCATAAAAAAACTTTAAAAAAAAAACTGTCAAAGTTTCGATTGTTGAAGCTAGAAACACGGCTTAATTAACGGACAAAAGCTACGGGAAAGGGAGGCGGCGAACGGCACAACCAGCATGGTCAAGGCGGACTTCGACTTCTGAGAGAGTTGGCGGCCGCTCCGAATTCGAATATTTAATATAGGAGGAGAGAGTGACACTGGTCTTCTTAACTTTCCTCGTATGGTAAATCTAACGAGATAATTATTAACATTAAACCCAAACCCCGAGGTTGGGATAAAATAAGAAAAGGCCCTCCAGCACCAGTAATTATGCTCAACCTCCTTCCATCAGGCTTTTCACGTTAGTTTTAACAAGGAAAGAGGGTAAAAGAGTAAATGTTTCTAAAGGTTTATAATTATTAATAGTTACTAACAATAAACCTCCTGAAACTCGCAAAACTTATTTTGATCCTCTAAAATTCCAGAAATTACCACATAAAACTCCTGTTCTTAGTTTTAATTTTTAATTAAATATGGAAGTTGACTAGTTTTGAGCAAACATAATTATAAACTTATCCTAATTATATTTTGAGCATGATTAATAAAAATTTTAAAAATTCTTAAATAATACAAACTCCTAGATGAGGATATTAAAGTCATTTACCTTTAGTTGATTCAAACTAACACAAAAACACTATCGGCATAAGGTTAAGTGTAATTACTAATACTTGATGTAAAGTTGATGAGATTTTTTTTTTTTTTTTTTTGGTATCCAAAAGTGTCCAAGTTAACTTATGTGTTTCTCAATTATTCTTTAAGACCTTGAAATTGTCAGATAAGCTTCCAGTGATTACTTTTTATTAGTAGTAGTAAAGATTCGAACTCAAACCTCTTGAATTGATGAGACTTTTAGTTCCAGTTTTTTCTTTTTTTGTTTTAATAAATTATATTTAGCTCAATTCAATGGTCGAAAAGATTTTAAAATAACTACTTACCAGTGGGAAGAGTAATGCTTGGGTGAAAGTCTATTCAACAATTTTTAGTTTTTGCAGGCGAAAAAGTAGTTTAAGTTAGCCTTGGATAAGACTGAACAACAATTTTTTAGATTCATGGTTACCCTAATATGGAAAGACAAAAAATAAACAAGAAAATAAAACTTATTTATGTGACTAACTCAGTTAGTTATTTTGAGGGTTTTCCAACCAACTTTTTGTTCGTACCAAAGCCTTTTTCAAATCAACGTCTAGGCCTCACAATGAAAAATACTATACAGTTCAGAACTCAAATAAGAATCTGAAGTAAAACCAGGAGTAGAAAGAGGAATCGCCGAGTAATCTCGTGCCATTCGTGCCAGTGCTGGATATTTTGCGGAGTTGGTGCGCCACCAAGCTAATATATCAAACTCTTCAACTGAAGGAATTTTAGGTTCATTAAAATAGAGATCAAGTTCTGAATTTGAAGATGTGTAAGGTTTCCCCAGAGTTTCTAGCATCCTCGGAACTTTTGTGTATTCATTGTAAACATTAGTAACTTCATTAATGACTTTCTTAAGACGAGCATCCGCATCCCTGCCATAGAGTTCCATGTACCAACCTGCTACAATGTCCGTCTTGAACCGCGGATCAAGAATCACTGCAATTACCAGAACCAAGTTACAATTGCTCCAATATGTCAAAATATTTCTCTCTAATACATTATGCAATTTCGCTAACATAATAATTGTCACTTCCTTCCCATTGAAGCAATTTCATATATATGTCACAAACCTTGGGGAAATATACATTTGCAGTAGTATAATTGCTCCTCGGCAAGTTATTAGCAGCGTCTTTTAACACATGTGCGCACTCATATGCTGCAGTTGCCTTATACCATAGCTCATTTGTTAAATTTATTAACTTGAAATTAGGATCTATCTGTTCAAGTTCACAAAATGCTTCTTTAAACCCCAATGCACTCTCAAGCACCTCTAAATCATCCAAAATCCGCTTCATAAAGAAGGCCTTCAGAAGTCACTCTCTTGGCCAAGGACTTGGCTTTATTTACCTCAATTCGGAACTTATTTTCATTTGATAGCATCTCACAGACGTAATTAAACGACTTCCTTATTTCACTAAGCAAGCCTACCATGCAAGTCGGTCCATTCTGAACATTCCGTTTTAAGGTTATCTACTAGCCAATGAATGGGTAACAAATTCTTGTTGAAAAGGAATAAAGCTTGTTTACCAATCCGTATGTTTGGAAAACAAATACCCAAATCGCTTTCACAAATACCTTCGACTGTAGAGCATATATTCTTATCAACATTCAGATCCAAAAGTAGACCTTTAACATCAGAGAAACCCCTTTCACACCATTCGTATGCAAAATCAATAATCTTTTTCTTCAGTGCCCAATTATCATCAATAAAGTAGAGTACAACCAAAATGTACTCCATCTCATACCACTCAAATTTCAAACGGAAATTACGGGACAATTTATTGAAATATCCACGAAGCTTTTCCTTCTCTTCTTTGTAAACATGGAATATGTCGACCTTTATGGACCTTAGTGATGAAAATCCGTACTTAATGATCATTCGTGCCGCATCCAAATGATTCAATTCTTCATCAGTCACAGATTTTTCTTTGACAACAATCGGAGCAATCAAATGATTTGTTTCAACAACTGCAGCTTCACCTGGATTTCTGTTACCACGATGGCATCTTTCTAAATGATTTTTCAGATGTGTGGTTCCTTTCTTGCTTGAACCATGAAACTTCCTCTCACAGTGTTTGCATATAGCCCATTCTTTCCCATCTTCTTTATGTTTTGTGAATTCCTTCCAAACCTTTGAATTCAAATTTCTTCGTTTAGTTCGTGACAAGTTCTCCAAATCTGCATTCATTATCTCATTTTCATGATTGGAAGTGGGTTCAGAACCAACATTTTGTTCTCTAATTTGGGTGATTTCCTGTCAAGATCAGAAAAACAAGTTATTATATGCTAACTCTACTTCAGTTTCTAGTATAAAGCTCCACGTAAAGGTAATTTCAATAGTGACCGGAGCCATTTGCTTCTATTGAATTGTCTCAATGGAAAAAGCAGAGTTGAGAAAAGAAATATATGCTATGCAAATAAACTACTCTCTCTGCTTCGTATTTTTGGAGACAAAATGTGCTGTGGATTGTTAATTTTTGGAGTCAAAATATGTACCACTATTCACCCTGATCAGATTATTGAGATTCAAAAGAGGCACGCGAAGCACTTAAGTTTACAAAGAATTGATCTCGTATATAGCTTTGGCGTACAGGAAACTTGAAATTATGCGAAAAATACAGGAAAACCAGAAATACTTCACTTTCAGAGCTATATGAAACAAGTTCAATCTTTGTGAATTTGAATACTTTGTGCCTCTTTTAAGTCTCATTAATCTCAAGTAAATCCCACCACAAAAATTGACTTGGGATTCATTAATAATCACAGCACATGGACTTTTGTTTCAAAGATTAATACAAAACATGGAGAATTTTTGCATTTACACTACTTAATTTCTATGGAGCAAAGAAGTAAATATTCCTCTGATTAAATTCAAGATTCAATAAAAAGTAGATAGAGAGAGACCAACCTGATCATGATTTGGAAGTGTTTCAACTTCATCACCATTACTTGTTTGGAAAAAAATTTCTGATGTTCCTCCGACCGATTGAAGGGTTCCACCAGGTCAAGGCATCATCAAAGTATCGCATCAATTTGAAGGGAAATTTTATCATGGAGGACAAGACTTTCGGATAGTCCAATATTCAACTTAAAAGTATCGCATAATCTCCTCCGCTTCTCCGTCTGTTGAAAAAAAGACTCCAATTGCAAATTGTCATGCTTATATTTACAATAATGTTTATTTTATGATTAACGTGATATTATCAAATAAAGTGTCAATTAATTGAAATTTTAGCTTTGTGAATACAATATTATTGTTATATTTATGGATACTCTTTATTTTATTTTTTTTACATATACGATGCCTATTAAGACTTGGGTCAAAATTGGGCCGATTCAGGAAGAATTGGGGGTTACTAAAAAGGGAGCCCACATTGGAGATCATTATCCTGTTGAATTATTTATTAGATAGTTAAAATGTAATTTACAAGAGTCCGATTCACTTTTAAGTTTGTTTCATGAAAGGGTATCAAGAGTCGTTGAGTTCCTCGATAGTGAAAATGAATTTGTAGCATTAAACGAAGACTTTAACCATAGAAATTTTAACAAATAAAAATGAATTTCTGCCTACATCCACATAACAGCAACAAATCGAACTTCAATAACAACAAACATTACACAAATGAACAGTAATTATAAACTTGGTTTGTAAGTGATATTGCATTTTATCATTTAATTCTAATTTAAATTATTGGTCATTGGTTAAATTGAATCCTTTAAATTGAATCCAATGTATTAAAATAGAATTAAATAATTATGTTTAGTCTTTGATATTTATATTCCATAACTTGCCTAATTAATCAATTACTCAAACATTCTTATTCTAATCCTATAGAGGTATTATAATTATGTTTCAATAAACTAGATTAATATATTATAGAGGATGGTGTGGTTCAATAAGCACATGCATTATAAGTAATGTAAAAAGTTTAATTGGGTCAACTGATATCCAAAACCTGGACTTTATTAGAGTTGTGTGTGATTTTGCCATAAATGCCCGCAAATCTCGGACGCTCATAGAGAGATAGTTTGACCCAGAATCAGCTCAACCCAAAAGCAAGCTCGACTTAGAATCAGTTTGATTTAGAGTAAGCTCGACCCAGTTGAAGCTTATCACAATGACCAATCTAAACAATTGTTCAATGAAATCAAAGATAAGCTTCAATCTTGGATATTTTGGAAGGGATAATAAATACCATTGATAGCGCAATCTTAGCGCTCAATTGCGAAGATCACAGGATTACAAATCAACTCTGATTGCAATCCCGAAGTTATCTCTCTATCTATTAATCACACATTTGTATAAAAACCCCTTGAAACGATGAAAAAAGGGTTAGCAAATTTACTCAAGCATATTATATTTTTCCTGTAAGCCCTCAAAAGCAATAAGATAACAGTGGACGTAAGCTCAAGTTCTAACTTGCCGAATCACTTTAAAAATCCTTTTGTTTTCTTTACATTATTACTACATTATTTATATTTAATTGCTGGTTTATCTTAAATCACGCACACATCAGTTTCGATTCCATCAAGGTAAATCAGTTCTCTCAGGTTAGTGCAATTTTCGTATCAACATTTTGGTGCTAGAGGATGGGCCCTCCGCTTGTCTCTCTTATTTCTAGCGAAAACAAACAATTTTAGTGAATAATTGATCACTTGTAATTCCCAATGGCTTATACAAAAACCCAAGCAACCACTGGAAACCATAACAATGTGGAAGCCACCCATCAGGAGATGAATCAGACTGTTGTTCCAGGCTAACCGCCAATACCACTAGCGTATAGCAGGTTTCAAATCAGTTGGGGGTAGGGACCTCTAACCTTGAGAATGGTTAACTGATGGAGATAATAACATTGCTAGTTGTACAAGTGGTGCAATAGAATGTGGCTGAGTTAAGAAAGGAGCAGTAGGCCAACTAGAACCTCAATCAGCCGCACTTTACAAAGGTTACACCCACCAGGTAGAATAACTCTATTAGTGACCAATCTGGTTTGTCGGCAGTCAAAAGGGACCATCACCCCCGACATCGAGGGCACATTCCACACACGAGCATGAATCTTAGGGCAAGTTAATCCCGGGAGGCGACTAGGCAAGCAGCCCATGGGGGAAAATGAAGATAATGGTCGCCAGAGGGATTCTCGTCCTAATCGATAAAATGCCTAATGCCAGCGTGCCAGTTTTAACCCACGTCAAAGGCAAGCTCAAACCTCGTAAGCACGCGAGATTAGAAATGCATGCCAATCTAGCAATAACTGACGTTTCAGTTTCAACCAACATTGTGAGCAATGCATCGAGGAGCATGACAACACCAACTATCTCAGCCATCATGACTCCACCCTCTCACAATGAGGATTTGGATCAGGCTCTCAAATGACTGATCTCCAGGCTCATTTGCTCGAGGTAAGGTTGAACAGAGCCCGCAATCAGAATCGTCCTCACAATAAGGATTTGGATCAGGTATAGAAAATGTTCGATGATCTGAGAGCCCGAAAAAAAAAAAAAAAATTTCTACTTCAGTTTCTTGTATAGAGCTCCACGTAAAGGTAATTTCAATAGTGACAAGACCCATTTGCTTCTTTGAATTGTCTCAATGAAAAAAGCAGAGTTGAGTAAAAGAAATATATGCTATGCTAATAAACTACTACATTAAAACCTCTCTATAGTCATAATAGTGAGATCAAACTAATTTATTACTATAAGGAGGTTATAACTTAATAGAAGTATAGTTACAAAAATTAATATTTTGATTTCTTATTTTATAATTCATATTTTAATAGTATGTATTAGGATTTCAATTAATTGCTTTTGTAGTATTGGTATTAGTATTAGTGTCACACAACTATTCTGTTCCTACCACCAGCTAGTACTTCCAAAATCCAGCTGTGTGATGCAAGCATCATTAGAATTTTCAAAGGTTATTATAGTCAACGTTTTAATCGCCTATTTTTGAAATGAATAGAAGATCATGTATTGGAACCAAAAAAGAAAAGTATCCTTAATAAAATTGTAAATGCAGTTGATGCATAGTCAATTGATGTGAAACTACAGACAATTATCAATTGTTTTAAACACTGCAAAATTAGGACCCCCCATGTTGATGAATTGCAAGCTACAAATGAAGTGGATGTGGAGAATAAAAGACTCATTGCAGAATTGAGTGATCAGATTCGACAACTTCACTATATTAATCGAATGCATAATAATGTCTGCCTCGATCATCCAAATGAGCAACAAGTCGTATATGCTTTAACTGAAGAAGAAATCATTGCTGCAATTAGACAAAAAGAGAAATGAAATAATCCCAATGATGATAGTATATAAATACAAAAAGTTTCGTGCCATGAAGCTTTAAACATGCTTGAAAAGCTAGAAATATTTTAATTTCAACAAGAAGATGTCCATGCTAGCGAATTATTACATACCTGTAAGTTAAAAAGTGTCGTAATAACTTTAAAGCATAAATCATTGTCCCAAACAAATTTAGATAAATATTTTATTTCATTTTAAACCTTTAATGTAACGTAACATATATTTTTTTGCAATATAAATATAATTATTATTATGTGGAGGCAACTTTCCTTAAGACAAGAATTAGAAAAACTATAACTTATTACAATGTGGAGTTTATTCTTATTTATAACTATCCCAAATTGGGATTAAAATTTTTTATGACCATGTAAAGTTTATTCCCATATAAAGTATCACTATAGAGAGGTTTTACTGTATATCTTTGCTTCATATTTTTGGAGACAGAATGTGCTGTGGATTATTAAATTTTGGAGTCAAAATATGTACCAGTATTCACCCTGATCAAATTAGTGAGATTCAAAAGAGGCACGCGAAGCACTTAAATTTGCGGATGATCTCATATATAGCTTTGGTGTACAGGAAACTTGAAATTATGCGAAAAATATAGGAAAACCGGAAATTCTTCACTTTCAAAGCTATATGGAACAAGTTCAATCTCTGTGAATTTGAATCCTTTGTGCTTCTTCTAGGTCTCATTAATCTCAAGATAAATCCGAACACAAAAATTGACTTGGGATTCATTAATAATCACAGCACATAGACTTTTGTGTCAAAGATTAATACAAAACATGGAGAACTTTTGCATTTATACAATTTCTATTGAGCAAAGAAGTAAATATTCCTCTGATTAAATTCAAGATTCAATAAAAAGTAGATAGAGAGCGACCCACCTGATCATGATTTGGAGGTGTTTCAACTTCATCCCCTTTACTTGTGGAAATAAAATTTCTGATGTTCCTTCGGCTGATTGAAGGGTTCCACCAGGCCAATACATCATCAAAGCAAAAATATTATTCAAAAAGAGCTGGTATTGAAAAAGTAACACTAGTTAAAATACTTACTTGATTATGCAATTAGATTGACATGGATCCTGAAAATGAGCTTAAGAATTTTGCAATGATGGTGAAGGAAGTCAAGAAGAAGTAATAAGTGCTAACTATTTTTCTGTTCAACATTTCAACTTGTCTTAAAAAAGTGGCCGGAGTTTCAATTTTCAATTTGTTCTCGCCGTTGACCGAAGGGGCCAGGAGTTATCGACTATATTTTAGGTAAAAAAAAAAGTATATTTTAGGTACAAAGTTTATATGAAATGATAAAAAAAGACACAGGTTTTTAATTTTTCATAAAAGGGAGAACTAACAATTGATTGGTCTTAGATTTAACTCTACGTGAGAGCCAAAAAGTATTTTCTACCTTAATTTCAAATTTGGTTTAATAAACAAATTAAAATTACAGTAAAAATTAAAACCATAAACATAAAAATAATGAAAAAACCAACAAAATTAACAAATAGAAATAGAAAATTAACTAATTATAATAAATATTCAAATTAAAGTAAATAATTCAAAATAAACAATAAAAGCTCAGCCATGGGGTGACCAAATCGGCCTGCAGTCGATTTGGCCTAGCTTGGCTTGGTTAGCCGCTCCAAGCGTGGCCATCGATATCTAGCCACTTCACACTTCATGGCCAATCTTAGTGATTCAGTCCATAATCTCACATCATGAAACAACCCACAAACCGTCTCAAAAATTCTCTTACTAAAATAGTCACAAATCGAATAATAGACTTTTATTTTCCAAAACGATGTGTTGACCTGACCACCTTCATCATAATTTCAAGATAGTCAAAGATGTTGAGGAGCCAAGAAACACATGCATTAAATGGAAAATTTAGAACGTTATCAAAATCAGCGAGACGAACTTTCTTGATTTTAAGCGAGTTTATTAAAAATACTCATTTGAAAAGTCATTCATGAAAGATCGTTGGGCATTTTTGGTAAATACACATTTCTTCATCTGCTTCTACATATTCGTTCAGATCTTGAACTTAAGTCTATGAAATGCTCTCTTGTTATTTGTTTTCTTATGCCCTTCATCAATTTAGAATTTATTTTCAGAGATAAGTAAGCAAAAAATGCCCAGGGTATATGAGCAAATAAAATTTAGATTTTTAAAATTTAAAATTTAAACATTAAATCTTGATAAAACAATATATTAAAAGTATTAGGGGCATTAAAGTCTTATTGTTATTTCTGTTAAACTTAACAGCAAGTTGCTGTTAATTTGTCCCTTTTCTAAAGAATTCAAAACTTGTGTCCTTTTATAATTTCTTGAAAACTTTGTACCTAAATTGATAATATCCAGGGGTGCATTTGGTTTGATATTTTGGATAGGATTTTGGGAATAATATTAGGTAGTTGAATAGGGTGAATATTACGAGATAAAATTTAAAAATTAATAAAAAAAAACCCCAATGTTTGCTAATTTAACTAAACACTCCAATATATAAAAATTTAGTAAAATAACAAAAGCACCCCCACCCACCCACCCACCCACCCACAGTGCCAGATTCTAGCCACCATCGCTAAAATTAGCCGAAAAATGGCGATATGACATAGACCGATCGTATCTGGCCGGAAAGGCCAGATCTACAGCCAGATCTGGTCGTTGACGGCCGCAAAAGGCCAGATTTGACCGTCAGATCTACGGCCAGATCTGGCCTATTCCAGCCAGATCCACTGTGGATTTGACCGGAAAAGGTCAGATCGGCGAATTACCGGTCATTTTCGGTCGTTTGTACGCTGTTGTGACAGATTCCGGCAATCACCGATGGTGGTTGCCGAAATCTGGCAACTATGGGTGGGTGAGAGTGTTTTTGTTAATTTTTAAACTTTTTTCAGGGGTGTTTAATTAAATTAATAAATTTAAGTAGTCTACAAGTAATTAAAAAAATAAAATAATATTTCCCAAATAATTAAACAAGAATATGATAGGGAATAGGGTATGAAATAATAAAACAAACGAACCTCATATTTTTATTTATGTTTAATATTTACTAATAACGTTTTATTATAATGCATCAAATATTTGTAATTTTATTAAAACTGAAAAGCGAAAACTCCTACTCAACTCTTTCCTATTTCCAGTTAAATACTAGTAATATTATTTATGTTTGTATTTTATTTCCAATACTCTTAATTTTAGTCATGTGTTTGCTGCAAATTTGGAAGAATGAAGAATGGGACTGCATTAATAATGAGTACTAGTTTAAGAAAAATTATCCCCCTTCTACCCTCGGGTTTACTCTGCATTAATAAAAAAAAAAATTACTCATTCTTTTTACGAAAAATAGTTTTAATTAAATATTAATTAATATAATATTGAAAAAAGTGAGATGTGTCGGTGGTCAGTGGTATCGTTGACAGGGAGTCACCGCTATCGTTGTAGAGTGTTGCCGACGTCGTTGATGGCGATGCGTCCAATGACACCACCAACACTGTTGTTTAGATCGCCGAATGAACTACCCAACGGTGATGACAAGAAGTTCTTTGGTGAAACAGCTTTGCCAGAAAATACCGCAAAAAATTAGATCAATCTTTTTCAAAATTTTCCAGCGAAATGGCTTCATAGGAAGACTCCTCATCAACATCATTGGGTAGATGATTCAACAATCTACCCAATGGTGCCGACAGTGTTATCGGACATGCTGTTGTAATCTCGTGGGCAATCGGCAACCTCATTGACAATTTTCAAATTTTTTATTATTTTAATTCAAAATATTTATTATCATTTAGTTAAATATTTAAATAATTTAATTTTAAATAAATATATTATATTTATCTTATTAATTATAAGTTTAGTATGTTACACCAAATAAGCGAAAATATCAAATTTAATCAATTCGTATCCTATTTAATTCATTCTTATCCAACATGAAAAAATTAGTTCAGTCCAGTGCAATGCACGAAACACACCCGATGTTTAATGACATGATTTTGTACTTTTAGATTGGTGGCTACTGTTTAATATCATCATAGAGGTCCTAGCTTTGACGGTTTAGTGTTTAGTTACCTGTTAGTTCCTGGGCTGGGTTAGGTTTACTTGGGACCTCCAATTTGCTTTATTTTGGGCCCTCCCCATGTTGGGCTTTTCTTTACGACATGGGTTGATTGGATCCACATGTAATTTCACTCCCATAACAACAATAAGAACGGAAGAGTTTATTGAAAGAGTAATACTACACTTACAAAAACATTTTACAAAGATTTTTATACAAAGTAATATAGTAAAAAATGAATGGAAGAGTGAATTTAATGAGTTTGACTTTTTGTTTCACTTTTCCATTCATTTTTTATCACATCACTTTGTATGTAAATCTTTGTAAAATGTCTTTGTAAGTGTAGTATTACTCTTATTGAAAACTAGGCAGAATGTCAGAATCAAACTTTATCAGATTGAAAATTAAAAGTTTGAGTAGAATTAATTTGCCTTTATGAGTTAAATTTAGATTTATTTACTAATTACCTGTGAGCATATCATTCTTACTTAAATTCATCTATTTGAGTTACACGTTTGAAGATCTAACTCCATTTAATATAGGGTAATACCACACTTATAACTTAATATCACAAACCCTCTCTCCCAACCCCTACGTGACAATTCCCAGTTTTTGTTGATGAAATTTTCAAAATTAAAAATTTATCAACAAAAAAACTAGAAATTACTAATAAGGGTTGTGAGAGAGAATTTTTTAGATTAAATTTTGAATAATATAAGTGCTTACTTTACAGTCTACATCAATACTTCAGTGTAAAACCAACAATGTTACCGGCTCACTCATGACTCCGGTATTTGGAAGTGTTATGGATTGAACAGTGCTATTAGCCAATTGAGGACTAGATTCACTAGAAGGAGCTTATTCCCTTCTTCAACTTTGAATTTTATTAAAATAAATAATTTCTAAAAATACTTCTAAAAAAATTAATATTTTCCAAATTATCAAGCCTAATAAAAATGGTACGTCAAGCTTTATATAAAAACTAAGTTAGGTACATTTGGTTATACTATACACACCCATCTTAAAGAGGACACCTATTACTAAATTTTATGGAGCATTTTTTTTTTTCCATTATCTCCTGATTTTAACATTATTTTTAGTTTTACCTATATTTATTATTCAATCAAGCATTAATCTTTTTAATTTTAGGTTAAAATAATAAAATTTATGTGAAGTAAAATTCTGAAATTTTAAATTCAATTGTGAATTGACTTTAAAAAATTTTTTAAATAAAAGAGTGATGATATATAATTTTAAATGTATACATCTTAGAGTTGAAAATCCTAAATTATACCTTTTAGTTCTTGGGCTGGGGGTTAGGTTTATTTTGGGCATTATGGGTCCTTCCCATTGTTGCGCTTTTCTTTACAACATGGGTTGGTTGGATCCACGTACCTTGTTTGTTTTGATATTGATGTATTCACTCCTATAACAACAATAAAAACAGAAGAGTTTATTGTAAACTAGGCAAAATCAAACTTTAACAGATTGACTGAAAATTGAAAGTTTGAGTAGAATTGAATTGCCTTAAGTTCAACTCTTCTGTGATTTTGAAGGGTTTTGTAAGTGAATTAGAAAAACCAAAGTATAATGTTAGAATATATATGTCTTAGGATGAAAAGTTCAATTATAATGATATAAAAAGACATGAATTAAAAGATGGAAAAATTGAGATAAAATTTGACAAGTCTCATATTTTTCATTTATTTTTATATAAATATTTTTTAGCAAAAGAACAACATTCCAAGAGCCATTAAGACAATGTTTGATATGGTAAGGTTTTGACACATAATGGAAATGAACATATGAACCTTAAGAGAAAGAATACTATAAGAATTTCAGAGTACAATGAAATAAAAGATCAAAAGGTTAGATTCGAAGACACAAGATGAGATGATATATAGTGTAGGGTACTTGCTTAACGCATGTGCCACGTCAGCCAACAAGGGCTGACCCATGTTTGTCCAAATAAGGAAATTATTCATTCTTTTGGTTTGGACCACAAAACAAATCGGGAAAAAAACTTTATTCCCTAGGACCACTTAAGGATACTATGACACATGTAAAAAGGTCTTAAAAAGTAATAGACAAAGATAAACAATATTTTTTTTCACTTTATCAGACATGCAACTCGTGCTGGGTTGCAAATGTTTGAAGCAAGAGTGTAAGCACAAACTATTGTGCACACACTCAAAACGAAATAAGCCAAGGCACAAGTTTGGCAATGTAGCGACTCATTCTACTCATATTCTTTTACAGAATACATAGTAAAAATACATGTAAAATAGCATAAAAGTTGGGCCCAAAATTTTCTTTTATTAAACATATTTACTCTTTATACAAAAAGTAGTATCATGTACAAAAACATCAAACAGGGTGGACAGTGTGGCCAGTTCTCTTCGCCTGATGACGTCCATCCGACTGTGTCCTCATCTAAATCCTGCAGAAACATAGGGAACAACGGGGTGAGCACAAAACAATGCTCAGTAAGTAAATCCTCTACTCATAAATCCCCGTAACTCTCTCTAATTCTTTCCCTACAAATTTCATTTACTCTCTCTTTTATACTCTCTATGTTTTCTCTTTCTAGTAACTCTTTTCTACTAACTCTCTTTAGTAAGTCACGACCCCATCTGATCGGAGGCACGGCTGGGACCCACTCCCACTCTACGTGACTTGTACTCATTCTAGCCGATCGAACTCGGTTATGCATGGATTTGGAACCTTTGGCCATATGAGTGTATAAACTCTCTCTGGGGTACTCTCGGGTACAACCCTCATCCGCATGCACTCTCATGGGCTACACAACTTCTCTCTCTTATACTCATGTCGCTCTCTCAATGCAGCGTACATGCGGGAATACTCTACCCTTACTCACAGGTTCCCCATCGCACAACCTACTCTATTCTCTTGATTAGCACTACTTTCTCTTTGTTCTCTAGTGCTCAATTTCTCTTTCTCTTTACTAATAGAGAAGCTCATTCTCAACATTCTCTACTCTTTCTCAAACTAACACTCATAGTGTAATTTATACTCAAAAATCTCTACTCTCTCTCAAGCTACTACTCAATGCACAACTAATGCACATGGGTGGTTTATGCTCATTGATGCACTTAGGAAATGCCAATACGTAATGTTACAAGAATTAAGGTTCACAATTCATGCTTACAATTCTCTTAGGCATTTCATCAAACAATTCATGTGCATACAAAATCTCTACTATAATTACTACTCTACTACATTCTCTAGCCATCCAAATTAGGAGAAAACTCCCTCAAACAACTATAAACCTTGTCGAGGAAAACACTTCCAAATAGGTTTACACAACATCTCCCAAACTTCAACTCAATTTCCACTTCTCAATACACATCCAAACACTTCTCATACATAAAGTATATCCAACCACCACAAAATAGAATCTCATCTCAACTCAATTTTTCAACAAGCATCCTACATACTCATACATGCATATCTCTACTCAATTTCTACTCAAAAACTTATTCAAATCTCAACTTGGTTGAATTTACTTACCTTGTGAGGAAATAGCTTCTTTAACACTTCTCCTTTCCTTTGGTAGCTTGATTTCTCTCTACAACTTCAAATAACAACCACAACATAAGATTTTAACCAAAACATAATAAAACTCTCATCTAAAGCAAGAATCCTTACCTTAGGATGCCTTAGATTAAAATTCTACTAAAAACTACCCAAAAACTCTTTTGAAATCCTTGGAAGATTGAAGGAAATTTGAGAGGAAATGGAGAATGGAAGAGGCGGTGGAAATGGATGAAATGAAGGGTTCTCTACACTTAACCCCTTTTTAGCTCAACTTATACACAAGCATTCCCATAGTGCCCTTACTCTTTCTTGAAAATTCTATCCATATCCTTTGATTCCTTACAATCACACCCCCATACTAACATATTCTCCATGAAATTTCCTTACAATTTACTCCCCACTTTTCCTGCTAATTAGGGGTAGAATGGTCAAATAGCCCCTAGGGAAGAAAATATCTAAAACTTAACAAACATTTTAGTCGGCACGTCGCCGCTGCGAAGAAGCTTCTGTCGTCGCGGCGAAACTGTCCAGCAGCTTCCCCGTGGGCTTCAAAACCTCTTCGCCGCGGCGAAGATTCTTCTTCGCCCCGGCGAAACCTGGAACACTAAACTTCTTCTATTTTCAACCAATTTCAAGGCAAGTATTCAACATACCACTCAATCAAAGGCCAACCAAACAATAATACTAATAAACCAACTCAAATAAGAGCAAAAGAAGAAACATTAGCTACGTACCTCAAGTGGGGCATTACAGGCAACTAGTGTGCACACAAAATTGATGTGCACACACACAACCCTAGTTAGTAAATACGCGTTTTATACGCGAATTATACTTTACGTATTTTACAAAGGGCTGCCGAATTATTCGCGAATTATTGGAGTATCCGTATAATTCGTGAATTATTGCAAAATTTAAAAAAAAAAAAAAAACTGATTGAGACGACGTCGTTTTAGTGGTGGAAGAAGAAATCAGTGGGTAAGGCATAAGGGAAGAGATTGGAAAAGGGGAATAAAATAACCCTTTCAAAAAGTTCAAAACTCAAAATGACATCCATTTTCTCGCCCATTCCCCCATACCTTTACATTTTAAACTCAAAACACATACAAAATCATTTCATATTCTTAAATTATTTTCGTGCTATCTAATAAATTAGATTGGATTAATGATATTAAAATAATAATTTATTGTGAAACAAAAAACTGTCATATATTATAGGTATAAAATAATAGTTAGACTATTGTAACACTAATATTTTTATATAGATTTGTGAGACAAAATTTTAGTTCTTGATTTAATATAATTTAATGGATTAATGGGAAGTTAAAATTGGTTGCATTTAATATCAAACTTATCAAGTTTTAAATTAGTAAAGAATCATGGCTAAATATTGTGTTTGAGTCTGGAGACTATAATTTGAATATCAGTTATATATTGTATATTTGTGTTATTGGTTAATTGAATACTTTGCATTTGAAATACTATATTAATTTTAGCCAGGTAATCCATAAAAGTGTTAAAACTAAGATTGATATTACCGTATTTTTCAAAACGTATTATTGACAATGCACCGTATTAAACCCATATATACCCGTATCATATTTTTTCCGCATCCGAATTTTATGGCCGAATTTTTATAAACGTATTTTTCACCGTTTGCCGTATTATACTCGTAAAATTCCTGTACCGTTTTTTGCCATACCTGTATTTACTAACTAGGCACACAACAAAGGAAACAAGCCAAATCATAAGATTGGCAATAAGCGTGCACACACATAACTGTTGTGCACACACAACTCATAAGTTTGCCAAATATGAATATTTCACATTCTCCCCCTTTGTCAAACTTATGAACAAAGAACATAAAGAGTTCAAGTGAAAGACTATTTCAATCAACCAATCAAACCTGTAGATTTGCAAGAACAAACTTACTAACAAAAAGAACCAAAAATAACACAAGTATGAACACAAGGTTAGCCAATAAAACATATCAAGATAAAATAACTAAAAAAGTTATATAGAAACATAACAAAAATAGCGAAAACAAATAACAAACTCCCCCATGCATGGAGAGACAACAGCAAAGCAGTTCAAAGTTTAGTAATAAATAGAAAAAAAAAAATTTAACTTCACTTCCCCATAATGCTTACTCGCCCTCTTTGTTCATAAGTCTTGAATACTTTCGAGAGGGTAGCAAAGTGCGATGAGCTTTCCTCTTCTCTCTTTTCTTGGAAGGAGTAGTGATGGTGACATGAGAGTCCTCCACTTGAACATTTGGAGTAACAGCAGAGAAAGTGTCAGCAGCTTCATCTTGGACTGGAGGGGATTTCTCTTTGATTGATGAAGGAGGGACATCTTCAATGCACACATGAGAAGCATCCTGTTCTTCAGAATGTTGTGCCTTGTCTTGAGCAGCTGCATCTTTAGGTTCTTCTTCTTCTTCATGAGCAGTTTCTTCATCTTCTTCATGAGTAGCCTATTCTTCTTGAATGACAACTGTAGGATCCTCAGTAGACACGACAAGAGCAGGAGGGGTAGTAGGGACAATAGGAACAATAAGAGAAGCAGGAGGAACCTAATTCCGATCAACAGCAGGCTTAGTCTGAAGAGAGTAAGCAGGTTTCCTTCAAATATTGGACAACAGTTTCCATAGATGTCTCAAAATCCTGAATAGCAACAAAAAGCTTGGACTGCCAAGTGTTAGTTCTAGAGTGTTCACCCGAGGAGGTGGAAGGCAAATTCCCTAATTGTTGTCTAAAAGACTTCTTAGTGACAGTCTTTATCTTCAATAAAGGCTCCATTGCATAAAATTTGGGCTTGTAGGTGGAGATGATTTTGTAAATCAGGGAAGGAAAGGGTAAAATCTAGAGAGAATGAGTGGATTGTGTTGCCACCTTAACACTTGTGAAAATCAGTGTAACTAAGTTGATTTTCTTCCCTTGTGCAATCCCATATAAGAGCTGAGCTCTTTCTGGTCTAACAGTGGAATTGTGCATTGAAGGAGACCAGTTTGTTAAAGAAATCTTAAACAATAGCCTATACAATGGTGTGAGTGCACTCGGCCGAAGAACTTCACTTCTAGGCCATATAGCAAGCGAACCACCAGTTATCACCTTGACAATTTTGTCTAAATCTAAACTGGTCAGATTAAAATTCTTCTTACTCTTTTTTAGACCTAGAGCATCCATAACAACCTCTTCATTGAACAAAACCGAATGTCCTCTAACATAAACTCTATTATTATGCACATTAGAGTTTGGTTCAGTATTATTAAGGCCAAAATTGGTGTAGAACTCTTGAATAAGAGTTTGAATGGGTGTAGTCAAACCCGTGACAGTACTAAGCCATTTTCTTTTCTTCATCATGGCATAAAATTCATCAAAATCCTCAATCCTAACATTTTTTTTGCTCACAATTGTCTTTTTGACAATGTGGCTCTTAAATCTAATCTCGGTAGTAGGCAAAACAAAAGGGCAGATTTTACCAAACGAAGTTTCTTTCATGACTGCCTTTCGTTTCTTCTTCACCAGCTCTACTGGAGTCAAGGGCTTTGATAGAGTAGCTGTCGCAGGAGCACCCTTGCATGATTTGAGAGTGGCAATAAAAGTGTTGTTTGAGGCCTTGTTGAATGCCGAAGGGGATTTTTCTGGTGTCTTTTTTGGTGAGGCAGAGGCAGACTCCTCCAGTGAGCACACAGAGTCTTGGTGATCACTGGAAATAGGGGAAGAGACAGGTGAGGATGAACGGCTGGTTTCTTACTCGTAGGACTCCTCTGGAGTGGCAAAATTAGACTCCGATGACGTTTTCTCTTCCGTTGCCTTTTTCTTGCTAGATTTCTTCAAGTCTTGAAATCTCTTCTTGAGTGATTCCTCCATGGCCTTTCTTTTTGGGTTCTCAATCGCTTTCTTTCTTGAATCTATGTGAGAGAACAAAAAAAATTCAGTGAAGTTTTTGAGAAAAAAATCATGAGAGATGAAGAACACATGGCGGTGCAATAGGGTTTTAGAAAGTGAAGACTGACGCGAAAAAGATTAGGGCAAGCATTTATAGCAGGCGGTGATTCTGATGTCGTAAAGAGAGTTATACCAAAAATAGAACTCTATCCTAAGTGAGTGTACATACGCAATCATGTGAGCACATAACATCCCAAAAGAACATCAAAATTTTTCAAAAGACTAGACTTTATTGAATAATTTTAAAAACATAAAATTAAAATGATGAAATACTTCACATGAATTTTTGAAGGTCAAGACAATCAGTCTGTGCAAATCATCCTAATAGATCAAATTTTCAATCTTAAATGGCATAATGACTCATAAGAAAGTTGTCAACATAATGCGATCAAAACAACACTTTCTTAATGACACACAAGAGAGATAAAGTCACAGGATGTCTAGGTGTGTGATAGTGTCCTCAAGGGGGGTTAAATGACACATTGGTCAATTTAAAATTTTGCAAGAGAAACTCCCCATCCCTTATGCCCTACAATTTTTCATTTTTCTTTTTCAGCATAGAAGATAATAATTTGATGATTTTCTTTTCATTTTGAATGGAGGGCAAATAACTCTAAAAAACATAACCAAAATGCAGCTTTCACACTTGCAAGAAGGTAGTCCTTTTAATGGTAGATTTTTCAAAATAAAGAGGTCTCTACAAATTAGAAAATTACTCAAAATTATTTTCACACTTGAGGCAAGGTAGCTCTTTCATAGTGGTGACAAGAATGGACAATCAACTCATGATGAGATAAGCTTATGTTATAAAGAAAGTCTCAGTGGACACAACATATTTGAGTTAGCACACAAATAAGAGAAAATAAGTGACAATTAGAGTGCTAGCACATATCAAAGGCCTTGAGAAACAAAAATAAAAGTAGCATGTTCATGCTTTATTCATCAAATAAAATGGAAAACTACTGAAGTTGAAGCAATCCAATGGATTTCCCCAAGAAATCAAAAGTATCATAGTTAAGTGCTTTTGTAAATAAATTAGCCAATTGGGATTTTGTGTTCACATGAGCAAGTGCAATTATGTTCTCCTTAACTAACTCTCTAATGAAATGATGTCTTATGTTAATTTGCTTAGTCCTAGAATGATGGACTAGATTCTAAAGATGTTAATGGCACTAATGTTATCACAAAAAATTGTCACATAATCTTGATCAACACCATAATCATTCAACATTTGGTTTAACCATAAAATTTGGGTGCAAAAACTCCCTACGACAGTGTACTCAACCTCGGTAGTGGATAAGGAGATTGCAGTTTGCTTTTTGCTATACATGTGACAAGATTGTTTCCAAGATAGAAACATCCACCTGAAGTGCCCTTTTGATCATCCAAACTTCTTGCCCAATCCACATCACTATACCTAGCCAAGCAATTGTTAGAATCAAATGAGTACCAAAGACCAAAATCACATGTACCTGAAACGTATTTCATGATTCTTTTCACTATGTTCAATTGCAACTTAGAAGGGTTAGTTTGAAACCTAGCACAAACACCAACACTAAAACAAATATTAGGTCGGCTTGCAGTTAAGTAAAGAAGATTTCCTATCATGCTTTGGTACATCTTATTGTCTACCTTTTAACCATGTTCATCCTTGGACAACTTAAGGGTATCATAGGGTTCTAGCATGTTTTGCATTCTCTAGACAATCTTTTCAACATGTTTCTAGCATACTTTGATTGGGAAACAAACATGCCATTATCCATTTGTTTAATTTGAAGTCAAAGAAACATATTCAACTCCCCTACTATACTAATCTCAAACTCATTTTTCGTCAAGCTAATGAATTCAAGTTCATGTGAATGAAATGTAGAACCAAACACAATATCATCAACATAAATCTGTGCACACAAGATTTCATTGTTAGCACACTTGATAAATAGAGTTTTCTTGGCATTACCTTGTTCATAGTTATACTCAAGAAGGAAAGTTGTCCATCTTTCATACCAGGCCCGTGGGGCTTGTTTCAACCCATAAAGAGTTTTCTTCAAACTAAACACATGATTGGGTTTGTGGGGGTCTTGAAAACCATTCGATTGTTCAACATACTCTTCTTCGGTGAGCATCCCATTCAAGAAGGTGCTTTTGACATCCCTTTGAAACAATATGATCTTGAGGCAGCAGGCAATAACAAATAACAAGCAAATTGACTCAAGTTGTGCAACAGGGGCAAAGGTTTAATCAAAATCGATTCCTTCAACTTGATATAACCTTGGGCTATAGGCCTAGCTTTGTTCTTGACAACATTACCAAACTCATCAGTTTTATTTTTAAAAATCCATTTGGTACCTATTATATTGATTCCCTTAGGTCTTGGCACAAGTGTCCACACATTATTCCTTTCAAATTGTTCTAGTTCTTCTTACATGGCCTCTATCTAATTTTCATCTTCCAATGCTTGCTTCACATTCTTCGGCTCTGTAAGAGACACATAACAAAGATGGTTAATTTCGTTTTGTCTTCTCCTTCTTGTAACCATTACCTCATTTGGATCTATAATCACGGTTGAAGGGGGATGAGCTTTTTGAACCCACGTTGGTGGATCTTTTCTTCTTTGGTTTCTCCTTTGAATGCTTTCATCAGAAAGGTCAACAACCAGCTCAATCCCTTCATGTTGCAATGATGAATCAGAAGATGAATCTTTGCACAAAGCAGATCCTATTTCTGTAGCACTAGAAGTAGGTGACAACATATTTGAGAAAGGCTTAGGTTCAGGTGATTCAGTTGTGTTCACACCATCTTGTGTGGGCACATAAGGAGAAGATATGTCTAGAATTTCACTTTCTTGTGAATATTCTGAAAAATCTTTTGCTTCACTAAACATAACGTTAATGAATTCTAAAACTTTTTTAGAATGTATGTTATAGATCCTGAATGCACGAATATTGGAAGAATAACCAATGAAAACTCCTTCATCACTCTTAGAATCAAAATTACCTAAATTCTCTCTATCATTCAAAATGTAGCATTTGCATCTAAATATATAAAAGTAAGAGAGATCAAGTTTATTACCTTTCTACAACTCATAGGAAGTTTGATGGGTACCTTTTATAAGATAAACTCTATTGGAAATGTGACAAGCTGTGTTAATAGCTTCGGCCTAAAGTCTTGTAGGAAGCTTTTTGGAATTAAGCATCACTCTAGCCATCTCTTGAAGCACTCTGTTTTTCCTCTCTACAACACCATTTTGTTGAGGTGTTTTTGGTGTTGAAAATTCATGGAATATGCCCTGTAATTCACAAAAGTTAGCAAAATTGGCATTTTAAAATCCCTTTCCATGGTCACTTCTTATTCTCACAATCTTTGTAGCTTTAGAGCTCTTCTCAATAAACGATCTTCTAGATAATTTTTGAAATGCATTGAAGGAATAAGATTTCTCACACAAAAAGTCAACCCAAGTATAGCTTGAAAAATCATCAACACAAACAAACACATACTTTTTACCTCCCAAACTCTCGGTTTGCATAGGACCCATTAGATCTATATGAAGCAACTCCAAAACACAAGGTATTGAGATTTGATAAAGCTTTATGGGATATTCTGGTTTGTTTACCTGAATGACATGGACCACACACATTACTTTTGGAAGTTTAAGTTTTAGTAGTCCTTTAACCACTTCCATTTTTGAGAGTATTACCAAATTTTTGAAGTTCATGTGATCGAGTTTCTCATGCCAAAAGTTAGTGGAATCAGGTTTTAAAGCTGAAACATGACACATGGTTAGAAAGCAAGTAACAACTATCATTGAACCTTTTCCCCTCAAGTAGAGAGACACATTTCCATTCAAAATTTGACTTTTGTCGTTTCAGAATTGAACAATAAAATTTTTGTCACAAATCTGACTAATACTAATCAAATTAGCTTTCAAACCATCAACAAGTAGACATCTTTCAAAATAAGAAAATCAGGAAGCACAATTGACCCTTTGCCAAGAATTTTACCTTCTTTCCATCTCCATAAGTGACACCCACTATAAACTGATTCAAGTTCAATCAAGAGAAATTTATTACTTGTCATATGCCTTGAACAACCACTGTCAAAATACCAAAGATCATTTTGAAATGCAAGCAAACAGATATGAGACATAAAACAATTCACGTTAGCTATAGGTTTCCAAAATTCTTTTGGAAGAAAAACCACTATTAGCATTATGATTTACATCAGCAAACAAAACTATGATTTTTAAGAACTTTCTTCAAATAACCTAAAGCATTTAGGTTTGATGTAACCTTTCCTGTTACAAAAATGGCAGATAGGAATGAATTTTAATCCCTTCATAGCCTGTCTCATAGCAATACCTTACCTTCAGTAGGAGTTTTGGTGGCCTTCACAAACGAGCTTGCACCAACTTTCAATGTGCTAGCACCAGGATAGAAGCCCAAACCATACCGATCTCCAAAGGATTTTCCTTGACCAAGCACTTCATCAAGCTTAAGAGAACCTACATTCAACTTATCAATGATAGCCTTAGCCTCAGTTAGTTCAGTAGTGAGAACAACAATCTTTTTAGACAAGACTTTTTTTTTTTTTTTTGTTTCAACAAGGAAGCATTCTCAATACCAAGAGATAGCAACTTTTTCACATCCTTTAGCCATTGGTAATACATTTTATCATATATGTCACGATTGGAGGCTATCCTCTATCTTTCCACCTTCAGGCTCAAGGGCTTTCCCTGTGTGCCCGACATGTCCAAGGAATTGTCCGCTTTAGGTCCTTCTGGCCACGCCTCCTTTGGACTATCACGGCTTTGTTTCACTTTGTGGTCTTTTTCCACCTTGCAAACGCCTCCCCTATAACTTGAACCTTGGACTTATACCTTAGCCAAGTAATATGAGTACGATTGGGCTATATAAAAAGACCACAAAGCAAAACAAAGCTGTGAGGGTCTGAAGGAGGCGTGGCCAAAAGGACCCATAGCAGACAATACCTTGGACGTATCCAGCACACGAAGATAGCCCCTGGTCGCAGTAATAAAAAGGTGCCTTTTTATTGTCACAACCGGGGGCTATCCTCTATCTTGCCACCTTTGGGCTCAAGGGCTTTCCTAACGCGTTGGAAATGTCTAAGGTATTGTCCGGTTTGGGTCCTTCTAGCCACGCCTTCTTCAGACCCTCACGGCTTTGTTTCACTTCGTGGTCTTTTTCCACCTTGCGAATGCCTCCCCCTATGACTTGAACCTCGGACTTATACCTTGGCCAAGTAGCATGATTACCATTGGGATATAATCCCAATGGTAATCATGCTACTTGGCCAAGGTATAAGTCCGAGGTTCAAGTCATAGGGGAGGCATTCGCAAGGTGGACAAAGACCACGAAGTGAAACAAAGCCGTGAGGGTCTGAAGAAGGCGTGGCCAGAAAGACCCATAGCAGACAATACCTTGGACATGTCCGACACGTGAGGATAACCCTGGTCATGACAATATGCCTCTTGTTGCTTAGCATAAATATAAACAGTGTCATTTGAAACCTCACTCTTACCATCTTCGTTCACAGTAACATTTTCATCATCACCTGAATCATCATCATCACTATCACTCTCATCATGCCCACTCTCACTCAAAGTGGCAGCCATAGCCTTAACTTTCTTCTTTTTCAGTGTGTTAGCACACTCAGATTGTATGTATCCAAAGCCCTCACATTCAAAACACTTGATACCTTTATTTTTCTTTTCTTTATCTTTTGAAAATTTCTTTGTAAAGGTATTAGGGGTTTGATGGTCATTAGACTTTTTCACAAAAGGTTTTTGGCCATACCCACTATTATGAGGATTTTTCATGTTTTTCTTATGAAACTTAGCAAAATTCTTTGTAACTAAAGTACAATTTCATCATCCAGTGAACTTAAATCACAAGCATCAAAAGGATCAAAATTAACCTCATGTTTGAGAGCCAAACCTTTGCTTGGTTTCTGTTTATCCCAGCGTTTTAGATTCAACTCATAGGTTTGGAGAGAGCTGATGAGTTCATCAATGTCCATAGCATCCATATCTTAACATTCTTCAATGGTGGTCACCTTTGACATAAACCTTCGGGGTAAAGAGCAAAACACTCTCCTCACAAGTTTAACATTAGTATATGTTCTTCCCAAGGAAAAACACTCATTAGAAATATCACAAACTCTACCATAAACATCAGTTTTAGCCTCATCATCATCCATGTTAGATTTTCAAAGTTCCTTTATTCTTGACTTGAAGCCTATCCCAAGCATCTTTAGCAAGCTCATAATTAGCTATGACTTTCATTTGGTTCACATTAACAGAATTAAAAAGAGCATGAATGGCTTTTGAGTTATAGTTTGCAAGTGTTAACTCATCAACAGTCTAGGCAACAACCAATTTGGGTCTAGGCACCTCATTTTCAACAACAATCAAGGTTGTCCAACCATTTACAACTGTGGACCAGACTCTTTCATCTATAGACTTAAGAAAAGCATGCATCCTAGGTCTCCATGTATCATAGTTAGGTCCTTTAGATAGAGGTGGTCTATGAGCAAATCCTTCTTCAATAAAGAAACTCATGATGAAAAACAATCAGATAGAAGCTAACACAACAAATGGTAGTGCACACATAGACACGCAGCAGATATAAAATAAAAATGTAATGCAGATAAGATTTCATCTGACAACAAGGCCACTCAAATGCACACAAAATCAACCAAAATGGGTAAGGATCAACTGAAGCAACTGATCAGGACACGCCTTGATACCACTTGTTAGGGAGAGAGTTGTCGGTTAACTCACCTTAGTGTATGGTTACCCATGTCTAAGTGCAACAAAAATATTACCAAGTTGATTAAGCAAGTCAAGTTTGAATGAATCACAGATGCTAGCAAGCTGAAAATGTAAAGCGGACTAGCAAATACATGGTTAGGCTAAATCCACTTTTAGCCTACATCCATGGAACCTTGTCCAGATTGAAGCAATCCACTAAGTTAAAAACACATTATAAGATAATCTTCAAAGTTAATCTAAGATACAGTAAAAAGAACTCCCAATTCAACTTTACACGTAGCACCACACTCTGAATCCTTAACGTGTAGCAACTCTTTGGATCTTCTTCATGCTGGGAACACACCCAAGAATAGCTTGTGAACCACCAAGCTTCAAGCATTGATGCCACGCACCAGCATTAGCAATAGAACCACATTCCAAGAGCCATTAAGATAATGTTTGATATGGTGGGGTTTTGGCACACAATGGAAATGAAACTATGAACCTTAAGAGAAAGAATACTCTAAGAATTTCAGAGTACAATGAAATAAAAGATCAAAAGGTTAGATTCAAAGATGCAAGATGAGATGATATATATATATATTGTAGGGTTTCTTGCTCAACATATATGTGCCACGTCAGCCAATAAGGGGTTAACCCATGTTTGTCCAAATAAGGAAAGTATTGCTTCTTTTGGTTTGGACCACAAAACAAATTGGGAAAAGAAACTTTATTCCCTAGGACCACTTAAGGATACTATGACACATGTAAAAAGGTCCTAAAAAGTAAGAGACAAAGATAAACAAAATCTTTTTCACTTTAATAGACATGCAACTCGTGCTGAGTTACAAATGTCTGAAGTGAGAGTGTAAGCACAAACTGTTGTGCACACACACTCGAAATGAAACAAGCTAAGACACAAGTCTAGCAACCATTGTGCACGCAGAACTGATGTGCACACACATGACAAAGGAAACAAGCCAAATGATAAGACTGACAATAAGTGTGAACAGATAACTGTTGTGCACACACAACTCATAAGTTTGACAAATATGAATATTCCACAATCGATAAACTACATATTGAGAATGGACCAAAGTGGATAGAGGACTTGCTTGAAAAGATAGAAAAGTCTTTTCGGTATATTTTGGGACACCATCAAATGGAGGAAAATTTCGTGGTGCATTCGACAAAATTAAATCCATGGGTGTTACAATGACTTCTTTTCAAACCATAAATCCTTGTGTGTGGATTTGTAAAGATTTCAAAATGATTGAGAGAGCACTTGGACTTAAAAAAGCGTTTTTTGAGTTGGGCCAAATTGATTTGCTGATTTCAAGTTAGTAAATTTAACAAAGGAGGAATGGGAAAAGGCAACCGTGGCATTTGAGTGTGCGAAAGTGCTAAAAGAGGCTATTGATAGCTTGTCGAAGAGTAGATATACCACTCCAAATGTGTACTTCCCAAAGTTGTGTGACCTATTTATGAAACTACTTCAATGGGAAAAAAGTGACAATTGTTATGTTTCTCAATTAGCATCATCTATGACAGACAAATACTTTGACAACTATTGGAGTAGTTATAAATTGGTGTTAGTGATTGCGATAGTACTTGATCCATGATTCAAATTGGATATTTTAGAATGATGGTACAAGGAGATCTATGGCGATGATGAAGCCAAGAGACATTTTAAAGAGATTACTGATGATGTTAAAACTATTTACTATAAATATGCAAAGGGTCCTAGAATGTTAGATGCCATGGGAAGGCCATGCTCATCTTCAAAAAATACATCTGCACAGCAAGAACTTGATCATATTTAAAGGAACCTAAATTTCCATCCACTGAAGAGTTTGATACTAGTTCATGGTGCGACAACTCTTCAAATTTTCCAACACTTGCAAGGATGATAGATGATTTCTTAGCAATACCTATCTCTAATACTGGGATTGTACATTCTCCTAGCTTGAAGATTGAATTTCAAAATATTTGTTATTGTGAGGGTCTTGATGTTGAGATTAGAAATGCACAAAAAGTTGGTTGGAAAGCCCTCAAAAGGATTGAATAAGTTTTTCCTTTTCTCTTTTTATTTTTATTTTTTACCTTTATGTTGTACATGCAAATGAAGGAAATAAATATTAATTTGAAAGTGCTATTTACTCAATCTCAGATAAGAGCTTGAAAATTCAGGTTTAGTTAGTGATTCAATTAGATTATTTGTGGGAAAATTAGTTTAAATTGCAAATTTTGAGTTAAATATTTCATAAATACCTTTTCCGGAATCACATGTGTATTTTGAGTATTTTTCAGGTCATAAATGATATTTGAATGAAGAAGGATGATGTCTATGGAATTTTTGACGAGTAGGAATGAATGGTGCAAGAATCGCAGTTGAAGCGAGAAAGTTGTGATGCTTTGAAGACGAGACTTAAAATCTTGAAATTCTTCAAGATGAGCATGCTTCAATTTTTTTATCATAACTTGAGCTGTAGAAATCAGATTTGGATGATTCTTGTGGCGTTGGAAATATTATTCAGATAGCTACAATGTTTGTGTTGATGGCTTTTCCAAATATGGAATATGTAAGACTCATTGGATAGGAAGAACGATCCCCTCAGCAACCATTTCTGTTGCTGTAGTGATGGAGTGCGGGCCTGGATGGACTGTTTTATAGCCTTGTCCGAATTTGACTTGTTTGAGGCATTTAATTCTTTCTTGATTAACCTGGAAACCATAACACTATCAACATGGCTCTTTAATTAGTTTTTAGGAGGAGAAGAAAGAGAAGAGCAACCACTCTTTAGAGATTAGAATTCTTGGAGTTTTGGGTTCACCAATTAGAGAAGTTTTTCTAATTTCTTTCTTGTACTCATGTTATTCAATACAATGGTTGTTTTTAATACTGAAAGTATGAAACTAAATTCTTTTCTAGGGCTAAGATGTAGCCCAATTTTACGAATATGCATTGAATTATTTGTTGTTAAATTTTACTAAGTTTTGTTCTAAGTTTTATTATTGCACTTAATGCTTTCAAATCTTAAGGACCCAAGGGTTGAATGATTCTATGGGTTAGGTTGAGATTGAGAGATGAAACCTAATTATTCTAAGGTAATAAAACCATAGATTGAGTGAACGCTAGAAATAGGTTACCTCGATTTGTGAGGTTCTGGTAAATTCCATAGAACTCAACGATTTTTTAACTTCTAAATCCCCTTTAGAGATATTTTAGGTTGTTGATTAAGAGTTAATCTGGTAATTTTTTGAGAGAAAATTATTGGAATATTAGGGAATTTGGCCTTTAGAATAAGCTTAATTAGGTTCGCGATAATTGTCAATGCATATGATTAAATTGGTGTGAAATCTATGCCATAGGTTTAGTTATATTGATTTTTTACCAAAGTATTAATAAAATTATGCTTTTGTTTAAGTTTTAGTTTGTCTTATTTTTCATTAAATTATTTCTTGAGGAATCTGATTAATCAAATAGTAATAATATAGGTTAGTTTGACACTTGGTAGTAGTAGTTCTCTTGGGATTTGACACTCGTTATTCGAGCTTTATTACTTACGTGATTTCGTACACTTGCAAATAGCCTATCAAGTTTTGGGTGCCGTTGCCGGGGAACTATTATTTTTTTTTTTACCAATATCAATACGAGCTATTTTATTGCTAATTTGATTTTGTTCTTATTTTTGTTTCATTTTGTTACTTGTAATTAGTAGTTTTCATGTTAGGTTTAGTTTGTTTTTTTTTATTTTATTATTATTATTATTATTATTTTGACTGTACTAAAATTTTCTTGTTTTTAGGTTCTAATTGTATACAGGAATTAAGTTAAATGGTTGATCCAGGAGCTATGGTTATTCAAAGAGCACTGAAGGACTACTCTAGTCCTATTGCTGAGGGTTGTTATTCTAGCATTAGGAGACCACCAGGTCAAGCAAATAATTTCGAGATAAAGCCAGCCATTATTCAGATGATACAGTTTGGGATGAAAATCGCAGAAAAAAGAATGAACGTCAACACTCCACTTCTCGATTGCTCTCTCTCTCTTTCCCTTTGAAACGAAGGAGAAAAATTGAATTGGATTTCCTTAGGCATTATAGCGAAAAAGGTAAAAATTGAATTGGGCAAAGTGAGCCGCCTTTGGTCTTTTTGTTTTTCATTGATATTTAGCAACTCCAATTATCTTTGCACACAATTTACCCTTAATTTGAAAAAAAAAAAAAAAAAAAAAAAGAAGAACCACTTTAGCATATTAGAATATATGCTAATCTAAAAAAAATACAATGATGAATAGACTTACAAGTTATCCCAATTCCTAATTCTAAAAGGATTGTAATTGTATAATATCCTAATTATGTAATGAATAATATTTCTAATCATACCTAGCAATACTTAATCCTAATACTACTCCAACTTCTAATAAAACTAGTATTTGCCTAATGAATAACATAATCTTCATACTATACAGGCGCTAGACGATTATCTTGTCCTCTTTGGAACATATTTATTCTTTTGGGTTGGCATGTACCAAAGTATATATAGATATAGTCATATACTCACTGAATTGTGCCATAACAATATGCAATTTAAGCTACCCTTGTGGTGGATGTTTGATATGTGGTTTAGTTAATACTCTACTTAATTTAATGCACAATTTCTAATTTATTGCAGCAAGGACTTCGATTGAGTTATTGATTTAAACTTCTAATTTTATCAGGCGAGCGAGAATATATATGCATGTAAATAATGAATATGTATTAGCTTGAAATTATAACAAAAAATCAATTATTATAGTTATAGTTATGACAAATAATAATATATATTTTATATATTAAAGATAGACATTTTTATTTTTTTATTTATAAAAGCATAAGTAATTGATAAATTAAAAAGATATAAAAACTTGAAAACAACTTAATTTAAAAGTTTGGGTCGTTAAATCAATCTAATACAATAAGCACATATAAGCTAAGTGAAAAAAAAATCTATAACGCAAACATGAAAAGAGAGTATAGAATCATAACAAAATAAAATTATGATCATATTTTGCTTATTACGTAAGTGAAGATGTCTTTTTATTTTATTTGCTATATATGTATTGAATTTTATTATTAACCTAAAACTAAGTAGTTATTATTAAAAAATGAATAACAAGGTCATCTAGTTTTATTAATTAATATTTACTTATTCAAATAATTTAATCATGAGTTTGATTAACTCAATGAATATTTTATATTTTAATCAAGAGAATTACATTTTCTGTTATTTTGAGGGGGCCAGGTAAAAATTTATAAAAATTATAAAGGGGCGAATAACATAATTTGTAAAACATTTTAGTATACATATAAATCGTAATATTTGGTTTACTAATCCTTATCTTACGTAATTAAAACTCTAAACTATTTTTAAGTGTTTTTCCTATTTTAAATATCTTTCCTATTTCAAATCAATTCTATATGTATAATTAAAACTGTAAAATATTTTTAAGTATATATCTTTCCTACTTCAAGTCAATTATATATACAATTAAAACTCTAAACTATTTTTAAGTATATTTCCTGTTTTAAATATATTTCCCACCTCAAGCCAAGTATATACACGGAATGAATGGCCTAATTACCTCCATTCTGCTTCCTTTTACTCACCCTCCATCTTCTTTTGTTTTTTTATTTTTTACTAACCCTTCAAGTCAAGTATCTTTCCTTTTTACTAACCCTTCAAGTTAACATAACGAAATCCATCAGGACCCTCGCAAATGGCAAGTCAGCAGCAATCTTGGCAGCCTCAAATATCAGGGCAGCAATCAACATGGTCTCAAGTGACACAGCGGCCGCCATTTGGATCCCCTCAAGAAGCAGAACAAAATACATCAGGACCCTCGCAAATGTCCAATCAACGGCAATCCTGGCAAACACAAATATTAAGGCAGCAGCCATCATGGTCTCAAGTGACGGTGCGGCCACCTTTTGGATCCCCTCAAGGAGCAGAACAAAATCCATCAGGACCACATGAATGGCAGGAGAGCCACCAAAGGATATCAGCGAACACGTAGCAGCTTATTTTTCAATACATGAAAGAGTTTAACCAAACATCGTCAATTGAGAACAAGTGTTTTGAATGAAACTCTATGTGTGTTTTTTTTTTTTTTTTTTCTCTCTTAAAAACCTCATGTTCTCTTTATAGCCCCTTCAAAAAAACCCTAAAAACGTGTGTACGGCCTCCCAAAAGGTTTACAACTCAAATTCCTAAATTTTAGGCATTGAGTCCTACTCAAAACATGATGACTAGTTTTCTGCTAGAACTTGTGAGCTGATTTCGGGTCAGAAAACAACTGAATTTGGGTCTGGGCTCTTATAAAAGTTGTATCCCTGGTTATAATCTTTCCAACGCATCTTCAAGCATCTCAATTGGGCTTCTAGAACTCAAGTTATAGCCCAATTACTGACCGGTGCCCAAGCTGTGACAGGATTGGATCTTCTGACTTCGATGTAAACTTTGAATATTCAAATCTACACGGATTAAGACGCGGAAGCCCAATTTAGAAAGCTTAGGACGCCTACTTCAAATATCAAGAAGACTCTCTCTCATTCTGGAACTTTGAGATTGTGAAAGTCTCTACTGAACCTTTAGAGGTCGAATCTGCCAATGTCTGAAAAGTGCACATTATGCTCCACTTTCATTTGCATGCCTCCATTCCTTTCCTAATTCAGAAAATATATTACTTAGCTCAATTAATCACAAAATATATCACAAATATTGGTATAATGGGATTGAAAATATTAATTATCGAACACAAATCAGATTGTCAAAAAAAGAATCCATTTGCTCAATCGGAACAAGCTAACTATTTCAACAATTTTCAATGAGGGCAAGGGAATCCATACTCTACAACATGGCGTAATCACC
The DNA here is from genome assembly GCF_008641045.1 of Pistacia vera. Classification (NCBI taxonomy): domain Eukaryota; kingdom Viridiplantae; phylum Streptophyta; class Magnoliopsida; order Sapindales; family Anacardiaceae; genus Pistacia; species Pistacia vera. The sequence continues at coordinate 226,477 of NW_022196428.1, forward strand.
CAAACTTTTCGTGGAGGAACAACAATGAGCACAAACCAACACCAGGCTTCCAACCTCAAGAGAAGAAATCCAACATGGAGAATGTGCTTACAAAGTTCATGGAGGAATCAAGTAAGAGATTTGACAAGAATGAAGCTCAACTCCAGAATTATGAAGTCTTGTTGCAAAGTCAATCTGCTTCCATAGGGAACCTTGAGATTCAAATGGGGTGATACGACTAAATCAACCCTAGCAAGTGCACTAGTCGTGTTCTAGTAATAAAGTGATGAGTTTGAGTATCGTCCCACAGAGATCAAAGCAAATATTTGTAATTACCTAAAACTACCTACACGTTATTTGAGAAAACAAAATCTTAGAGTGTAAAAGTAACAGATTAAAAATAACTAAATTAAACAAATAAATAATGTGAAGAATTGTGCAATATTAAAGAAGTTAGGGTACAGATTTCCCCCTAATTATGCTTGACAACTACTACTAATACCCGTTTGTGCTATGAATTGGTAGGATTCTTCTAAAGCCAATTATCCTTATTTAGGCATAATATTCAACTTAATACAGATCCCTATTTGGTTACTCTGAAATTAAGAACCATAAATTCATCAATCTTGTATGACTAATTCGCCCTATTCAGTTATGAATTAGATGGACCACAAATTAATCCTAGAATCTCTATTCGATTACTTTTAGTTTTAATATGTTGTGCAATGTTGTTCCAATAAGACAATTATGAATATGAATTAAGCAATAAACCTTAACTTCTCTATTCGAAACATCATTAAGGTAATTGAATCAATCCAACATTCATAAAGCATTAAACCTAAACTCTTGCACAAATTCATAAACATAAATTTGGTATTAAGAATAAAAATGGTTCAAAATATAATTAGGGTTCCATCCTCCCTTAACAAAAGAGATTTACTCCATCCTAAGAACAGAGAAATAAATAGAGAAGAAGGAAAACATATTCAGACATGAAAAGAAACAAAAATCAAACTCTTAAATTTGATCTTCAGTCTTCAAGCCTCAAGAATGCGTCTTCTCCCCTCAAAAATATGCAAAATTTGTCCCTTGACAACTAATCTCAATTATGCTTAAATACCTAAAAGAGTCCTAAGTAAAAAAGGAAAGAAAAACTGATAAAAATGCCCTAATAGTTTCCGCCACAACCTTGGCCGTGGCCAAATTTAAGTCACCACAGCCTAGGCTGTGGTGCTTCCTAATCTCTTTGTTTTCTCTTTGTTCCACCACCATGGCCATGGTGAACTACCAAGGCATGGCCGTGGCCTTCAAGAATGTTAGGTAATCTCAACTTCTTCAAGTTTTAAGTCCCAATTTCATTCCAATACTCCAATCTACTCAATTAAAGCCTAAAAAACACAAAAGTTATCCAAATCAATAGGTAACCATTCATATCTCAAACTTAACAAAAAACAAACATCAAAACAAAGGAAACAAATGAGAAGTTAACTAAACTAGCATCAAAACAACCCTAAAAACACTCAAATTGTGCAACTTATCAACTCCCCCAAACTTAATCCTTTGCTCGTCCCTAAGTAAAGAAAATATCGAAAAAATAAACTCAACAATCATCAAGGATTCCCAGCATTCCCAAAATCAAGGAAAAGAAAGCAAACATGCTTTAAATAATATTCATGCTACCAAACATACAACCCAGCTAATTGTGCAACTCTAATCTTTTATCAACCTGATCATGCTTCACTGAGACTTTATACTCAACCCCCTACTTATTTTCTTCTTTTTTTTTTTTTTTTTTTCAATTGCTTCCTCAGATTGTCACATCACCTTTTTTCGCAAATGCACACATTTGTGATGAGTGCCCCGGTTACTCAGCAATGTCACAACACATAAAGTGCTTTGCATACTCATACTTCAAGCCATGGTTTGACGTAAAAGTAAACATGGGGCTCATAAATACTCCTGTTTACTAAGCAGCTCAAAAACAGTGGAGTAGTTCATTCAAAAACAAACAAATAAGCATAGTTAATTTATTTCAAGATTGTATATACAATTTTTTTTTTTTTTTTTTTTTTTTTTTTGCACATGGCCACGGCTGTGTAAAATGACACGGGGTAACCTGTGTTTTATTCTACTCAAGATTGTCTTCTTCTTCTATCACTTAAGCTTCCCCCAAACTTGTTCCTTGTTCCAATAATAACAAAACAAAAATAAAAACAAAATAAGAAAAAAGTAAAATAATTGTAGAATAGAGAAAAGAAAAAAAAATTTTATAGTTCTAATTTAGAGTCGTTAGCTTGACTTTCTCCACTTTCTTCATTCAAGAAACTGTGCGGACTCGGTGTTTGGATCGAAACGTCCTCAACATAGTGCTTCAAATGGTGTCCATTAACTTTAAATGTTTCACCTGTCTTTCCATGGTGGATCTCAATTGCTCCAAAAGGTGTTACTTGAATTACCTCATATGGACCTGTCCATCTTGATTTTAGCTTTCCTGGGAAAAGACGAAGACGACTATTGTAAAGAAGAACTTGTTGTCCCGACTCGAACTCCTTTTTCACAATGTGCCTATCATGCCATCTCTTTGTCTTCTCCTTGTACAAACTAGCACTCTCGTATGTCCAATGATGAAAGTCATCTAGCTCACTCACCCGCAAAAGACGTTTAGTACCTGCACTTTGCACATCAAAATTCAAAGATTTAGTAGCCCAATAAGCCTTGTGCTATAATTCTACCAGTAGGTGACATGCTTTTCCAAATACTAACCTATAAGGTGACATACCTATAGGTGTTTTAAAGGCTGTCCTATATGCCTATAAAGCATCATCTAACTTTGTCACCCAATCTTTTCTAGAGGCACTAACAGTCTTTTCTAAAATTCGTTTTAGCTCTCTATTAGAGACCTCTACTTGACCACTAGTTTGGGCATGGTAGGGAGTGGCTACCTTGTGTGTGACTCCATATTTCTTTAAGAGTGCATTAAATTGGTGATTACAAAAATCTTCCCACCATCACTAATGATTGCCCTAGGAGTTCCATATCTAGTGAAAATATTTCGCCTAAGGAATTTGAGTATTGTTTTGGAATCATTAGTTTTGGTGGCAATTGACTCCACCCATTCAGAAACGTAATCTACTGCCACAAGTATAAAAGCGTTTTCATACGATGATGGAAACGGTCCCATGAAATCCATACACCAAATATCAAAAATTTCACATACCAAAATATTATTTAAAGGCATCTCATCTTTCTTAGAAATATTACTTGAGCATCCCGAAACATAGTGGGCCAATAAAAACCTGATTGCAACACCTTTGCCGCTGTGTGATTTGCCCCGAAATGCCCTCCGGTTTCTTTATCATGACAATGACTCAAAATAGCTCCAATCTCTTCTTCCGGCACACATTTTCAAACAACTTGATCTGCACATAGTTTGTACAAGTAAGGGTCTTCCCACAAATAATATTTGACATCAGCCAAAAATTTCTTCCTTCGCTGGAATGTAAAATTCGTTGGGATCCAGCCTCCTACAAGAAAATTAGCCAAATCAGCAAACCATGGAGATTTAGAAAAAGAAGAGTTAAGAGATAGAATTTGCTCATCAGGAAATTCTGCACTAATATCTCCCTCTTCAAGGATTGAATTATCTAGTCGAGATAAATGATCAGCAACTTGATTTTTTGTCTGTTTTCGATCTTTAATCTCCAAATCAAACTCTCGAAGTAGAAGGACCCATCCGATAAGGCATGGTTTGGCGTCCTTCTTAGCAAAGAGATGTCATAGAGCTGCGTGATTTGTGTAGACTATGGATTTCGTGCCTATGAGGTAGGATCTAAACTTCTAGAATGTGAAGACCACTGCTAATAATTCTTTCTCGGTTGTTGTGTAGTTCAGTTGCGGACCATTTAAGGTATGACTAGCATCGGATATGACTTGAAACATTTTGTCTTTCCTTGGACCAAGAGCAGCACTGATGGCATAGTCATTCGCGTCACACATAATTTCAAAGGGGCTGTTCCAATCTAGTGTGACCACTATCGGTGCTATCACTAGCTTCTCCTTCAGCAAATTAAAGGCCTGCAAACATTCAGAATCAAAGTTAAATTTTACATCCTTGGAAAGAAGATTAGATAGAGGTTTTGCAATTTTTGAGAAATTTTTAATAAATCTTCTATAAAATCCTACATGGCCAAGGAAACTTCTGACTACTCGAACCGTCGTTGGGGAGGTAATTTTTCAATCACTTCCACTTTTTCTTTATCAACCTCAATCCCTCACTCAGAGATCTTGGGTCCAATCACGATACCTTCTTGTACAATAAAATGGCACTTCTCCCAATTCAACACAAGATTTGATTCCTCACAACATTGTAAAACTAACACGAGATTTTGCAAACAAGATTCAAAGGTTAGTCCATACAACGTTAAATCATCCATGAAAATTTCCAGAAATTTTTCAGTCATGTCAGAGAAAATTGCCATCATGCAACGTTGGAATGTAGCTGGCGCATTACATAAACTAAATGGCATACGTCGATAAGCGAACGTGCCATAAAAGACAAGTAAATGTTTTTTTCTCCTAGTCCTCTAGAATAATAGGAATTTGATAATAACTAGAATAGCCATCAGAAAAATAGTAAAATTTATTACTCGCTAATCTCTCTAACATCTGATCAATAAATGGCAATGGGAAGTGGTCTTTTCTAGTGGCAGAATTTAATCTTCTATAGTCTACACACACGCCATCCAGTTACCATCCTAGTGGGGATAAGATCATTATTTTAATTCTTCACTATAGTCATTCCCCCTTTCTTAGGCACTACTTGCACAGGACTAACCCAATTACTATCAAAGATAGGATAAATAATACCTGCATCGAGTAATTTTACCACGTTCTTTTGTACCACTTCTTGCATGGGAGGATTTAATCTCCTTTGCGGTTGTATTGTTGGCTTGAAATTCTCTTCCATGAGGATCTTATGCATGTTGATGGAAGGGCTTATTCCCTTGATATCAGCAATTGTCCATCCCATAGCCTTCTTGTGCTTCCTCAAAATGTCTAGCTGTGACTTCTCTTCCAAATCTATCAAAGATGTAGAAATAATCATAGGGTAAGCATCTTTATCTAGGAAAACATATTTTAAATGTGAAGGAAGAGGTTTAAGCTCAAGTTTAAGAGCCTTAATAGGAGTTTTATGCAAATCCTCCTTTGGCTCCATATTATTATCAGTCAGCTTCATCTTCTTCTCTCAAGCACGGGTCTTCATCTTTTGTTGTGCTTGACTCCATTAGACATCTCTCCAAAGAGTCCTTCTGCAAAACTTCTTCTCTATGATCACCTACAATCGCACCAAAACCGTTAGAGTGAAAACAAGATTCAATATAAAATGCAGTAGGATTTTTCATCACTTTATGGACATCAAACACTATTTCTTCATCATTTAGTCTTAGAATTAATTTTCTTTGTTGCACGTCTATTAGAGCATGAGCTATCACCAAAAATGGACGTCCCAAAATTAGAGGCACCTCTCGATCCTCCTCCATATCAAGAACTACGAAGTCCACCAAAAAGATAAATTTGTCGACCTTTAACAAAATGTCTTCAACAATGCGTTTAGGTCGTTTGATTGATCTATCAGCAAGCTGGAGTGACATGTTCGTCTCTTTCACTTCTCCAAGTCCTAGCTTCCTAAAAATTGATAAAGGCATTAAATTAATACTAGCACCTAAATCACACAATGCTTTGTCAAAGAATGAATCTCTTAATGCACAAGGTATAGTAAAACTCCTCGGATCTTCAGTTTAGGAGGTAATTTATTTTGCAGTATGGCACTGCATTCTTCAGTAAGCATAACTGTTCCATGCTCCTCGATCTTCTGCTTGTAGAAATGATGTCTTTTAAGAACTTTGCATAACTAGGCATCCATGCTAAAGCTATGGCAAATGGAATATTTATTTGCAATTTCTTAAAGACCTCCAAAAACTTTGAAAATTGTTGGTCCAGTTTATCCTTTCTAATTCTATCGGGATAAGAAAATTTTGATACATCTTTTTCAACTACAATAGAATCATAATTTGACGCACCTTTTCCTTTACCTCTTGCAATTTCCTTTATCTTAGTCTCTGTCTCTTTTTCTGAATTCGCTTTCTTTTCTTCAATAGAGATCGGTAACTCTGCTTTACTTTCCGCCTTCTTTTGTGATTCTTCTTCACCAATCACCTTTCCATCCCTCAAGGTTATGGCCTTACATTGCTCCTTTGTGTTCCTTTCCATGTCACTCGGTAAATGCGCTTGTTGTCTACCCGAAATGATATTGGCCAACTAGCCAATTTGAACTTCTAAATTCTTGATGGAAGCCTCTTGATTTTGAATTCTTGTCTCTGTAGCACTCAAGAATCATCTCCTCTAAATTTGATTTCTTCTCTTGAGATTGAAAACCTGGCGGTGGAGGTTTCACTTGATTGTTGTTACTCCAAGAGAAATTTGTATGATTCCTTCACCTTGGATTATATGTTTCATTGTATGGATTATTATTACGCCTATGAAAATTTGAAACATAGTTAGCTTGATCAGGCATAGAATTAGCAGCAAACATATTACCTGATTGACACTCATGGTTAGGGTGATCTTCGCCACAAAAATCACACATAGAAGCAACTATTGCAGGTTTTTGCATTTGAAGTCCATCAATCTTCTTATTTAATTCCTACATTTGTGCTGCCAAAGTTTTGATAACATCTATGAAGCTGTGATAGCATCTATGTTATGAAAACCCGACGTTCTTCTCATAGGCAACCTCTCTATCGGCCATTGATAAAAGTTCGAAGCCATTTCCTCCAGCAATTCATAAGCTTGTTCTGGTGTCTTCTTACCTAAAGTACCACTCGCAACAGCATTGATCATATTTCAAACTTCACTATTAAGACCATTATAGAATGTCTGGACTTGCAGCAAAACCGGTAATTCATGGTGGGGACATCTCCGGAGCATGTCCTTGAACCTTTCCCATGCTTCGTATAGTGACTCAGTATCCACCTACACAAACGTAGTAATATCATTACGCAATTGTGCAGTCTTTGCAAGAGGAAAATACCTACTCAGGAATTTTTGTGTCATTTGCTCCCAGGTTGCACTCGAGCCTACTGGTAATGAGGCCAACCAACTCTTAGCTTTGCCTTTTAATGAAACTTGGAACAATCTTAGTCTTATAGCTTCATCAGAAACTCCATTGTGCTTAAAAATATCACAAATCTCTAGGAAATTTGCAATATGTAAGTTGGGATCTTCATGTGCCAAACCACCAAACTGCATTGACTTCTGAATCATCTGGATGATTGCTGGTTTTATCTCAAAGGTGTTGGGATTGATCACTAGTCGTCGAATGCTCTGGTCATACACTAGTAGAAACACCTATTGGTTTCCAATAAAAAAAAAACAAAATAAAAGAAAATCTCAAAGTAACAAGTAATCTTAAAATAATCACAAACAATCTGATGATCTCGGCAATGACGCCAAAAACTTGATGCGACTAAATCAACCCTAGCAAGTGCACTAGTCATGTTCAAGTAATAAAGTGATGAGTTTGAGTATCGTCCCACAGAGATCAAAGCAAATATTTGTAATTACCTAAAACTACCTACATGTTATTTGAGAAAATGAAATCTTAGAGCGTAAAAGTAATAGATTAAAAATAACTAAATTGAACAAATAAATAATGTGAAGAACTTTGCAATATTAAAGAAGTTAGGGTACAAATTTCCCCCTAATTATGCTTGACAACTACTCTTAATACCCGTTTGTGCTATGAATTGTTAGGATTCTTCTAAGGCCAATTATCCTTATTCAGGCATAATATTCAACTTAGTACAGATCCCTATTCGGTTACTCTGAAATTAAGAACCATAAATTCATCGATCCCTTACAACTAATTCACCCTATTTGGTTATGAATTAGATAGACCATAAATTAATCCTAGAATCTCTATTCGATTACTTCTAGTTTTAATATGTTGTGCAATGTTATTCCAATAAAACAATTATGAATATGAATTAAGCAATAAACCCTAACTTCTCTATTCGAAACATCATTAAAGTAATTGAAATTTCTTAAATCATTAAACCTAAACTCTTGCACAAATTCATAAACATAAATCTGGTATTAAGAATAAAAATTGTTCAAAACATAATTAGGGTTTCATCCTCCCCTAACAAAAGAGATTTACTCCATCCTAAGAACAAAGAAATAAATAGAGAAGAAGGAAAACATATTCAGATTTGAAAAGAAATAAAAATCAAACTCTTAAATTTGATCTTCAGTCTTCAAGCCTCAAGAATGCATCTTCTCCTCTAAAAAATATGCAAAATTCATCATTTGACAACTAATCTCAATTATACTTAAATACCCAAAAGAGTCCTAAGTGAAAAAGGAAAGAAAAATTGAAAAAACGCTCTAATAGTTTCCGCCACAACCTTGGCGGTGGCCAAATTTAAGTCACCACAGCCTAGGTCATGGTGCTTCCTGGTCTCTTTGTTTTCTCTCTGTTACACCACCATGGTGGTGAACTACCAAGGCATGGCCGTGGCTTTCAAGAATGTTAGGTAATCTCAACTTCTTCAATCTTTAAGTCCCAATTTCATTCTAATACTCCAATCTACTCAATCAAAGCCTAAAAAACACAAAAGTTATCCAAATCAATAGGTAACCATTCATATCTCAAACTTAACAAAAACAAACATCAAAACAAAGGAAACAAATGAGAAGTTAACTAAACTAACATCAAAACGACCCTAAAAACACTCAAATTATGTAACTTATCACGGGGCAACTCCATAACATATTAGCAGGAAGAGTTCAAGTAGTTTTGCCGAGTGATACAGAGAAGAATCCTAAGGCACAAGTGCATGCAATCACCTTGAGGAGTGGAAGAACCATGGGAAATTCAGAGGATGAAAAACAAGTACAAGAATAAGAGAAAGATTTAAAGGAAGAATAGAAGGACGATCGCCGCGATGACTGTGAAAATCTAGAAGAGAACGCGAGCATGAAGGACGATCACTACGGTGAGAAAATCGGTCGTCACGATGACCGTGAAATTGTTTTTAAAAATTTAGAAGATGATACCCATCACCACGGTGAGGAAGTTGGTCGCCGTGGCGATCGTGATTTTGGCCATAACTCATCTAGAAGTTCTTAGCCCAAGGAGACAATGAAACCCACCCTTTCGTACCCACACCGAATGAAGAATCAGAAGCTCGACAAACAATTTGGTAAGTTTATTAATATATTTAGAAGTTTATATATTAACATTCCTTTTGTCGATATGTTAGAACAGATGCCAAAATATACAAAGTTTTTGAAGGAAATCCTCACACACAAAAGGAAATTTGAAGAACATGAGAGGGTCATGTTCACCGAGGAATGTAGTGCATTGCTTCAAAAGAAACTACCATTGAAATTAAAAGATCCAGGAAGTTTTACTATTCCTTGCATTATTGGTAGTTGCTATTTTGACAAAGTTTTATGTGATTTAGAGCAAGCATTAATTTAAAGTCATTTTCTATTTACTAGAAACTTGGCTCAGGAGAAGTAAAGCCAACCACAATTTCTCCCCAATTGGTGGATAGGTCACTAACATATCCTGGGGGGTGTTGGTAGAAGGCGTTTTGATTAAGGTAGACAAACTTATTTTCCTAGTAGATTTCATAGTGTTAGACATGGAGAAAGATAGGGAAATACCTTTAATCCTAGGACGACCTTTTCTAGCCACGGATAAAGCATTGATAGATGTTCATCAAGGAAAACTATTCTTAACGGTAGAAGATGAGCAAGTAGAGTTTAATGTTTTTGATGGCGTGAAGCACCCATCAGACTTAGACACCTGCTTTGAGATTAGTGTCCTTGATAACATAGTGAATAAAAAATTAGAACATTACCCTAGTTCACACCTAGAAAATTGTTTAGTCAATTCTAGGACTATATAGGATGAAATTGAAAATAAGAGGATGAATAGTCTACGCTTGAAGCCTTATGAAGATGGTGGAATTGAAGATGAGAGGGTTGCAATTCTTCTTGACAATTCAGACTGAAGATAAAGAAAAGTCAAGCTTATGACTCTAATTAAGCGCTTCTTGGGAGGCAACCCAAACTCTTTACTTTGATTTTATTTATTCATTTATTTTGAATTTGTGTTGTTTTGTACTTGAGCCATTCTTATATTCTGTATATATATATGTATATTTTACTAGTGATGTTGTGTGAGTTTCTCTAAATTCATGAATTTTAACTAGTGATGTGTGTTGCCGATAAGGTGTCTCTTTGTTTTGTAAGAATTTGATTTCAATGATGGAATGAAACAAGAAAGGTGGTTAAACTTTCACGCTTATTCACACTTCACTATTGCAAAAGGGGGTAACTTTTCTTTTTCTCTTTTAACTTTTGTCTAAATTTATACACTGGGGACATTGTAGATTTTAGGTTGCGGGTAAATGAAGTTTCTTCCCAAAAATTTTGAATTTATGGAATTATGAGAATTTTTATTTTTGTGTTCTATTCGTGGATTAGTTTGTATGTCTATGATAGTAAAGTAATGCAATAACATTTAACATGTAGAAGACGCTAAATTTTGCCTTTGCTTACGAATGGTTGTGAATGTTAATTACATCTAGTTTGAGACCCTAATGGTATGTGGTATGAAGATTGGTTAGTCAAAAATACTTAAAGTTTTATGCGTGATTTTTCCATGGACATTTTTGCGGTCTCATCAAACTCTAGAACTCACTTGATAACCACTTGAGGCGAAATCCTAGAGTTCACATTACTTAGGAAATAATTTAGGCTGTTTTTTTGGACTGATTGAGCTTTCAAGCCGACCTTGTTTTTTTATTATCACTAGTTAACACTTTGAGCCTTTCCAAACACATTTAAGCCTTGTTTTTCTTTTCTTTAAGCTTATTATAACCTACCTTTTTATGACCCTAAAACACATTCCTACCCATTTATTTTAAGAGGCTTAATCCGAGTATAAGTTTGGTGAGGGAATTTAGACACAGGCGGTGGAAAGTGGTGAAAATTTGTCACAACCCAAATGTTAGGAAACGATCAAGTCATGGCAGCGGAAAACAAAAATTATTTACAACATTGATTGTTCCTTAGAACCAAGATCAGGGCACAAATTTATAGTTTATGTAATAAATTAGAATATGCAAAAAATTCAGTCTAGAGTTAAGAAATCATACACACGTTTGGAGGCTCCTCCAACTTGTCTCTGAACGGGTTTCACTATCGACCTAAGAGTAGGATCAAACTAGCCATAGTCAACACAAAGATAGCCTCAAGGAATTAAAGAGGGATTTGCTAGATCCTCTTTAGCTTTAAGAACCAAAAACAAATCAAATAATATTTGATTCTACCTAAAAGACAAACTGGCATGGGAAGAAGAGAAAAAGGGGCTGGAATTTTCTAATCTTAATGATTGAATGAAATTATTTTTTAATTCAAAAATTGTTGCACTTATATAGTGCACACTTTGCCCTATTCCATCATGGAGTAGGCTTGGGCACCAACCCAAACATCCCCTATATGCAAACAGCCCCATTTAGATATTTTAATTTTAATTATCATTATTTCAATTAAATTCATATATATATAATATTAACATTTAACAATAACGATAATTCATTTAAATATATGCGAACACATATTTAAACATAATCTCACTTATTTAATTTTAATATCAAATTAAATAAAGGCTACGACCTCAACAAATTTAATCGTACTGTGGGATTACCAAAATACCGTTTTGCCTAAAAAGACGAAAACACACTTCTTATAAACTAGTTCTTAAATTATCTTCTATGTGTGTGACCCATAGGCTCCTTATCATAATGGTAGTGTGTAGTATCGTGATTGACACCAATTAATCATCTTACTACACACAGACTAAGATTGGCCCCTAGCAAGGCATCATGGCCACCTGATAGATTCGGATTCAGCGAAGCATCTACCTGTCAATGATATGGTTACCGTACAATTTAATCCTTTCATCATTCGTTATCTCAATGATACCGGGCATAGAAATAGTGTCAACCTCAGTTACTCTTGATATGTATGTATTCAGTTACTGGACTAATGACCTGAATAATAATCTGGATAGAGCAACAACTCAATCCCACTGTGGCCACAGTTTTAGTATCATTGCCATTTACTGAATTGTGCCATGAGATAACTTCCCCCGTACCTAGGAGTGATGAATCCTCTATCGATCCACCATAGTCTTGATACATTCCTTGATGTAGCCAATCACTACTGTGTTGACAACTCTAAATAGAATTGCGTTGGACAAGTGTCAAACTACACCAATCGGTGCACAGGGCGCTTTGGTGATCTCAAGTCTAAGGATCACATGCACCACCATTCGTTAGAAGATTTGTTCCATAGACACTGGGGTTATCATCCATATGGAATCCTCTGGTGGGTCAGTCCAGTGAACTTGCCTATAGCAAGCACCCATGTGTTGCACCAGGTTGTCACCAAACAACCTTGACAAGTGAGATCAGTCACTACCTTTCGATAGGGTCGTTCAACACTATGATAACCTTACCGTATTGTCTGTGTCCTTACTTCAAAATAATATTAGGGCTACAGACGTTTCTAGAATGGCCACCATATGTGTTCAGAGGATTCTCACTATCAAGATTTGAAACATGATACCCTCGTCATGGTTTTATCATTCTAAGGACATATATCAATATGTACAATAATGATTTATGCGATATAGAATAAAATGCCTTTTATTGATCAATGAACATTATTACAAAGAGCCAATCAATTAATTCTACAATAATTGATTGGCTCTAGGGCACCTACTCTAACACCAAAATTATGGAAAGAAATAGGTTGGGGGTTGTGGAATGCTTGCAAGATCAAGGTGGGGCTGTTTGATGTTTACTTTCCTACTAAATAATTTCTTCTGATATGAAAAGAAAAAAAAAAGAATAAAATGAAAAAAAAAATTGAAAATATGAAAAAAAAAATGAAAGAAAAAGGAAAAAAAGAAAAAGTGAGGAAGAAGTGAGCATTGTGAAAATGTGAAAGCATGTAAGTGGGTTTTTTTTAGTGACAAAAAAGAAACTTGAAAAAGGTTGGGAAGATGTTGAGTGAAAAGGGGAGGTGTATGCATGTTTGTGTGATGATAATGAGAAGGAATGAAGATTTAAGTCTCTTAATCTTTGTTGAATTTCCTTTCCGTTCTTTCATTAACCCATACCCTGACCTAACGTTACAACCTTTACAAAGACCTATTGATCCAAGGTATGTGAAGCTCTACACTAGTGGAAAGTGTTTTGAAAGGTGAGCCTATGGAGTTTGATTCCATGATTCATATTTGAGTCATAACCCGAATTTTTGAAATTAAAATTGTGTCTATGAATGTTATGCATAAAATCATCTGGGTTTGTGGAATAACGGCTTGAGTTTGTATGGACGCTTTAGGGTTAATAATGAAAATGGAATCGATGTTTGCATAGTCTGTGGGTTTAGGTGATTTTTAATTATTCTATTTTGTTATGTGTATGCAAATTTTGAGAGAACTTTATGAATTGATCCAAGAATTCTTGTTAGTCTTTGTTTTTATTTTTTGAGTCTAGGTTAGCTTTAGTGTGGATGTTTGTGGGTATCATCACTGGAAACCCTCACGAGACTACAACTCATCCAACTAGGGCCATCTAGGGGTTTAAAGGCTTGTTGCATACATTAAATGCAATCGTGTCACTCTACGAAAGTGATTTAGGATAGTTTAGATATAGATTTTAATTGTTTGTTTTATTTTCAAGCTTAAAGACATGTTTTATCGCTTAGTTTGCTAGGGACTAGCGAGAAGCTAGTTGAGGGTTGAGACAAGAGCTTGAAGATATGCGTTTAGTTAGTGATTCAATTAGATTATTTGTGGGAAAATTAGTTTAAATTGCAAAATTTGAGTTAATTATTTCATAAATACCTTTTATGGGATCACAGGTGTATTTTGAGTATTTTCAGGTCATAAATGATATTTGAATGAAGAAGGATGATATCGATGGAATTTTTTATGAGTAGGAACGAACGGTGAAAGAATCAGAGTAGAAGCGAGGAAGTTGTGATACTTTGAAGATGAGACATAAAATCTGGAAATTCTTCAAGATGCGCATGCTTCAATATTTTGATCATAACTTGAGCTATAGAAATCAGAATTGGATGATTCTTGTGGCGTTGGAAAGATAAATCAGAGAGCTACAATGTTTGTGTTGATGGCTTTGACAAATTCGGAATATGTAAGACTCTTTGGACAGGAAGAACGATCATTGTTGTGACCATTTATGTCGCTGCATCAATGGAGTGCGGGCCTGGATGGGCTGTTTTAAAGCCTAGTCCGAATTTGAATTGTTTGAGACATTTAACCTTGAAACCTAACACTATAAATAAGGCTCTTTAATTAGTTTTTAAGAGGAGAAGAAAGAGAGAAGAGGAGCCAGTCTTTGGAGATCAAAATTCTTGGAGTTTTGGGTTCACCAATTAGAGAGGTTTTTCTAATTTCTTTCTTGTACTCATGTTATTTAATACAATGGTTGTTTTTAATACTGAAAGTATGAACTAAATTCTTTTCTAGGGCTAAAATGTAGCCCAATTTTATGAATATGCATTCAATTATTGGTTGTTAATTTTCATTAAGTTTTATTATTGCACTTAATGCTTTCAATTCTCAAGGACCCAAGGGTTGAATGATTCTATGGGTTAGGTTGAGATCGAGAGATGAAACCTAATTAGTCCAAGGTAATAAAAACACAGATTGACAGAATGCTAGAGATAGATTACCGCGATCTGTGAGGTTCTGGCAAATTCTATAGAACTTAATGATCTTTTAACTTCTAAATCCACTTTAGAGATATTTTGGGTTGTTGATGGTAATTGTTCGAGAGAAAATTATTTCCATATTAGGGAATTTGGCCTTTAGAATAAGCTTTATTAGGTTAGCAATAATTGTCAATACATAAGATAAAATTGGTGTGAAATCTATGCCCTAGGTTTAGTCACATTGATTTTTTTACCAAAGTATTAATAAAATTCTGCTTTTTTTAGTTTTTAGTTTGTCTTATTTTTCATTAAATTCTTTCTTGAGGAATCTGATTAATCAAATAGTAATAAGATAGGTTAGTTTGGTACTTGGTAGTAGTAGTCCTCTTAGGATTTGTCACTCGTTACTCGAGCTTTATTACTTGCGCGATTTTGTACACTTGCGAATAACATGTCAATCTCCCTCACAAAGGCTTTGTTAGAGTTGATTAACTCACTTTGGTGTTAGGTTACCCATTTTTAAGTGTAACGGAATATTTTTACCAGGTTGATTAGGAGATTTCAGATTTGAACATATCATCCACAAGTGCATAAAGTAAAGAACACATCTAGAGGTGGAACAAATGGGCCGGGTTAGACAGGTCAACCCTCACCCGACCCGCAATAAAGAGGGTTTAACCCGAACCGCCAAATAGGCGGGCCGAGTTAAACCCAACCCGTATGCAACCCCCGGGGGGGCCGGGTTGATATAAGGCAACCCGGCAGCCCGCGGGTTGCTATTTTGGAGTTTCTGGAGCTGAACACGCCAACCCGCGGATTGACCCACCAACCTGATGGGTGGACCCAGGGGTTGGCCCAAAAAAAAAAACAAAATTAATTTTTTTTTTCAAATTCCCCTTTTACCCTTGAAATATAGCCGTTTTATAGTAGTTGGAAAGGTCTTTTTCGTCATTTTCTTTTCCCATTTTTTCTATAAATTGGCCCTAAATTCTCATATTTTCTCACAACTCAAATTCTCTCATTCTTTCATTTTCTCTAATCTCTATTGAAATCTCTCAATTATTCTCTTAATCTCTTATTCTCTTTGTTATTAATTTGCTCTTATTTTAATTTTTATTAGTTTTTGCAATTTTCAATTCATATTTCCAATTCTCCTTCTTTAATATTTTATTTCTTCTACATCAATTTTTTTTTTTCAACTACAATGGATAGATATTTCACTCCCATCAATTTCAATGATGAAGGAAACTACTATCCTAGTCCTAGTCCCGCTGAATTTACTAACATAAATGCAGGAGGAGATTCAAATAGTCCCGCTTTCCCAGTCTCAGAATCCGATACACCTCAAAATATGCCTCCGATTCCTCCCCATGTCAGTGGTTCTAGAAGTCGTCCTCGTAATCATCGTCCTCGTCCAACTTCATCTCAAGCTAAAGCGGCTTCATCAACTGCTGTCGAAGGCTACGAAAGACACACATTAGACGTTTGGGCACATTTTGATAAGTTTTAGAAGGTAGAAAATGGAGTTCAAGTGAAGAAAACAAGATGCAAGTATTGTGGAAATGTTTATAAAACTGATTCAGGTAATGGTACTAGTACTTTAAAAAGGCATACTAATAAACATATTGCTCAACATGGAAATAGAGAAGCTAATCAAACTCAAAGAACTAATATGGGTACTACTTGGCATTATAATTCTGATGTATATATGGAACAATTAGCTTTATATATTACTACAACTGATGAACCTATTAATATGGCTGAAGATAAATATTTTGAAAGATTTATTAAAAAAATCATTTTTTCCAGGATTTAAAAGTTATTCTAAAACTGCAACTAGAAATGATTTAATAAAATTGTTTGGGAAAATGAAGTTAGAATTAAAAAATAAAATACATAGTTGTCATATTAGTGTGGCTCTAACTGCCGATATTTGGAGTGGTTGAGCTAAACAAGATTATATTTGTGTAGCTAGTCATTATTTTGATAACGAATGTAAATTAAATAAATCTTTATTAGGATTTAGATTAATGGATGTGGATCATAGTGGTCGACAAATTTGTAATAAAATTGTTGAAGTTTTAGAAGATTATGATATTATTAATAAAGTGATAAGTTTAACTTTAGATAATGCAAGTTCTAATAGTAAAGCTATAGATTATTTTTCAAATTAATTATCCTTTATATAACAATTTGAAGTTTTTTCACCAACGTTGTGCATGTCATGTTATTAATTTAATTGTGAAAAGTGGTATGAAAACAATTAAAGAAAATATTGATAGAATTAGAGAATCTTTAGCTTGGATTACTAGTAGTAATAGAAGAAATGCTGAATTTCAAGATGCTTGTATAAAATCAAATATGCATCCTAGAACTTTTGCATTAGACATGCCTGTTAGATAGAATAGTACTTATTTAATGCTTGATTCATGTTTACCTTATGCTAATATAATTAGTTATTTTGTAGCAAATAATAGAGGTCCTCATTATTTGGTAGAAACTGATTGGCATATAGCTAAAATATTTCATTCTTTTCTTAAAATTTTTTACCAATCCACTTTACAACTTTCTAGTGTGTATTATACTACTAGTCCATTGGTAATACATACAACTATAAAAATTTCCAAGTTATTTATAATAAACAAAAACAATGAAATTTTAAAGGCACCAATAAAGGCAATGGAATTTTTTTTTAAAAAATATTGGCAACCGATTCCTTTTCTTTATTGTTTAGGTGCTATATTTGATCCTAGAATTAAATTAGCGGGTTTAGAAAATGGTTTTGACAATTTATATGAAAATTTACAAACCGAAGCATATGCCAATCAAATAGGAGAGGTCACAAATTCTCTTACAGATGTATATTTCCAATATGAAAATAGGTATGGAAACCCGCAAAGAAGCAAAGCATCCAGGGAAGTTGCATCAGAAGAAACAAATGAAGACTTCTACTCTTGGAATGCACTGAATAGGTCGAAGGGGACCTGAATCCGAAGCACAGTCTCCTCTTCAGAAGCACCACCACCACTAACAACAACTAATATACTGTTCTCCATGCAGTCAGAGAGTAATGAGCTTCATCAATATTTGGCAACCCCCGAAATGTTACCAGCAGATCCACAACAGAGAGCCAACCTTGATGTCTTAGAATATTGGAAAGCCAGAAAATGTATTTTTCCAGTATTATCAAGACTTGCCTTGGATATTTTCACTGTTTCTGTCTCAACTGTCTCATCCGAACAAACATTTAGTGCAAGTGGAAGAATTTTAAATGAAAGGAGGAAAACTTTCTCCAAAAATGATTGAAGTCCTCACATGTCTTCGAGATTGGGAACGGTCGCGCCATCAAGATCAATACGAGGTTGTCGACGATATTAAGATTCTGCCCATATTGCGTGCTGGAGGTTGGTAGCAGTGTTCTACCGGTCTAGGCTCTGGCTTCCTGTCACTCCGCCTTGGTTCATATCTAGAATGGGCAGCTCGGTTCATCTCGTCCTCCTCCTATCTTATCTGGATAACGGCTCGGGCCAAAGCGTCTTCCATTGTGGTGCAGCCCAGCTTTGTAAGTTCTTTGTATAGTTCTCCATCCAGGAGGAGGCCTTTTCTGAAAGCGTCCACAGTAGTCTCGGGGTTACATGAGGGAATCGAGATCTTCTCTTTGTTGAATCTGCTAACAAACTCTCTTAATGGCTCTCCCCTTCGTTGGTATACTCGGTACAAGTCGGCCGACAACTTCTCTAGCTTCTTGCTGCTGGTGAACTATTCTACAAAGGTGTCGGTAAGCTGAACGAATGAATCGATGGATCCGGTCAGGAGGTTTGTATACCATTGGAATACCGGGCCGGACAAACTAGAACCGAAACTTTTGCACATGCAGGCTTCTCTCAGCGGACGGGGTATGGAGACAGTGAACATCCGCTGCTTGTATGAGGCTATGTGGTCATCCGGGTTAGTGGTACCGTCATATGGTTTCATGTTGGGGATGGTGAATTTCTGGGGCATGTTAGCCAGGGCGATCTCATCTACAAAGGGTGAGTCGGCGTAACAATTTGGTCTGCTCTTCTTGGTTGGGACTGGCATTCCTGGAATACGTCTCATTACTGCCTCCACGTCGGCCAGTCTCTTAGCCAGTAGTTGCTCCACAGGGGAAGGGGATGCTATCTGGTCATCCCGTCTTACCGGGTCTGGTACGTTTCGTTGGGTCATCCCTCGGGGGGTAGTCTGACAAATCATTCCGTTGTGCGCTCCTTGGTAGCATAGGTCATCGTTCATCCCTTCCGGATTGACGACTCCCATTGTCACTGTTCTATTATTCTTCCCTACATGAATGGTCAGGGGAGTCGTCTGGTAGTCATTCGGTCCGTCAAGATGGATGGGCTCAAGTACTGAAGTTGGTTGGGTTTGACCGTTCAACCCACGGGGGTCAGCCGAGCCGGATGGGGTTTGTGTCTGGGTTGACTGGAGGTGAAGTGGGATGGAGGGGATGGGTTGATTCTGCGGGCTCTCTGGCGGAGGATCGTTTTGATCATGAGGCTGGGATGGGTCGACTAGACAGCGCGCTGTTGGCATATCTTTATCTCCATTAGTCAGAACAGAGTAGTTGGGCGCCAGTGCGTTTAACTGACGCGGCCCTTTACCAGAATCCGAGGGTCGATGCTCTGGTGTGGAGAGAGGTTGCATGGATGGGATAGTGGTACGGAACCGATTGGGGGGTGCTTGGTCGGGCAGAAACTCGAGATCGTAGAATCGACTTACTTTCTCCTTTAGTGACTAGTTCTCGACCCTGATGGAGGTGTTTTCGGCTTCCAGCGCGGCCACCTTGTCCAAATTTTGTTGCATGAGCGCGGTCAAAGCCTCTAGTCTGGCCTCGAGGCCGGAGTTAAAATCGTCGGGATTGTCAGCCATGGAATATTCCTCCACATAGCAAGGTTCGTCAAGCCGAATGATTGCTAGAGGCCCCACGGTAGGCGCCAAACTGTAGACGTAAAAATCTACCTGTGCGGAAAAGGGGGTCTGATCCCGCAAAGTTGAGGCCACTAGCGATCTGCTGTACCTGCACACGTAGAGAAACACACGCGTGAAGCGAACGAGAAACACCAGGGTGGTGTTTGCCGTAGGAAACACCAGGGTGGTGTTTGCCGTAGGCACTCCGACGCTCAAGTCAGCAAGGCTGAAAGGCTAATATAGTGAGGGCTAGGGAATGAGAGATTACCGGAAGTCTAGTCGGAGACTGTGACTACGGCGATGAAGCGAAACTCTCAAGTAAAGAGTTTAGGGTGTGAAGGTGTAATGTCGATGTCCTTTGTGAGAGGGCTGGCCTCTGCTTATATAGTGATTGTCTGGTCTCCCAATCTTGGTAGAAGTAGGAGTCCCAGTGTGACTCTGATGCAAACCCTAGAAGAATCAGGGTCATGGTAAGCCATCTTACCCGTGTCCGAGTAGGACGGTGATTCTAATTAGGAGATTGACTCCGAACAGGAAAGCGATCAGAAATAGGAAGGTATTCTAAGGAGATCGTGGGCTCTATACTCACCCATGGACCTGGGAAATGGGCTGGGATTAGGAGGCCTGTGTCCACGTGGTCTGGGCCGGCTACACATTGTACCGAATGGGCCTAACCCGGCGGGGTCATATCAGGATTGGGCTTGGCTTCTTCCCTAACGTCGCGCCCATTTTCTTATTTGGGCCAAGGACGATTTTTGGCCCTAACACTTATGTTTTTGACAGATGGTTTCAGCATTACTCTTCCAACTCCATTTTACATAACAAGATTAATATTAAATTATCTTTCCTATCTATCTACTATATCTGAGGTTACATTCACTTGACAAGTCTGTTAAAATTTAGCCTAATACATGAGGAGTCTGCAATTGTGAATAACCTTTTGGGTCCTTCAACTGTTCAGCAGCACCAGTTTGGGTCTGAATGGAAAATGTGTGAATAACCTTGTCATCTGTTGTAGACACATTAGACTTTTGAGATATAATCTGATGTTCGTTGAATGTTTTCATCACCCCAGAAACCGGGTGAGTATCCAAAGGGCAGCTCACCCTCACAATTGCATCCTCGTGTCTTGGTTGAAAATCAATCTCTGACAGAGAAATCTGCCTTTGCTTAATGTTTACCATCTCTTTCAACACTTCTAAGTTAGAGTACAGCTGTTTGAGGAGTTTGATTGTGGGATTGTTTTTTGGGGGATTTACTTCCTAACCATCTGTAAAAGTGTTACCTCTTTATCTTCTGCTTGATGTCTTATTTGTTTGTGTCAGCATGCCTCATGCTTCTCCGTGTTTCATCAGTATCCCGAATAACATGCAAACACAAACTTGTGATAGCCTAGTTCTAATTTACCACCATGTTTCATTCACCTAGAATTCATAACAAGACATCTGTCTTTAATATGTTCAAAATCAAACACCTTTAACATGGTGACCAACTACCTCATGCCAAAACTTAAAAAGATAAAACTGCTTCTGAACACAAATTTAAGATGAATTTCACTGGCGTTGATTTTATGATTCAATCTCAAAAGAGGAAATGGCTTGAACAGTTCAGTAGTCCAATTTTTTCCTCCTTATGCCCTACATCTATAGCCTATGTATCACTCGCTGTCACTTGATGATTATGATAATGAATTTAGTTATGACTGATTATAATGATGAATTTTTTATGTATACAGGTTTTAGAAGAAAGCAGAAAATGGTGAGAGCAAAAAATACAACCATTCCTTATGAAGGCACATCGTCATCTGCAATCCAATTTCGAGACTTGCGACATAAAAAGCAATACGAGGAGGTTTCGAAAAGAGATATTTGCCTTGGAAGAAGTTTGGATTTAGGCCTTATAACAAGTCTGGGTTTAGGTGATGAAATGAATGGTTGGATTCATAATTTGAAATGGGACCAGTTGGTGAGTATTAGATGTGATGGATATAAGCATTTGATCTATGAGTTTTTTGGTAGTTTGGAAGTTGTAGAGACAGATACTGATGAGTTTCCAACGTATACAATGTGTTTTAGATTAAAGAAAAAGAACTTTGTAGTGAGACCACAAGATTTAGCAACTTGGATAGGATTTGATTTTGAAGGTTTAGATAACGAATCTAGAACGTGGGATTCCAAACAAGCTTGGATGGATGTTTCTGGGATAGGGATTTATCATCTACATAGGTGTAAATCTACAAAGTTAAAGAATCCTGCTATGAAAGTATTTCACAGATATCTGACTTACACATTTAATGGTAGGAAAGAGATAAATGGAAATGTGACGGTTAAAGATATAATGTTCATGGAAGCAGCAATAGCAAGGAGGCAAGTAAATTCAGCGAAGTTATTGATTAAGAAGTTGGGAGAGGTTCAAACAGAAAAAGGAGAAATATATTGGGGGGTGCTTGTCATGTTAATATGTGAGAAGTTGGGTATTCAGATCACTCTTAATGATGAAGCAAATAAGATTAAGTTTTCTACAAATAATGTTTTGAGGGATGTGACATTGTCTAAAATGAGTTTGATTAAAAAGAATATGGCAGGAGAATGGTTTGTGATTAGGTATGAAATGGAGGGAGATGCAACGGTTCAGGAATATGTCAGTGTTCCAGAAGGGGTAAATGAAGGACAAGTCTATGGGCGCAAAAGAAGAAGAACGAGTATTGAACCTGGATCATCTCTGAATGTAGAAGATATGTCATTTCATACTTTAGATGAAGTAGTAAGTAGATTTGAGCAAATGGAAAAGTTTCAAGAGGAGGTTTTTCACGTATTGAGAGGAAAATGCAAGAACAACATGATCAATTACAAAGTGATTTCAACTCGTTCACATCAAGAATAGAAGAAATAGTTGACATCATTGGGGAACGCATGACAAAAATTTTCAGCATGATGAAGAACTTCTCAACAGCGTCCTCCTCCTCCAGTCAACCTCCACCCCCCAGCACCATGATGAAGAATTTCTCAACAACCTCCTCCTTGTCAACATTCTTTAGGAACACACTATGAATGTTAATTGTCATTATGTGTACTTCAAATACTAAGCTTTATGTACGAAGATTATATTTGCCTTTTGTTTATAAATAGATTGATCTTAATAAAGATTGCCTTTTGTTTATAAATAGATTGATCTTAATAAAGATTGCCTTTTGTTCATAAATAGATTGATCTTAATAAAGATTGCCTTTTGTTTATACATATATGAACTACTCTTTTGAATGCATATATATATGTAATACTAGATATCAAAATTCCATCTACAACTAGAGTCTGCAATGTGACGATAATATATACTGAAAACATTCATAATAAGTTACATTAAGGTCATTATCATGAATTCACAATCCTACAGCAGATAGCCTACTTATACACAACCAATGACCAAAATACTAAAAACAAAACAACTGAATCAGCATACAACTCAACTGCATTCGGCAGAAATTAACCAAAGCATGAATAATTTCTACCAAAGACAATTCTATATGCTTCAACCTGTCAACAATATCAAACATCTCCCAACGGGACATGTTCATCATTTACAAACTTCTATCTAGTACATAAATTACTTTGTCCTGCAAGATTCTGAACCGAACCAGTGGACAACTGTTATTGTTTAACAACCACAATTTAGCACACGTTATAGAAAACTTAAGCCAATTACAATTATACAACATACATAACACATACCTGGGTAGTAACAACATCATTCGACAACACTTAAGTTTCCGCATTGGCCATGGAAGTAGATGAAAGAAACTGTTCATTTTCTCGCTCTACTGATGATCATTTTCCTAAAAAGTAGCATAACACATTAATAATCAAGTCGATATTATTATAAACTTCAAATAAATAAATAATGTTTCAAAAAAGAAATATCATGTAAGAATAGGTGTATAACTCATATCAATTCTTTGTTTTTGTAATTTTTTCTTTTTAACCCTACATACAATTTCTTCAACCTTCGATTGCTTTCTTCTACATGGAGGATGACCTTTGCTACGAACTGCCTATGGACTAATAATTACACTATTCCCCTCTTTTGGAGGACTGTCCCCATTTTTACTACTCAAACCGGTTGTGGAAGAGATGTTCACTTTTGTGTAATACCCAAGATATCAAAGGTATGTTCCTAACTCAAAATAGTCCTTTAGATGTTAATTTTATGTTAAAAAGCATAAAATCTAACTAAGGGCAAAATAGTCAATTCATTTGGAACGGTATGAATCAATTATCCATAAAGAGGCTTAGGGGCAAAATGGTTATTTTGCCTATGGATAAGCATTGAAAAAGTCAAGGATGAGTAGGCTTCATTGCATTTAATGGCATTAATTAAGTAATAATTATGTCTAGTGTGAAATGACCAAAATGCCCTTATATGAAGAATTAAGGACTTATGAGTTATACAATTAAAATAATTGGGCCAATTGCATAATTTTGGAAAATAAATGAAATATTTTCCTATAAATGAGATGAAATTCGTTCAAGCCAAAGGAGAGAGCCTTTCTTCAACATTTCTTCCATTTTCTCTCAAATCTTCCATGAAACAAGCTTTCTTTCTCTAGGTTTTCAAGGAGTTTTGCATAATTTTTCAAGGAGAACAAGATAGGAGCCTTGGATCTTCAATTTGAAGGGTTTAAGGTAAGGATTAAAAACTTTAGTTTTGATGTGATTTGAAGATTTGAGGTAGATGTTGAGGTATAATGTTATATATGTAGGATTAAGGTGTAAAAGAAGTCAAAGGCAAAGGATTTGTTGGAGGAAGTCTTTAAAAAGGTAAGGAAGAACCTCCCATGACTTTAGGGTTTATGCTAGGGTTTGTAGATTTTTATGAAACCTTAAATTAAAGCTTTAAGGCATAGAATTAGTTGATGGCAAGTGTAGTTGAACTCATTTATTCTACTTATTGCCTTGAATTCATTATACATGAAGTTATTGCTATTTATGTTTTATGAGTTGTTATGTTTGATTGAAGAAAATGAAGTGTGGATACTGATTGTGGCAAAAATTGTAGTATTGGAGGCCACATGGTGTTGAATGGTTGCTATTAGAAGTGTTGATGTGTTGTTTGCATTAGCTTACAATGTTATAGCAATAATGGATGATTATGGGAATGAGATTTTACACTTCCTTTAAGATGTTAAAGACTATTAAGGGGAGGTTTATTTGATCCATAAGTTAACCTATTGGTTAATGTCAATAGGAATTGATGTGGCATAGTTAATATGAAAATTCGGATTTAGTGGGCTTAGGGGTTTTGTTAACCCTGCTTCTGTATTTCGACCATAACTTGAGTTATAAAAATCGAAATGAGATGATTCTTGAAGCATTAGAAAGCTAAGACACAGACCTATAACTTTTATGTTTATGCCAAGAGCCAATTCGTTTGAGAAAAGGATGGAAAATGGCCTGAAGCATAAACTGGTTATTAAAGTTTAAGATTTAACATAATCAATTCTTATGATTATGAATTGATTATTAATGTATTATTGTAATTATGCCATGTACTAATGTTTACCCATTAGTTAGATGATCTTTGAAAGATATACATGGTCATGATGTCAATGCATGATTAATGTTATGAAATGGCATGAAGATGCAATGTAATACATGTTTTAAGATGATGTATGTGAGCAAGAGGTAATGTAAATGGGTTGATAATCCATAGATGAATTAAAAGTATTAAGCTCACCAAAATATGTATTTACATGCCATAAGATGTTAGAGATGCAAATAGACATGATAGAGATGCATATAGACACGATGGAAAACGCGTAAGCATATCCTCGTATACCGGTTGAGGAAAGATGAATATATGCTTTAGATGCTAAATAACGCGTAAGCACGCCTCCCGATGATATGAGCTCTAGATGAAATTTGAGGCTAGATGATATGAAGTGCTTAAGATGCTAAGAAAGGTCCGATCGGCTAGATGTTAAATGTTTCATATGCATTTAGTTGCATTACATGAGTTATGATGTTATTTACATCATGAGATGATTTATACTCATGTTAGATGATTTTAGATGTTATGTCATGATATGTGATGTATGTGTACACATTGATGTTTATATAGCCATGGGATAAAATGATGAAAAGCATATGAATTAGTAATAAAAGGGGAAGTATCCCTAGATGTAAAAGATAAGTGATGTGTTAATAAATATGTTTAAATAAAGATCAAATAGTACATTAAGAATGAAACGGATCATTCCTTACTGAGCGATTAGCGCTCACCCTTTCATTGTTGATTGTTTTGCAGGTAGACTAGAAGCGAGGGATGCTAGAGACAGTGGGACTACACGTGAGGGGAGATGATTTATTGTCATCTCGATGTTTTATCTTGATGTAAATAATGTAAATGATAAATATTTGTGAAATACCTTTGGAAGCTTCCACCCTCTAAATATGTTTTGATTGTATAATTTCTTAAAGTTTGTAAATTATAAGTTTGGATCCTGCGTGACATTTTATATGCATGTTTTGGATATTATTATTATTATCCTTACACAGATTTTTTCTAAATACAACTCGTTCTCCAGACATGTATCCTGAGGATTCTCATTGAGGGATATTTAGAGGATACCTGACTGGAGGGGGGTTTTACATTTTGTACCAAGCCCTCCCTCACTTTCCTTTTGCTCTAACTTTTTTCTCATGTCAATCATGAACTCCGTCAACATATAATAATCTTCCTCATTGTTTGATGCCATATCGGCTACTGTCAACACCATATCGGCTACTGTCAGCACTAGATTAGACAAGTTATCAAAACGTTGTCCTTCAATGTTGGTGCTCCACCTATTATAACTCACCTTAATTTTCGTATGACATCTGTTTATATTTTTCCTCCAACGTCGTAAAATATACTTTTCTAGAACGTGTGAAACCCTTTTATGAATCAACACCATAATGGCATGTCTGCATAAAATCCTCTTGAACTCAAACAAATGACAAGTACAACAAATATCACACGAACTTTCTTCAAAGTATACCGCAAAGGGAACACGGTGACTACTATCTCCAAACCAAACATCTTCCAAAACTTGATACTCCTCGTATGAATCACATTTATTCAAAAAAGATAATTCACAGCAAATCTTCCCCGCAATATCTTCTTGAAACTCTTTAAACTTTGTAGTTGCGTATGCACTTTGAAATTGTTTCTCAATAAGGTAATTAGTTATGCATGGTATCCAAGATTTGAAAGATCTAAAATCAGCCTCCCTTTCTTTTTCCACTTTATCTTGCAATGCATTATCATATTGTTCCAAAAATTGTTTCAAAGTAGTTTTGGAATTTACATATCCATCAAAAAATGCATGCGTACTTTCACTACGTTGGGTAGTAGACATACCTGCCAAGAAAGTATCTTTAAGAAAGGCAGACACCCATCGCACTATTTCTTTGTAAAATCTATATAACCATCCATTCTCGTGAAGGTTGTGCACATCAACAAATTGGTTCCACTGTTCTTCGAACTCTTCGCGCGTTAAGGAATCATACACAATATTTTGCAACTTAAACTTTATATTTTCATATTCTTTATACCCTCTTAACTTTTCAGGCAGTTTCTTCATTATATACCACAAACACCACCTATGTCTTGTACCAGGGAAAACAATCTCAATTGCATTTTGCATGGCCTTATCTTGATCAGTGATAATTCCATTAGGAGTAACATCTATGCATTCAAGCCAAGAATGAAATAGTCATACCAATGTCCATGACAACATCAAATGTCTATGATGATCAACCCCCACAAAAGCAGCAAATGACATATCATATTTGTTCGTCAGATACGTTGTGTCGAAGGTGACAACATCACCGAATTCTTTATATGCAACCCTACATCTAGCATCAACCCATAGCACATTTTGTAATCGACTCTCTTCATCTACATCAATCATGTACCAGAAATTTGAATTCTCCTTTTACATTTTCATAAAATACTCAAGTACTGCCGAATCATCTCCAACTCTAAGTCGTAGCCTTCTCACTTTTTCAATGTAGTTCCTACAATCTTTTTGTAGAAACTTCAAATTCTCTACACCTCCTGCCTCAACTGAACATGATTGAAAATTTTTACATGGTCTAATCCCAACCACATCATTAACTTCAAGCCTCCTTTTCAAATAAGGTTGTATCATTCGGTTAACCTTGAAATATCTTCTTTTTGTCAGACTTGTAAGATCATGGTTATGTTCAAGTACAACTAATTTAATTTCCCATTTGCATTCACCATTCAAAGCTGCACTAATCCGACTCTTACAATTTGTTTTGGCAACAAGTTGCTTTTTCAAGGTATTTCTGGATTTACATCTCTCCTTCCCAGAACAAGAACATGCTACTGTCACATATCTCATCTCTCCATCATCGCCTTTCTTTGACATATGTATCATTGCTTCAAATCCCATTTTGTCACCATACCGTTTGTAATACTTCACCAAACTATCAACTGAATCAAACACCATTCCAATATGAGGCTCTACTTCTTCCTCTGCACATCCCATATTTTGCAATTCATCACGTTCATTTTTCTGATCATTTAATAGTTTTATAATTGACAAAATTAGAATGTACTAATACAACACATCATAAGAAACAATACGATACAATAAATTTAAAATCATGTTAACGAAAAAGTTAAGGTTTCGAGCACAATTTACCTCAACATCATTGAAATGAGGCAAACTGGACTTTTCCATATTCTGTAATTTAATGCAAAACCAATACTACTGTTTGGGTTCACGAATCTGATTCACAACAATCACCAACAAATATTCTCTGTCAGTT
This sequence comes from Pistacia vera, assembly GCF_008641045.1. Classification (NCBI taxonomy): domain Eukaryota; kingdom Viridiplantae; phylum Streptophyta; class Magnoliopsida; order Sapindales; family Anacardiaceae; genus Pistacia; species Pistacia vera. Next base: position 255,054 of record NW_022196428.1, read on the forward strand.
ATTTTCTATTGTAACATATATTCAATCTAAAACAGAATACAAAACTAAATAAATACATAAGTTAAATAAAAACCGCTTAACAACCTCAACAAATCTTTCTAAACTGAACAAATTTTGATCTTCTTATCTCCCTTTCCACCCTAAAAGATTATTTTACGAAAAATTTATGGCTTTCGTTCTTGTCACGGTAGTTGGTTGTTGAGGAAGAAACAGCTGTTGAGGAAGAATCTGGTAGAGCCACAGACGAGAAGAATGCGGACGCAATGTAGACACGAAGAACGGGAACGACGAAGCAGAAGGCAGTAGGTATAAAATGAGGTTTTTTCTTTTTTATTTCACTCGCAAAATTTTGCCGCTTGTTTTATAGAAGTCGTGTTGGAGAAGCTAATGTTTTTCGCAAATAAAAAAAAACATTTTATTATATTATGGACGGTCGTCCATATTATATGGACAACCATCATTTTTATATGGACTCCCGTCCATAAAATATGGATCGGTGTCTGAAAAATTCGTTTTAAAATTTTTTGTATTAATTGAAAGTATTGACGGGTGTCCATTATATGTTGACGCATGTCCACAATTTAGGGACGTCCGTCCACTAAATAATGGATGGGCGTCCAAATATTTGTTTAATTTTTTTTTTTTATATACAGTATGGACGGGCATCCATTATATGTGGACGCCCGTCCACAAGTTAGGGACGACCGTCCACAACTTATGGACGCCCGTCCAACCATTTGTCATACATATTTTTTTAATTTACCTTACGAACGGGCGTCCCTTAGATGTCGACGTCCGTCCAAAATTAAGGGACGACCGTTAATAACTGATGAATGAGCATCCCTGAATTTCGGCCATAAATTATTTTATTTAAATTATGAGGGCGTCTATTGTATGTGGACGCCCGTCCATTATTTAGGGACGGCCGTCCATTGCAAGTGAACGACCGTCCATTATTTTGTTAATGTGTTTTTTCTCCATTTACTGATGAACGGGCGTCCATATTATGTGGACTTCCATCCATATAATATAGACGGGAGTCCATCGTAAGTGAACGGCCGTCCCTAATTTATGGATGGCCGTTCACTCCCAAAATATTTTTCAAATTTATAAGTGGCTAGTCTGAGTCACGGGACACGTCATTCGGTGAAAGAATTCGGTGTATAATCCCGGTGTCCGTAGCATTATTGTTAAAATAAACTATTTTGACTAGTTTATAAACCGAACCAATCAGGTTGTACATCAAACAAGAAACAAAACGACAAATGGTCCCAATTTCATTATTTTCTTGGTTTATGAGAGACCATGTAGTTGGTAGATGATTCTTTTACTTTTCTGATACTTTATACTTTGTATTAACTTTAATTGGTTTAATTTGTCATTTAAGAAAAAGTGGATCAAAATTTCTAATTTCCTTGTCCAAGAGTAAAAAAAGAGTAAGTTTAGTCGAATTTTTGGAACTTATATGCAATAGAGTAACAATAATACTATACGGTAGCGTTTATTTCAGGGAATCTTTTATCACTGAAAAGATAGGATTACCACCGAGATAGATTACCTCGAAGATTAATGAGAGAATGTTATACTAATATGTTTGGTTAGATTGATGAGTATAAATAATTAATATGTTTGGTTGAGAGAAATAAAATATTATCGGATGGATTTTACTGAATTGTCATTCCTTGTTATTATTATTATTAAATTAGTATTATTATATAGAACATTTTTCTAACCCCTTCCATTTGAGAATTTAGCTAAAACACCCTAACAACAAAAGTTTAAAAATTAACAAAATACACCCAACCACCCAGGACGACTGTCGGTTGCTAACCATTACCACTAGCCACTGCTGATAGTCGTTGGAACGGTGCACGACAGACCGGATCTTGCCTGTCATGCGTCGATTTGGTTGTTTTCGGCCAGATAGAAGGTCATAAATGGCTAGATAGCTATGGATCTGGTCGGAAAGCCAGATCCATTCTAGCCATTAACAGCCAGATCTGTGGCCATTAATGGTTGTGATTTGGCTGAATGACCAAATCTATTCTCGCCGTTAATGGCCAGATCAGTGGCCGTTTATAGCCATAGAACTGGCCAGAATGGATTTGGGTATTTTTGGCTAGATCCACGACAATCTGGTCATTTCTAGCTTTCGATTAGTAAAGTTGCTTATATGTGAAAATATTTCTATATTTCTAAAAACTTTCATAATGTTTTTAAAGCCTAACATGAATATTAAAATCCAACATAACTTTCAAATCCAATTTTCTAAAAAAAGCGGAAATTTAAAATATTTTTTAATAGCTATTATTAAAACAATATGAATTCTTATAAGTACGTTAAATACTATATTAACACTTTAAAAAGTTAAAGAAAAAAATAATAATTATAAAACATAGATAAATGAAAGGGTTAAGAGCAATTCCTACATTTTTAAAGGGTGAAATTGATAAACTTCTATAAAAAAAATATATTAGTAATTAATTATAAAGCCAGAAGTAGAAATTTGTTTATATAACTAGAATCTTATCGGTAATTTGTATTAAAAATAAATTATTAAGCTATATAATTTATTCTTAATTTTTTAATTAATTTAATTTAATCCTAGACTGAAAATCCAAGTTAAATTAAATATATTGAGTTGAAATGTGAATTCATGATGCTTTTTATTTTATTTTTATTAATAAATCAGTTTTAGATACTAGGTGAATTTCTTTTCTTTCGTTTTTTTTTTTAAAATCCCAATTAATTTATATTATTAAAAATTTAAGCTAATATATTAAAGTTTGCATTATTGATTTATTTATCACATTAAATTTTAGCTGCCGAATCAATCGGATAGATAACACTAATGATAAATATATTTTGTAAAAATGTAAATCACAATAAACACATAAATTGATCACATATCTTGTAATTTATTTAGTATGAAATTTCTTTCATACTAATATCAAAATTTATATTTCTATCTTTATTGATACTATTTTGATAAAAGGGTAGGATTACATGCACTGAAAAAACACCCTACATACCCACTTCCTTAACATACTTAGAAAATGAAGGGTGAGAATATATTTTTGAGTGCAAATAGTCCAATATGCTAAATTAGCAATAACAATGACAACCCAATTTCCCATTGCGATGTTTGCATTCACCACCTCTACATTCATCTTGACAAAATGTGTTGCATTTATCATTAGTGCATCCCCCCTGAAGAGCATGCTCTTTGCAACATTTTCCAGCATCAACTTCGTTATATCCTGTAAAATCCAAAATAACATTCTATCAGAAGATATATTTAACTAAAGAGATTCATGAGAAAACATTAAACATAAAGACAATTATTAATAAATAATGATGTTGTGACATCACATCAGCACAATGATACGGCGAAACCGTCATATGTAAATACTATTCGTGAATAAAATTACGTAGTTAAAATATTTTAAAGGAAAAAAAAAAGAATTAAACTTATGTAAGCTTAATTGATTTAAAATAATGGTAAATAAACTGTTATGAACAATAAATATGACTTTTAATATAATACCTATGGAGAGGACGAGGGCTACAAGAAAAAAAAATTGTGAAAACTTTGATTTCAGCCATTGTTTTTGTAAGAAATATTATTCCAAAATTATGTAATCATCAACTTAACTGTGTTATTGTATATATAGTGTGGAATATAGTTTGTTTTCCTAAATTAATTTGTAAAATAATAAGAAATATATTAATGTGCATTAAATTGGTAGATTTTGGTCGAAATATATATAAGTTGCTATATGTGTTGTAAATCATATAGATTTTTATTAGGATATATATAGTCTTATTTTAATCAAGTTGCCACGCCAATGTTTAAATACACGACTTTTTATAAGGAAGATTTAAAATTATGGTAAAAACAATCGAGGAAATAAGTAAAATATAAATAATTTAGGAAGATATTATTATAATAAAAATAATTAAGTGAAAATTTAATTTCATTGACAATTTAATGGTCAATATAATCTTCTACCATTTTAACTTTCTATATAATCTTCTACCATTTTAACTTTCTATAAAACAGGCAATTGTTATTATTAAGATTCCACTATTATATATATCTATTTAAATAAATTTTTACAATATTTTAAATACTCTATTAAGAATTCCCAAATTATGCACGGTAACTATGGTTTGACTTCAAATAAATATAATTTCATTTTATTTATAGCATCAATTTGTTAATTTAATGAGAATAGAAAGCAAAATGTTTGTTATTTCGTAATGTTAATTATAAATATTCAATCATAAGCCAATTTACATTTACATAAAAATTATGAAAACTTGTTAATATATTCATAGTTCAGTTCTATACTAAGACTTTGTTTGGTATTACTTTTTCGAGTAGAGCTTATGGAAGAACTTATATAGGAAGAGCTTATTGTTGTACAAGTTTTGTGAAAATGGTTGTTTGACAAAAACTTTTTAATGTTAATTTAACAAATAGGGTTTTAATATACAAGAATAGACAAAGAGAAAATTATAAGATTGAATAGATATATTTTTTAAATTCCAACATTTTTAGTAAGCTTAAAAAGAACATGGGAAAAACTCAAAATTTAAGCTTCTTTCATAAGCTATACGATAGTTTATTTAAAATTCTATAAGCACTGTTGAAGTATAACCAACAAATTTTTTTTTTCTTATAAAAGTGCTAGCTTATACCTTAAAATAACAATAATGCTACGGACACTGGGATTATACACTGAATTCTTTCACCGAATGACGTGTCCCGTGACTCAGACCAACCACGTATAAATTTGAAAAATATTTTGCGAGTGAACGACCGTCCATAAATTAGGGACAGCTGTTCACTTACGATGGACTCCCGTCCATAAATTAGGGATGACCGTTCACTTACGATGGACTCTTGTCCATATTATATGGACGGGAGTCCATTTACTATGGACGAGAGTCCACATTTAAAGGATGCCCGTTCATCAGTAAATGGAAAAAATAATATAAACAAAAATAATGGACGACCGTTCATAGGTTATGGACGACCGTCCAATCTTTAAATAATAAAATTTTTATAAACAAAATTAATGGACGGGCGTCCATCATTAATGGTTTTAAAAACTTAGGGACTCCTGTTCATTAGTTATGGACGACTGTCCCTGAATTTTGGTTGGGCGTCCGAAAATAAGGGACGCCCGTGCATAATGTAAATATAAAAAAAATAAAACAAAATTTTGGATGGGCGTCCCTAACTCGTCGACAGGCGTCCCTAACGTGTGGACGGGCGTCCACATATAATAGACGCCCGTCCATTATGTGTGGACGCCTGTCCATTAGTAAGGGACGACCGTCCATAACCTATGAACGGCCGTCCTTTATTTTTGGATGGGCGGCCATTCTGTAAAGTAAAAGAAAAATTAAAAAAAAAATTAGGTTAAAACTTAAATTTAGGGGAATTTTTTAAAATTAAAACACAGTCGCTTCTTCTTCGGTCTTCTTCTTCATCTTCATTCCCCATCTCCGCTCTTCTTCTTCATCTTCATTCATCATCTGCGCTCTTTTTCTTCTTCGAAGTTCTCATCTGCCGCACTCTTCTTCTTTGTCGAAGATCCTCATCTGCCAAGCTCTTCTTATTCGTTGAAGATCCTCATCTGCTGTGATTCTTCTTTAAGTTCCTCATCTGCCAATTTACATTTACATAAAAATTATGAAAACTTGTTAATATATTCATTGTTAAGCTCTATACTACGGCTTCGTTTGGTATTGCTTTTTCGAGCAGAACTTATGGAAGACGAATTTATATAGGAAGAGCTTATTGTTGTACAAGTTTTGTGAAAATGGTTGTTTGACAAAAACTTTTTAATGTTAATTTATCAAATAGGGTTTTAATATACAAGAATAGACAAAGAGAAAATTATAAGATTGAATAGATATATTTTTTAAATTTCAACATTTTTAGTAAGCTTAAAAAGAACATGGGGAAAAACTCAAAATTTAAGCTTCTTTCATAAGCTATATGATAGTTTATTTAAAATTCTATAAGCACTGTTGAAGTATGACAAACAAATTGTTTTTTTTTTTTTTTTTTTTTTTTTTTTTTTTTTTTTTTTTTTTTTTTTTCTAGTTTATAAACCCAACCAATCAGCCTGTACATCAAACAAGAAACAAAACGACAAATGGTCCGAATTTCATTATTTTCTTGGTTTATAAGAGACCATGTAGTTGGTAGATGATTCTTTTACTTTTCTGATACTTTATACTTTGTATTAACTTTAATTGGTTTAATTTGTTATTTAAGAAAAAGTGGATCAAAATTTCTAATTTCCTTGTCCAAGAGTAAAAAAAGAGTAAGTTTAGTCGAATTTTTGGCATTTATATGCAATAGAGTAACAATAATACTATACGGTAGCGTTTGTTTCAGGGTTACCTCGAAGATTAATGAGAGAATGTTATACTAATATGTTTAGTTAGATTGATTGGTATAAATAATTAATATGTTTGGTTGGGAGGAATAAAATATTTTTGGATGGATTTTACTGAATTGTCATTCCTTGTTAATATTATTATTAAATTAGCATTATTATATAGAACATTTTTCTAACCCCTTCCATTTGAAAATTTAGCTAAAACACCCTAACAACAAAAGTTTAAAATTTAACAAAATACACCCAACCACCCAAGACGACTGTCGGTTGCTAACCATTACCACTAGCCACTGCTGATAGTCGTTGGAACGGTGCACGACAGACCGGATCTTGCCTGTCATGCGTCGATTTGGTTGTTTTCGGCCAGATCAAAAGTTAGAAACGGCTAGTTAGCTATGGATCTAGTCGAAAAGCCAGATCCATTCTAGCCATTAATAGCCAGATCTGTGGCCATTAATGGTCGTGATTTGGCTGAACGACCAAATCTATTCTGGCCGTTAATGGCTAGATTAGTGGTCGTTTACAGCCATAGAACTGGCCAGAATGGATTTGGGTGTTTTCGGCTAGATCCACGGCCATTTGGCCATTTCTAGCCTTCTATATGGCCAACAATGACTAGATTGGTGCAGGCTAACCAGATCCAACCAGTCATGCATCGTTCTGACGATTTTTGGCAACGCTGACGGTGGTGGCCGATGGCCGGCAGTTGTCTTGGGTGGCTAGGGGTATTTTGAGTATCATCCATCTAAATAGTGAGGGTATTTCTATTCAAAAAATTAATATATTAGGTTAAAGAAGTTATTTCACACATTTAGGTTAATTGTTATTTAGTAGATATATGAGGGCATTTGTGTCCAAAATGTTTAGTAATTAAGGGGAAAATTGGTATGAACAATTGATTACCCTTGTAATGGAAAAATAACACCCTCCCAGATGGTAATCGAATTACCCCCGTTTTTACCTACAGTTACCACTATTGGCATTGAAAGTTTATTGTAATATTTTATTACTTAACATCCAAATGTAATAGTTGCTGGAAAATAGTATAGATTATCGGTGTTATCTTTTATGCCCCCGAAACAAATATACACTACTTAAAAGAAATCTTTCAAAGATTTCCATACAAAGTGAGGTGACAAAAATGAATGGAAGAGCGAAACAAATGAGTAATGCTACACTTACAAAGATCTCCATACAAAGTGATGCAGCAAAAAATGAATGTGTTGGACCCTTGTGTGTTTTGAGGTGTTAAATCAAGCAAAATAATTGTATAAGGACTAACAAAACTCCAAGGCAGGTTTATTTAATTCACCTAGATCTGCCATTATCGAGGAGTAAATAAAAGGATTATTTATACTTGAGTGACGTTGAAAGGAAAAAACAAGAAACCAAACCTGTTTTGGAAAGGATTCTTGAGATCCTAGACATCTTTATTGGAAAGGATTCTTTAATCTATAGTCTCCTTATAAGAAAAGAATTCTTGAAATCATAATCTTCTTTTAGGAGAAAGATTCTTGAAATCATAATTAAATAAAATCTTTTCCAGCTCACATAATATATAATGTCCACAAAAATCTTTCCGCAACTGGAAATATAATCACATTTAATTAAGGCAGGTACGATATGCATGAATATTAAAAAAAAATCTGCCAAACGTGTTGTGATCACTGCAATTTTGTTGTGAGCACCTTTAAACTGAAACTAAATAGATTGTGCACTAATCCAAATGAATAAGTTGACAAAACCAAAATACTTACAGTCTCCCCCTTTGTCAGACTTATGAACAAAGCACAATCTTAAGCAAAACACAATCAATATCATCAATCAAAAATAGTTTTGCATTAGTAAAGAAAGACTGAACTGAATAACTCCCCCTCAATTAGTATACTCCCCTTGAGTAACTAAACCAAATCACTACCAAGCGATTAATAATAAAAAGAAAAAGAGGGTTAGTTCAGTTCTCAATCAATCAGTATAAAGTTAGATCACAAACCAACTAAGTATAAAGATAATGACTGATTGATTCACCGCACATGAAAGAAGGAACATCAGCAAGTTCAATAAGGATCAACAAACACAATAAATAACCTGCATTAGTAACCATAGTTCATAAAAAAAAAAAAAGATGTCTAGCATCAACATTTTATCAACATAAAGGCATAGAAAAACATAGAAAACTCCCCCTGTGTGAAACCAACCAAGGAAACACAACAAACACAAATAATTCTCCCCCTCTTTGTTCATAATGTTTCGCAATCCTAGAAAATTTAGGAACTTGAACAGTGCACAGATTCTAAAAATCAATGTGGGGACATGTAAGATCGAGGTGAGCATGCTAGGAATCGTTTAAGCAAACTGAACCAATTTAGACAGTATGTGGTGACCGTCAACACTCATGTGAACACAGTGAATCAAGGGGACAACTTCACTCTCAAGGTGGTGACATAGGTACAAAGGCAACTGATCTTAAACACTTATTCTACTTTGAGCAAAATCAACAACAACAAAAAAATAAAAATAAAAAAAATAAAAAAATAAAAAGTTATCATGAGATCAATAAAAAATTCATCAAATTTTAAGGAGGAAAGTGATACACATCTGTACATATGACATTTTAAACAATTACATTAAAATTTCATGACTCAATACATACACGATAGCAATCAATAAGAAAACTTGATCATTTGCATGTGTTGTGTCCTCAAGGGGTGAAACATGACACATTGTCGAATTGAACCAATTATATTACATACTCCCCCTTCCCTTATGCCCGCGCCCCCCCCCACCCCCCCCCCCCCCCCCCCCCCAACCATTTTTTTGTTTTTTTATAAATCTCAAAATTTTGAATTAACTGAGATAAATGGGCAAATTCTATCAAGAAGTAACCAAGTGTAGCTTTCACACTTGCAAGGAGGTAGCCTTCTAAATGGTAGATTTTCCAAAGGCATAAGGGCTCTACATCCTAGAAAATTACTCAAATGTGACTTTCACACTCCAAGCAAGGTAGCTCTTTTAGAAGGTAATAACAATCAAGCATTATGCACTCAAGGATGTAAGAAAGTCATTATACTTCAAGAGTTATGAGAAAAACAAGGTGGAAACCACACTCATTGCATACATTTCACAAGAGAGAAATATTTTCAATGACACCACACAGATCAAATACACTTGCAACTCTAAAACAAGAGAATTTTCTCACGATCTAATATAAAAGAAAACATAGTTCTACTCAAGTTGAATCAGTCCAATGGACTTCCTTAAATTCATAAATGTTTGAAAATTTAAAGCCTTTGTAAACAAGTCAGCTAGTTGAGAGTTTGTGTTTACATGTGCAAGAGTGATGACATTTTCTTCATCTAAGTCTCAAATAAAATGGTGCCTAATGTCAATGTGCTTAGTCCTAGAGTGTTGTACTGGATTCTTAGAAATATTGATTGCACCAGTATTGTCCTAGAATACAGTTATACACTCTTGATCAAAACCATAATCGCACAACATTTGTTTAAGCCATAAAGCCTGTGTATAGCAGCTTCCTGCAGCAATGTATTCAGCCTCTACCATTGAGAGTGAAATGGAATTCTGCTTCTTGCTGTACCATGTCACCAGATTATTTCCAAGATAAAGCATCCCCCTGATGTACTCTTCCTGTCATCCAAACTTCCAACCCAATCTACATCACTGTAACCAACAAAGGTAGAGTTAGTATCATATGCAAACCACAATCCAAAATCACATGTACTTGAGACATATTTCATAATTCTCTTCCCTGTGGTCAAGTGAAGTCAGTTGGATAAGCCTGAAATCTAGCACAAATACCTACACTAAAACACAAGTAAGGCCTGCTAGTGGTTAAGTACAAAAGACTTCCAATCATGCTTCTAAACAGTTTATTATCTACTTTCTTCCCATTTTCATCATTGGATAGTTTAAGTGTAGAACTCATGGGGGTTTTAGCATGTTTGGCATTTTCAAGACTAAACCTTTTAAGCATGTTCTTGGCATATTTAGTTTGAGACACAAACATACCATCATCAAATTGTTTTTTTTCCGAAGTCTTAAAAACATACTCAACTCACCTACCATGCTCATTTCAAATTCATTTTTCATTAAGACTACAAATTCATCCAAAAGAGTTTGAGAAGTGGATCCAAAAATAATGTCATCAACATATATTTGTGCACACAAAAACTCACCATTACAATGCTTAATGTCGTCAAAGTGTTTTATAAGTATTACCTCTTTTGTAGTTGTACTCAAGGAGAAAGGAGGGAAGCCTCTCATACCATGTTCTTAGAGCCTATTTCAACCCATACAACGCTTTCTTCAGTTTGAATACATGATCTGGCTTGTGAGGACCCTGAAATCCAATAGGTTGCTCTACATACACTTCTTCCATCAGCATGCCATTCAAGAAGACACTCTTCACATCCATTTGGTAGAGCTTCAACCTTAGACAACAAGCAACAGCAAGTAATACTCTAACTGATTCCAATCTGGCCACTAGAGCGAAGGTCTCATCAAAATCTATTCCTTCAACTTGGGTGTATCCTTGTGCAACGAGTTTGGCCTTGTTTCTGACAATGTTCCCAAACTCATTAGACTTGTTTTTGAAGGTCCACTTGGTTCCTATAAAATTTATACCTTTAAGTCGAGGAGCCAAGCTCAACACATCGTTTCTCTCAAACTGTTCAAGCTTCTTATGCATGGTAGCAATCCAGAAATCATCCTCCAAAGCTTGTTTTACATTCTTTAGTTCTGCAAGAGAAACATAGCACAAGTTATTTGTTTCATCTAACCTTTTTCTTCCTGTTACCATTACCTTTTCGGGATTTCCAATCACAATGGATGGTGGATGAGCTTTCTTGATCCAAGAGAGTGGTTCTTTGGTTTTTGGAGGCTTTCTCTGACTGATCTCATCAGACAAATCATTTAACGAATTAGGTCCTGGCCTTTCGAAAATTGATCCTTCTTGGGCAGCCGCGGTGGTCACATCAGATTTTGGGGTGTTCACCTTAGCTTGATCTTTTGTTCCAGTCAGATACAAAGTGAACACATCGTCTCGGTTAGTGGTCACCTCACCAGGGGCAGTCATATCTTCAATTTCATCTTCTTGTGAGAACTGTGAGTAATCTTCTGAATTAGAGAAAACCACATTAAATGACTCAATAATACGTTTAGTTCTCATGTTAAAGATCCTATAGGCTCTACTATTTGAAGAATATCCGAGGAACTTGCCTTCATCACTCTTTGCATCAAATTTCCCTAAATGATCTCTATCATTCAAGACATAACACTTGGAACCAAAGACATGGAAATATGAAAGATTCGACTTCTCACCTTTCCACAACTCATATGGAGTTTGTGATGTACCTTTCCTTAAGAACACTCGGTTTGAAATGTGGCATGCAATGTTAATTGCCTCGGCCCATAGTCTTGTTGGCAACTTCTTGGCATTTAACATAACTTTTGCAATCTCTTGAAGAACTCTATTCTTCCTCTCCACTACACCATTCTGTTGAGGTGTCTTTGGAGTAGAAAATTCATGCCAAATACCCGCATATCACAGAAGTTAGAAAAATCAGAATTTTCAAACTCTCTCCCATGATCACTCCTTATTCTTACCACTTTCTTTACTTGGCAATTTTGTTCCACCTGTAAACTTTTGACAAGACATTTAAAGACCTCAAATGCATCATGCTTCTCTCTTAAAAAATCAACCCATATATATCTAGAATAGTCATCTACACAAACAAAAAAATATCTTTTCCCTCATAAACTTTCAGTTTGCATAGGATCCATTAGATCCATATGGAGAAGTTCTAAAACACCAAAGCCAGTTCTTAGTCTACTTACCTTGTTGGCATGGGCCACACACTTTATCTTTGGGATACTTAAGTTTGGGTAGTCCTTTGACAACATCCTTTTTGGAGAGTTTCACAAGATCCTTGAAGTTCATATGCCCACGATTCCACTAGGTTGCACTTGAGCTCCTCTCAAGTTTCAACAATGACTAATTACTTCGACAGCAGCAGCTCGAACACGTCTAGATCTCAACATGGAACAACGTGTTAGAGTAGTTGCCCTAGAGCCAATCAATTATTGCAGAATTGACTCTTTGTAATAATGTTCATTGATCAATAAAAGACATTTTTTTTCTATATCGACTAAATCATATCTATATGTATTGATATATGTCCTTAGAGTGGTAGAACCGTGACGAGGGTATCAAGTGTTTCAAATCTTGATAGTGAGAACCGTATGAGCACATATGGTGGCCATTCTAGAGATGTCTGTAGCCTCAGTATTATTCTGACCAAGGGCACAGATAATACGGTAAGACTATCATAGTGTTGAACGACCCTGTCGAAAGGCAGTGATTGTTCTCACTTGTCAAGGTTGTTTATTGACAACTTGGTATAACACATGGGTGCTTGCTGTAGGCAAGTTCATTAGACTGACCCACCAGAGGATTCCATATAGATGGTAACCCCAATGTCTATGGAATAAATCCTCTAACGAATGGTGGTGCATGTGATCCTTAGACTTGAGATCATCAGAGTACCTTGTGCATCGATTGGTGTAGTTTGACACTAGCCTAACGCAGTTCTATTCAGAGCTGTCAATACGGTAGTGGTTGGCTACATTAAGGAGTGTATCAAGACTATGGTGGATCGACAGAAGATTAATCACTCTTGGGTACAGGAGAAGTTATCTCACGACAATTCAGTAAATAACAATGACACTAAAATTGTGGCCACAGTGGGATTGAGTTATTGCTCAATCTAAGTTATTATTTCGGTCATTGGTCCAGTAACTGAATACATACATATCGAGAGTAATAGAGGTTGACACCATTTCTGTACCTCAGTCTCGATGAGATAACAGATGATGACAGGATTTGATTATACGGTAACCATATTGTTGACAGGTAGTTGTTTCTCTAAATCCGAATCTATTAGGTGGCTATGATGCCTTGCTAGGGGCCAATCTTGGTATGTGTGTAGTGAGACAATTAATTTGTGTTAATTGCGACACTACACACTGCCGATATGATGAGGAGTCTATGGGTCACACACATAGAAGATAATTTAAGAATCAGTTTGTGCAAGGGGCGTTTTCATCTTTTTGGGCGAAAGGGTATTTTGGTAATCTCACAGTGTAATTAAATTTGCTGAGGTTGTTGCCTATATTTAATTTGATATTAAAATTAAATAAGTAAGATCATATTTAAATATATGTACACGTATATTTAAATGGATTATTATTATTAATTAAATGTTAATGTATTTCTATAAATACATTAATTGAGTTTAATTGAAAATAATAATAATTATAATTAAAATATCATGATTGGGAGTGTTTGGATATAAGGGCTGTTTGGGTTGAAGCCCAAGCCTATTCCATGATGGAATAGGGTTTTATGTGCACTATATAAGTGCAATGTTTTGTGAATTAATAAGAAGAGAATTCATTCAATGATTTTTCACTTGGAAGAAAAATACCTACAGTCCTCTCCCAAGTCTCACACCAGCCTTGTATTTCATTGAATCAAAATTTCTTGATTCTTGAATTTGGTTCCTGAAGTTAAAGAGGATATAGCAAATCCCTCTTTAGCTCTTTGGGTTATCTTTGTATGGATTACCACTGGTTCGATCCTACTTTTGGATCGGTAGTGAACCCAGTCAAAAACAAGTTTGATGGAGCCTCCGAACGTGTGTATGAACTCTAAACTCTACTCTGATTTTTCATATTACTGTAGAATTTGATTTAACATATAAACTATATAATATCTGCCCTGATCTTGGTTCAATGGGAATGATCTGTGCTCTATAATTTTTGTTTTTCGCTGCCATAAGCTTGATCGTTTCCTTACAGTGGTATCAGAGCCTAGGGTACCAGATTTTACAGTTTAATGTATGGTTGATTACATGTATTTGATTGATAACATGTTGTCTTGTTGAATCTGTATTAAATCTGCCTTGGCAGCACGTTTTAAGAAATCAATTTAATTGATTAATTTAATTTATTGATGATCTGCAATATTGGTATATTGGGATATGGATTTTTGTTGAGATCTATTGTTTAGATAGATAGCAAAATCTGATTGGTGTTTTGTTTGTTGCCGGTTGAATTGATCTATTATAGATCAGTGTACATTCGTCGTGACGATATAACCCATCTCCGCGGTGATCGTTGTTAGACGTATTCATTGGTTGGAAATTAGCGCTTGCCAAGGCGATATAACCCATCGTCGCGGTGATCATTCTTAGTGAGGTTGCTGATTGAATATCAACGCTTGCCACGACGATCGTAGTCTAAGGTGCGCATTGACGAAAATCAGCACTTGCCACAACGATATAACCCATCACTGCGGCGATCATACGTCGTGCATGTACGTGACAAAAATTAGTGCATGTCATGGCGATATAATCCATCGCCGTAGCGAGTGTACTTTCAAGTGCACAGGGGGCCAAAGTGAAAGTTTCAAAACTTTTGGACCAAATGTAGATCTGCAAATTGTCAGAGGGTAATTAATAATTCACCTACCCAATTCAAAAATTGATTGTTTTTGAATGTATGCAATGTACTTGTTTTAAATTTTGCATGGTGCTCGGTACATGAGCCTTAAGACCTATGGTGAATGTTTTAAAATATTTTTGGGTATGTATGGTTGTAAATTTTAAAATAGGGCATGCGTGTCCTATCTTTCTTCCCCTTCTCGATTTACATTCTCTTCTCATCTCATTTCCCTCGAATGTAAATCGAGGTTTCTAAATTTATTGATGTAAAATTAGTTTGAGATTAATTTTATTGTAAATTTAGTATGATGTTTTTGTAATGTACTTGAAGACGAAGCAAAGGGCGAGGCAATCATACTTGAAGACTAAAGATATTTATTACAGGACCCCTAGGTGACCCATCGATTCCTCTACGCTTGAGGAAATCGGTTTTAGTCAGGCCATGTACCGGCACGTTTATATTTTGTTTAGAATGCATGCTAAGGTTGAATGTTCAATAACATGCCAAACAATGTCATTCTAACAAAGATAATAATCTGGCGAGACATTAAAATAAAAAACCCTCAAATAAAGTATATTAAGTCACACATATGCCTTCAATCACCATGGATTTAATCAAACCACTATTCGTCAGAACCTTGTTCGCCACAACGAAGGGTACATTTCTACCAGTGGGAGGTTAAATTTCATTGGAGTTTTCCTTAAAGGTGATGGGTCGACTTAAAATCATAGTTTTGCTTGTTCGCCATAGCGAAGGTTGATAAACACGTCATAGGCATAGTAGAGAAGTACACATGTTGTGTATGTGGCGACATGTAGTGTCCACTCTACTGATAGTGGGAATCACACTTGAGGATGATGGCTAGGCCGTTGCATTGTGTGATTGGCTTGTTGGCTTGTTTCACATTTGAGGTTAGCAGTAGGAGTTATCAACTGGTGTGGATTAAGTTTGTTGGCCAACCTAATCAACCCATTTTGGCTTGTTTGCCACATGGAAGGTTTGAAATGGGCCAAATGGGATCTCAGACCACTAAGGAAGCCAACGGGCTTTCCTGAGTTAATAGTGAAGGCTATTGACTTGACTAAAATAGTGGGAGCAATAAAAGATCATATTAAACGTTAATGAGCATTATAATGACTTTTACTTTTCTACAATTGTAGATTCACCAAAATTAGCATTATGAACCTGCGACTGATAATCGAGAAAGAGTACAGGTTGGATGGACCAATTTCTCGGACTGGTATCATAATCTTCAGATTATATTGAAGTCTGAAAAGAGATTGTATATCCTTGATAAGCCATCCATGGCTGAGCCTGGTCTTGATGCCACTCAGGAATTGAAGGATACTTATCAAAAGTTCCTTGATGATGCTAATGGTGTTCGATGCCTGATGTTAACATCGATGACACCTGAGCTGCAAAAGCAGCATGAGAATATGGACGCTGCTGCCATCATTTTGCACCTCAAGGAGCTTTTCGAAGGAAATGCTTGACATGAGAGGTACAAGGTGTCTAAAGCACTGTTTGGAAGTCACATGACTGAGGGAACCGAAGTTCGCCCTCATGTGCTCAAGATGATAGAGCACATAGAGAGGCTTGAGACTTTGGGGTTTGGGTTGGATGCAGAATTACAAATGGATTTAATTCTGCAATCCTTACCTGATTCTTTTGCATCGTTCATTATGAATTTCAACATGAACACGATGGTGAAACCTTTGTCAGAGCTTCTGAACATGCTGAGGACTGCAGAGTAGGACATGAAAAAGTCCAAACCTATTTTACTGGTTGGCAAGGGTAAGGCCAAGGCCAAACCCAAGTCCAAACCCAAAGGACAAGGTGCTTTTAAGCCTAAGAGTAGCATTGGGAAGGGCGGGAAAGTAATTTGCTTCTATTGTGGCAAGCCTCGCCACTGGAGAAAGCACTGCAAGGCTTTCCTCGCCAACAAGAAGAAGTTAGAGGCTTCGACTTTAGGTATGTTCATGATTGACATTAACTTCTTTCCTTCAACATCTTGGGTCATTGACATAGGATGTGGTACTCACATTTTCACTGATGTGTAGGGACTAAGGCAGAGTAGATTGCTCGCCAACGGAAAAGTGGACCTACGAGTTGGAAATGGAGCACATGTAGCTGCATTGGCTGTAGGAACTTATAGTTTATCTTTGCCTTCGGGCTTTTTGCTGGAACTTCATAACTGTTATTATGTACCTTTTATTTCCAGACATATTATTTCAGTATCCGCTTTGGATAATATAGGATATCATTTTGAGATTTCTAATGGATCGTTGTCCTTTAGTTTGAATGGTATTCTATTTGGAATTGCAAGATTTTATAACGGGTTATATGTTCTTGATTTATACAATAAACATATTCTCAATGTTGAAACCAAGAGAGCTAAACATAGCGATCGAAACCAGACATATCTCTGGCATTGTAGATTGGGTCATGTTAATTAGACTCGCATTGCAAAACTTCAAAGGGATGGAGTTTTGGACCCTTTTGACTTTCAGTCATTTGAGGTATGTGAATCATGCCTTTTAGGCAAGATGACCAAGTCTTCTTCCACTGGAAAAGGTGAAAGGGCTACAGAACTGTTAAGCATCATCCATAGTGATGTATGTGGTCCACTGACAGTTAAAGCTAGAGGTGGATATTCATACTTCATTACATTTACTAATGATTTCAGTAGATATGGTTAAGTCAACCTTATGAGACATAAATCCGAAGCATTTGATAAGTTCAAAGAATTCAAGAATGAAGTACATAATATGCTGGGCAAAAGTAATAAAGCTCTTTGGTCGGATCGAGGAGGTGAATGCTTAAGCTTAGGGTTTTCTGAATACTTGAAGGAATGTGGGGTAGTATCACAATTCACCCCCCCATATACACCCTAACACAATGAAGTGTCTAAAAGGAGGAATATGACTTTACTTGATATGGTTAGGTCCATGATCAGTTTTAGTGATCTACCTGCATCATTCTGGGGTTATGCCCTAGAGACTGCAACTCACATTTTGAACCTTGTGCCATCAAAGTCTGTAGATAAGACTCCATTTGAATTATGGAATGGGCGAAAGCCCAACTTGTCTTATCTAAGGATTTGGGGTTGAGAAGCTTATGTCAAGAAATTGACTTTGAACAAGCTAGGCGCAAAATCCTATAAATGTATATTTGTGGGGTATCCGAAGGAGACCAAACGATACTATTTCTACCACCAAGAAGAGCGCCAAATTTTTGTCGCTCGTACTAGTGTTAAATGGATGCCAAAACAGCTTTCCTGAACGAAAACCTTGAAGAGGATGTGTATATGACACAACCTGATGGTTTCGTTCTTAATGGGCAAGTTGATAAGGTATGCAAGCTGCAGAGGTCCATTTATGGACTCAAGCAAGCTTCAAGGAGCTGGAACATTCATCTGGATGAAGCCATAAAAGAATTCAGTTTCACTAAGAACGAAGATGAGCCATGTGTTTACAAGAAAGTGAGTGGGAGAGCAGTGGCATTCCTAGTGTTGTATGTTGATGACATACTTCTGATCGGGAATGGCATACTGAACTTGCAGTTGGTAAAGACTTGGTTATCCAAGTGCTTCTCCATGAAGGACTTAGGAGAGGTAGCCTACATGCACGGAATAAAGATCTATTGTGATAGATCGCGTAGGTTGCTTGGCCTGAGTCAAAGTACATACATTGACAAGGTAATGAAAAGATTCAGTATTGAAGAATCCAAGAAGGGATTTCTTCCGGTGTCACATGACATTTATCTTTGTAAGGATATGTGTCCTAGAACACAAGATGAGAGAGATAAGATGAAAAGAATCCCATATACATCAACAATTGGATCCATCATGCATGCCATGTTATGTACTCGGATTGATGTCTAATGTGCTTTGAGCACTTATAGCAGATATTAATCAGATCCAAGTGAGCGTCATTAGATGGCTATCAAGAATAATCTTAAGTACTTGAAGAGGACCAAGGATATGTTCTTGGTTTATGGAGGAGAAGATGAGCTCATTGTATGAGGATACAGTGATGCTAGTTTCCAAACGGACAAAGATGATTATCTTTCGTAATCTGGGTTTGTATTCTATCTCAATAGGGGTGTGGTGAGCTGGAAGAGCTCTAAGCAAAACATTGTAGTAGATTCTACAATGAAGGCTGAGTATATTGCATTATCCAATACGGCCAAGGAGGAAGTCCGGATTAAGAAGTTCGTCACCGAACTTGGTATGGTTTCCACGCTTATTGATCCAATAGATGTCTATTGTGATAACAATGGAGCAATAGCTCAAGAGAAGGAACCACGGTCTCACCAGAAGTCTAGACACATACTCAAACGATTCCATCTCATTAGAGAAACGGTTTCGAGGAAAGATGTGTGGATCAGTAAAGTGCAAACTGACGACAATCTCGCAGATCCATTGATAAAGTCTCTATCGCAGCACAAGCATGAACAACACTTGAGGTCATTTTGTATTAAATACATGAATGATTGACTATAGTGCAAGTAGGAGATTGTTAGAGTAGGTGCCCTAGAGCCAATCAATTATTGTAGAATTGACTCTTTGTAATAATGTTCATTGATCAATAAAAGGCATTTTTATTCTATATCGAGTAAATCATATCTATATGTATTGATATATGTCCTTAAAATGGTAGAACCATGACAAGGGTATCAAGTGTTCCAAATCTTGATAGTGAGAACCCTATGAGCACATATGGGGGCCATTCTAGAAATGTCTGTAGCCCCATTATTATTCTGACCAAGGGAACAAATAATACAGTCAGGCTATCATAGTGTTGAATGACCCTGTCAAAAGACAGTGACTGATCTCACTTGTCAAGGTTGTTTGCTGACAACTTGGTGCAACACATGGGTGCTTACTGTAGGCAAGTTCACTAGGCTGACCCACTAGAGGATTCCATATAGATGGTAACCCCAGTGTCTATGAAATAAATCCTCTAACGAATGGTGGTGCATGTGATCATTAGACTTGAGATCACCAGAGCGCCTTGTGCACCGATTGGTGTAGTTTGACACTAGCCTAATGCAGTTCTATTCAGAGCTGTCAATACAGTAGTGATTGGCTGCATCAAGGAGTGTATCAAGACTATGGTGGATCGATAAAGGATTCATCACTTCTAGGTACGGGAGAAGTTATCTCACGACGCAATTCAGTAAATGGCAACGACACTAAAACTGTGGCCACAGTGGGATTGAGTTGTTGCTCAATCTAAGTTATTATTCCGGTCATTGGTCTAGTAACTAAATACATACATATCGAGACTAAAAGAGGTTGACACTATTTTTTTACCTCAGTCTGGATGAAACAACAGATGATGAAAGGATTTGATTGTACGGTAACCATATCGTTGACAGATAGCTGCTTCGCTGAATCCGAATCTATCGGGTGGCCATGATGCCTTGCTAGGGGCCAATCTTGGTCTATGTGTAGTGAGACGATTAATTGGCGTTAATCGTGACACTATACACTGTCGGTATGATGAGGAGCCTACGGGTAATTGACATAGAAGATAATTTAAGAATCAGTTTGTGCATAGGGCGTTTTCGTCTTTTTGGGCGAAAGGGTATTTTGGTATTCTCATTGTGCAATTAAATTTGCTGAGGTTGTTGCCTATATTTAATTTGATATTAAAATTAAATAAGTGAGATTATATTTAAATATGTATACGTATATTGCAATGGATTATTATTATTAATTAAATGTTAATGTATTTCTATAAATACATTAATTGAGTTTAATTAAAAATAATAATAATTATAATTGAAATATCATATTGGGAGTGTTTGGATATAGGGGCTGTGTGGGTTGAAGCCCAAGCCTATTCCAAGATGGAATAGGGTTTTATGTGCACTATATAAGTGCAATGTTTTGTGAATTAATAAGAAGAGAATTCATTCAATCATTTTTCACTTGGAAGAAAAATACCTATAGCCCTCTCCCAAGTCTCATGCCAGCCTTGTATTTCATTGAATCAAAATTTCTTGATCGTTGAATTTGGTTCTTGAAGCTAAAGAGGATCTAGCAAGTCCCTCTTTAGCTCTTTGGTTTATCTTCGTGTGGTTTACTGCTAGTTCGATCCTACTCTTGGATCGGTAGCGAACCCAGCCAGAGACAAGTTTAAAGGAGCCTCCAAAAGTGCGTATGAACTCTAAACTCTACTCTGATTGTTCATATTACTGTAGATTTTGATTTAACATATAAACTGTATAATTTGTGCCATAATCTTGGTTCAATGGGCACAATTTGTGCTTTATACTTTTTGTTTTCCGTTACCATAAGCTTGATCGTTTCCTTACACAACGTTCTAGATCAACTCATGCAAGCAAGAGATAAAACACAGTAAGTCAAAGCCTACCAAAGCATATCGGAAACCTACAAAAACTAAACAATCTCAAAGAAAATATTCAGAGAATAATGGAGGTAAATAATATGGCTTCCTTCAAAAGGTCAATATAATAAAAGGATTATTTATACTTGAGTGATGTTGAAAGGAAAAACAATAAACCAAACCTGTTTTGGAAAGGATTCTTGAGATCCTATACTCCTTTGTTGGAAAAGATTCTTTAATCTATAGTCTTCTTATAAGAAAAGAATTCTTGAAATCATAATCTTCTTGTAGGAGAAAGACTCTTGAAATCATAATTAAATAAAATCTTTTCCAGCTCACATAATATATAATGTCCACAAAAATCTTTCCAAAACTAGAAATATAATCACATTTAATTAAGGCAGGTACGATATCCATGAATATTAAAGAAAAAATCTGCCAGATGTCTTGTGATCACTGCAATTTTGTTGTGAACACCTTTAAATTGAAACTAAATAGATTGTGCACTAATCCGAATGAATAAGTTGACAAAACCAAAATACTTACAATCTCCCTCTTTGTCAGACTTATGAACAAAGCACAATCTTAAGCGAAACACAATCAATATCATTAATCAAAAACAGTTTTGCATTAAGTAAAGAACAATTAAACAGAATAACTCCCCCTCAATTAGTGTACTCCCTCTAAGTAACTAAACCAAATCACTACTAAGCGATTAATAATAAAAAGCACAAGAGGGTTAGTTCAGTTCTCAATCAATCAATATAAAGTCAGATCACAAACCAACTAAGTATAAAGATAATGACTGATTGATTCACTGCACATGAAAGAAACAACATCAGCAAGTTCAATAAGGATCAACAAACACAATAAATAACCTGCATCAGTAACCATAGTTCATAAAAAAAAAGAAGTCCAGCATTAACATTTCATCAACATAAAGACATAGAAAAACATAGAAAACTCCCCCTGTGTGAAACCAACCAAGGAAACACAACAAACACAAATAATTCTCCCCTCTTTGTTCATAATGTTTGGCAATCCTAGAAAATTTAGGAACTTGAATAGTGCACGGATTCTAAAAATCAATGTGGGGACATGTAAGATCGAGGTGAGCACGCAAGGAATCGTTTGAGCAAACTGAACCAATTTAGACAATGTCTGGTGACCATCAACACTCATGTGAACACGGTGAATCAAAGGGACAACTTCACTCTCAAGGTGGTGACATAGGTACAAAGGCAGTAGATCTTAAACACTTATTCTACTTTGAGCAAAAACAACAAACAAACAAAAAAAAATAAATAAATAAATAAAAAGTTATCATGAGATCAATAAAAAATTCATCGAATTTCAAGGAGAAAAGTGATACACATCTGTACATATGACATTTTAAACAATTCTCAATCTTTAACAAAGATGCATAAAGAGAGTCTCTTCCATGTAGTTCAACAATTAAAGTTTCATGACTCAATACATACATCAACAAGAAAACTTGATCATTTGTGTGTGTTGTGTCCTCAAGGGGGTGAATCATGACACATTGGTCAAATTGAACCAATATATATTATATATCTCCCCCTTCCTTTATGGGCTTTTTTTTTTTTTTAAACATAATCTCAAAAATTTTGAATTCTTTTTCTTATCAACTTAGATTAAATGGGCAAATTCTCTCAAGAAGTAACCAAGTGTAACTTTCACACTTGCAAGGAGGTAGTCCTCTAAATGGTAGATTTTCTAAAGACATAGGGTCTCTACATCCTAGAAAATTACTCAAATGTGACTTTCACACTCCATGCAAGGTAGCTCATTCTCAAGGTGATAAGAATCAAGCATTATGCACTCAAGCATGTAAGAAAGTCACTGTACTTCAAGAGTTATGAGAAAAACAAAGTGGACACCACACTTATTGCATACATTTCACAAGAGAGAAATATTTTCAATGACACTACACAGATAAAATACACTTGCAAATTTAAAACAAGAGAATTTTCTCATGATCTAATATAAAAGAAAACATAGTTCTACTCAAGTTGAATCAGTCCAATGGACTTCCTTAAATTCACAGATGTTTGAAAATCTAAAGCCTTTGTAAACAAGTCAGCTAGTTGAGAGTTTGTGTTTACATGTGCAAGAGTGATGACATTTTCTTAAACTAAGTCTCTAATAAAATGGTGCCCAATGTCAATGTGCTTAGTCCTAGAGTGTTGTACTAGATTCTTAGAAATATTGATTGTACTAGTATTGTTACAGAATATAGTTATACACTCTTGATCAAAACCATAATCACACAACATTTGTTTAAGCCACAAAACCTGTGTACAGTAGCTTCCTGCAGTAATGTATTCAGCCTCTGCCATTGAGAGTGAAATGGAATTCTGCTTTATGCTATACCATGTCACCAAATTATTTCCAAGATAAAAACATCCCCTTGATGTACTCTTCCTGTCATCCAAACTTCCAGCCTAATCTGCATCACTGTAACCAACCATGGTAGAGTTAGTATCATATGCAAACCACAATCCAAAATCACATATACTTGAGACATATTTCATAATTCTCTTCACTGCGGTCAGGTGAAGTTCAGTTGGATCTGTAAGTAATTGATCTACCATACGCAGCGGAAAACAAAAATTCAATTGGTAAATCAATTACCTTTCTTTGCCTAGATCAGAGTATAGATTATGCTGTTTACATGTTTATAAACAAAAATCTATATAAAGTAAATCTATTCAAGGATTAGAATACTTACGTACGTTTGGAGGCTCCTTCGAATATCTCTAATTTTAGATAGGAACATTGTTCACAGTTATTGTTCACCATCTACTGTTCATGTGATTTTTCGCCAATCGATCCAAAGTAGGATTGTACTCACGGAAGTCCACGTGAAGATAATCTGCAGAACCCTTGAATATTTTGCTAGAACAATCAAGGGCTTCAAGAATCAAAAAAGAAGAATAAGAAAAATTTTCTTCTTGAGAGAGAGAGAGAGAGAGAGAGAGAGATAGGGTGGCTAGAGTTTTTAATTGAATGAATAATTCCCTTTTTATGTTTTAATTTTTAAGTTGCACTTATATAGTGCAACAATTAAAACCCTATTCCACTTAGGAATAGCCATGAGCTCCAACCCTAGTTCACCCTTGCAACCAAACACACCCTTTTTGGTATTTTAATTAATTAATTATTATTATAATTAAAATCAATTAATAGAAAATAATAAATTAACATTTAATTAATAATAATAATTCATTTAAATATATACATAGATATATTTAAATATAATCTCACTAATTTAATTTTAATATTAAAATTAAATACAGGCAACAACCTCAGCAAATTTAATTGCACTATGAGATTACCAAAATACCCTTTTGTCCTAAAAGACGAAAATACCCTTCTCACAAATTGATTCTTAAATTATCATCTAAGTGTGTGACCTGTAGGCTCCTCATCATATCAGCAGTGTGTAGTATCGCGATTAACACCAATTAATTGTCTCACTACGCACAGACAAAGGTTGGCCCCCAGCAAGGCATTATGGCCACCAGATAGATTCAGATTCAGCGAAACTGCAGCTTGTCAATGGTTTGGTTACTGTGCTATCAAATCCTTTCATCAATTGTTATCTCGTCGAGACTGAGGTATATAAATAGTGTCAACCTCATATATCCTCGACATGTTTGTATTCAGTTACTAAACCAATGACAGGAATATTAAATTGGATTGAACATCAACTCAATCCCACTGTGGCCACATATTTAGTGTCGTTGCCATTTACTGAATTACCTAGTGAGATAACTTCTCCCGTACCCAGGAGTGATGAATCCTTTGTCGATCTACCATAGTTTCGATACACTTCTCAATGTAGCCAATCACTACCATATTGATAGCTCTGAATAGAACTACGTTGGGCTAGTGTCAAACTACACCAATTGGTGCACAAGGCGCTTCGGTGATCTCAAGTCCAAGAATCACATGCACCACCATCCGTTAGAGGATTTATTCCATAGACACTGGGGTTACCATCCATATGGAATCCTCTGGTGGGTCCATCTAGTGAACTTGCCTTTAGCAAGCACCCATGCGTTGCACCAGGTTGTCGGCAAACAACCTTGACAAGTGAGATCAGTCACTGCCTTTTGACAGGGTTGTTCAACATTATAATAGCCTTACCGTATTATCTATGTCCCTTGTGAGAATAATACTGGGGCTACGAACGTTTTTTGAATGGCCAACATATGTGATCATAGGGTTCTCAGTATCAAGATTTGAAACACTTCATACATTCGTCACGGTTCTACCATCCTAAGCACATATATCCATACACATAATATGATTTTCGTGACATAGTAGAATATGCCTTTTATTGATAAATAAACATTTATTATAGAGTCAATTTTACAATAATTGATTGGCTCTAGGGCACCTACTCTAATAGGATCAGCCTGAAATTTAGCACAAATACCTACACTAAAACACAAGTAAGGTCTGCAAGTAGTTAAGTAAAAAAGACTTCCAATCATGCTTCTAAATGGGTTATTATCTACCTTCTTCCCATTTTCATCCTTGGACAGTTTAAGTGTAGAACTCATGGGGGTTTTAGCATGTTTGGCATTTTACAGACTAGACCTTTTAAGCATGTTCTTGGCATATTTAGTTTGAGACACAAACATACCACCATCAAATTGTTTTTTCTGAAGTCCTAGAAACATACTCAACTCACCTACGATGCTCATTTCAAATTCATTTTTCATTTAGATTACAAATTCATCCAAAAGAGTTTGAGATGTGGATCCAAAAATAATGTCATCAACATATATTTGTGCACACAAAAACTCACCATTACAATGCTTAATGTCATCAAAGTGTTTTATCAGTATTACCTCTTTTGTAGTTGTGCTCAAGGAGAAAGGAGGTAAGTCTCTCATACCATGCTCTTAGGGCCTGTTTCAACCCATACAACACTTTCTTCAGTTTGAATACATGATATGGCTTGTAAGGATCCTGAAATCCAACAGGTTACTCTACATACACTTCTTCCATCAGCATGCCATTCAAGAAGGCACTCTTCACATCCATTTAGTAGAGCTTAAACCTTAGACAACAAGCAATAACAAGTAACAATCTGATTGATTCCAATCTGGCCAACGGAGCGAAGGTCTCATCAAAATCTATTCCTTCAACTTGGGTGTATCCTGGTGCAACAAGTTTGGCCTTGTTTCTGACAATGTTCCCAAACTCATCAGACTTGTTTTTGAAGATCCATTTGGTTCCTATAACATTTCTACCTTCAGGTTAAGGAACCAAGCTTAACACATCGTTTCTCTCAAACTGTTTAAGCTCCTCATGCATGGCAGCAATCCATTAATCATCCTCTAGAGCTTGTTTTGCATTCTTTGGTTCTGCAAGAGAAACATAGCACAAGTTATTTGTTTCATTCAACCTTTTTCTTCCTGTTACCATTACCTCTTTGGGATTTCTAATCACAATGGATGGTGGATGAGCTTCCTTGATCCAAGATAGTGGTTCTTTGGTTTTTGGAGGCTTTCTCTGAGTGATCTCATCAGACAAATCAATTAACAAATTAGGTCCTGGCCTTTCAAAAACTGATCCTTGTTGGGCAGCCGTGGTGGTCACATCAGGTTCTTGGGTGATCAACTTAGGTTGATCTTGTGTTCCAGTCGGATTCAAAGTGAACACACCGTCTCGGTCAATGGTCACCTCACCAGGGGCAGTCATATCTTCAATTTCATATTCTTGTGAGAACTTTGAGTAATCTTCTGAATCAGAGAAAATCACATTAAATGACTCAATAATACGTTCAGTTCTCATGTTAAAGATTCTATAGTCTCTACTATTTGAAGAATATCCGAGGAACATGCCTTCATCACTCTTTGCATCAAATTTCCCTAAATGATCTCTATCATTCAAGATATAACACTTGCAACCAAAGACATGGAAATATGAAAGATTTGGCTTCTTACCTTTCCACAACTCATATGGAGTTTGTGATGTACCTTTCCTTAAGAACACTCGGTTTGACATGTGGCATACAATGTTAATTGCTTCGGCCCATTGTCTTGTTGGCAACTTCATGACATTTAACATAACTCTTGCCATCTCTTGAAGAACTCTATTCTTCCTCTCCATTACACCATTCTATTGAGGTGTCTTTGGGGCAAAACATTCATGCCAAATACCCTGCATATCACAAAAGTTAGAAAAATCAGAATTTTCAAACTCTCTCCCATGATCACTCCTTATTCTTACAACTTTGTTTACTTTGCAATTTTGTTCCACCTATAACCTTTTGACAAGACATTTAAAGACCTCAAATGCATCAGACTTCTCTCTTAAAAAATCAACCCATGTATATCTAGAATAGTCATCTACACAAACAAAAACATATCTTTTCCCTCCTAAACTTTTAGTTTGCATAGGACCCATTAGATCCATATGGAGAAGTTCTAAAACACCAAAGCTAGTTAAACGAGATAAAGGTTTGTGAGGACTCTTAGTCTGCTTACCTTGTTGGCATGGGCCACACACTTTACCTTTGGGAAACTCAAGTTTAGGTAGTCCTTTGACAACATCCTTTTTGGAGAGTTTCATGAGATCCTTGAAGTTCATATGCCCAAGTTTCTTTTGCCAAAGATCCACACCGTTAGATTTGGAGCTTAAAACAGAAACTTTGTTAGACAATAAATAGCAATTATCATTAGACCTCTTTCCCTCAAGCAAAGAAGTACCATCACCATTCAAGACTTGACACATATTCTTTGAAAATTTCACAATAAAACCTTTATCACAAATTTGACTAATGCTTATAAGATTTGCTTTAAGTCCTTCAACATAAAACACATCATTCAGCATTGGGAAGCCATGAATGACAATAAAACCTTTTCCAAGAATCTTACCTCTTTTGCCATCTCTATAAGTTACATGACCAACTTCCCCAAATTCAAGATTAGTCAATAAATATTTGTTACCTATAATGTGTCTTGAACAACCACTGTTAAAGAACCATTGGTCATTTTGAAAAGCAAGCAATGATGTATGAGTAACAAGATAATGAGCACCTAACTTAGGTCTCCACACTTTTTTGTGATTGGAAAAATTATTCTGAAGTGGTAACCTGAGAGACTGATGTGGTGACTTTAAAGAAGAAAACTCATGATTTCCAATGCATCTTTTTAAGTACGAAATTCGTTTAAAGCAATTTGGTATGATGTGTCCTTTCTTGTGACAAAAAGGACGTATTGGTATGAACTTTTTTACCTTTGAAATCTTCTCACAGGGTTCAGCAACAGCTTTTGAACTTATTCAGATGCTTTAATGAAGGTGGTCACATTGGGTTTGGAGGTGCTCACACCAGGAGAAAATCCCAGACCTACTTTATCACCGAAAGTCTTCCCTTATGTAAGGACTTCATCCAGCTCGTATGAACCTGCATTTAACCTCTTAACAACGGCCTTCGCCTTAGTTAGTTCATTTGAAGTTTGATTTAACAAAATTTCCTTGTTAGATAAATAAGAAAATAAGACTTTAAACTTATCATTCAAAATTTTCTTATCTTCTATCAAGATGTAATTTTTAGATTCAAGAGATTTTATCTTCTTGATAGCCTTTAACCATGACTCATACATCTTGTCATAAGCTTCCTGTTGCTCTTTGTAGACATCACATGAGCCATTTGAGGATACACTATCACTGTCTTCTTGGTTCACCGTAAAGGCCAAGTAATTTTCACCTTCATTGGAGTTATCACCTCCACTTTCACTGTCATCACTCTCACCTAGGGTGGTAGCCACAGCTTTACCCTTTTTCTTCAGAGTGTTGGCACACTCAGATTGAATATTACCACACCCCTTACACTCAAAGCATTTTATACCCTTGCTTTTCTTTTCATAATCTCTCAAAATTTTTTTCGAGAAGCCTTCCTGACTAGTTTGATCAGAAAACTTTTTTTTCCCTTTTTACCCTCACTTGGTTTTCTCATATTTTTCTTCAAGAACTTTGCAAAGTGTTTAGCAAGCAAACCACACTCATCATCATCAATGTCACTTGAATCATCGTAAATAGGGGATTCAGAGATTACCTCATGTTTCAGCACAAGTCCTTTACCTGATTTCTTATCCCATCGTTTCAGGTTTAGCTCAAAGGTTTGCAAGGATCCAATCAATATATCCACCTGCATCTCATTGAGGTCACGACATTCTTCAATAGAGGTTGCTCTGGACATGAATCTCTTGGGTAAAGAACACAACACTTTCCTGACAAGTTCAACATCAGTATATATTTTACCCAAAGCAAAACATTCATTTGCAACATCACACAATCTGCCATGAAAATCAGAGATAGATTCATCATCATGCATAACAAGGTTTTCATAGTTAGTTATTAATTCTCTAAGCCTAGTCTTTTTCACAATGTCTGTTCCTTCATTTTTTACTTGGACTCTATCCCATGCATCCTTAGCCATTCCACAGTTTGCAATATTTTTCATTTGATTAGTACTAACAACATTAAAAATAGCATGAAGTGCTTTTGAGTTAAAATTAAACTCTTCAAACTTAGCCTTAGTCCATTGATCTATGGCTTTTCCTTTGCTTCCACTTGCTTCTTCAGCTTTAGGTTCTTTCCAACCAACAATACAACCCCTCCAAGCCCTCTCATCAATGGATTTCTGTAACATGCCCCTCCAGCCGGGTACCCTCTAAGTATTCCATTAGGATGGAAAATTAGAGAATTCACACCTGGAAGGTTGTGTATTTTAAAACGTAAATCCTGGTTACAAACATGTATTATATGAAAATAAATAAATAAAAACTTCTTCTCTCATTTATATTACTTTCTTAATCAACCTATCAAGATATGACTATATACGAAAAATATGGTTTAAAGAAAACAACAACATCAATTGTTTTATTAGCGGAAGCAAATATAAAATATTTGCCATCATTTATAAGCAAAACATATTTACTATTTCATAAAACTTAGATTATAAACATTAAACTATATACATTAAATTCAAAAGCAACATCCTTTATATAACATCATAAGTTTAGTTAGAACAAAAACATGCATGCCCCAAGCCTCCTTGACCACCGCTCGCCGTTACCGCTTTAACCATTACTTGCAAAACATGGAAACTAGGGAAATGAGTGCTAATCACTCAGTAAGGGTATTGATCA
The DNA here is from genome assembly GCF_008641045.1 of Pistacia vera. Lineage (NCBI taxonomy): Eukaryota > Viridiplantae > Streptophyta > Magnoliopsida > Sapindales > Anacardiaceae > Pistacia > Pistacia vera. The sequence goes on from NW_022196428.1 coordinate 285,546, forward strand.
TTTAACCCTATGTAACATTCTTAAACTTAGGAAGCATCTTATTTACTTGTACATGAACCAAACATTAATAACATAAAAGTAATATAACTAGAATATTCAATCCATAATAAAGGTATAAATAATTCATGCAATGCTTCCCTTAATGTTCATGAAAATGCACACAATGTCTGCATGTATAAATACATTTTCTTAAAATACCTTTTGCTCTGTACCGATCGGACTAAGCTGAGGCATGGATACGAAACCTTTGGCCAATGAGCTAACCTTAACTTATAACACAGTCCAAAGGGCATGCTGCTATGGACTGTTCAATTCTTTTGGTCTAGACATGTGCATGAGTGAGCTCAGGTTCCCCATAACATGCCAACATCTTCCATAAATTTACAAATCATTTTCCTTCACAAAATGCATGTCTATGTACTTGGAAGCATTTTGCTAAACTTGGGATCAAGTCCCCCTTTTTTATCATTAATATGCTTGACATGCTTCATTCTTAAAAAAACATACACTTTCCATATATGAATATATCATTTATCATGACCATTTTGTGGATGCATAACAAATCATAGAACATATCACTAAGGTTTTATGCATACACAAGCTCATAATTACGTAATACATAACATATACACATAACCTCCATGGTCATTCATATGCTCATACAATCATTAAATAATCATAAAGACACTCATTCAAACCTACTTCAAAACCCTTTAAACATCATTTCCATACTTGGAATCCATCCTAGATTTTAGGCTAAAATAAATTAAGACATTAGAAGCACTTTTGAGATAGCATTTTGCACAGGTTAGATAAGAAGGCATAACTTGAGTTATACACATCAGTGATAGATCTTGGTGTCGTTTTAGACAGGGCTACAATTTTATGTTTAGGTCTCAACCCAGTTCAATCGGTAAGATGCCCAAATATCATCAGCAGGTCACGGCTGTGACAGGGCAACCATGGTAACAGCCTATTTTAGGGCTTTTCCTTACCTATTACTCCATACTCTTTAACCTTCCTAACCATTCTCCCCTGTGAAAACATGTTAAATGATCAATCACACCTCCCTTGTAATATGTTAAAAAAAAACTCATGTCACTTACTTCCATTGATTGTCATCAAACTTCAATATTTTTACAATTCACATATAAATCCATCAATATAGCATCAAACCAAGCTCAATTGCTATTGTGTGACAACAATTAAGGTTCCTAATACTAAACCTAGAACTAATTCTTATTCCTATTAAAGGGAGGTTTCCCTTACCTTATGTCAAGAAACCACACTCCTTTGCAAATTTCCTCCTCCTTATCTCCAATTGACCCTTTTCCTCCTAATATCCTTAGTAAAGGAAGAAATATAAGACACTTGAGAGATTGCAACTAAGAGACTTGAAATTTTAATGGAGTAGTGAAGAAAATTATGGAAGATTGTAGAAAACTTGAAGAAGGTAAAGAAAAGTGGTAGAAGGCATATGTTGGCCGACCCATACCATCTAATATCTTCTTTTCTTTTCTTTTCTTTTTTCTTTTGTTTTTGCTAAAGAATTATTCATGTGACATTTGTCTTTTGCATTTAATGTCCTATAACATTATTTCCCTTTTTTGCCCTTAACAATTGTCTTTTAATTACTCCTTAATTCTTCATCATCTTTATCTTGTCAAGCCAACAAAAATATCATCATTCTTTTACCACTTTACCCCTAAGGCATATGCATGGTAGTTAACTTAGCACATAAAAAAGAAAAGACTATTTTACCCTTGGACGTATTGGTGGGGTTTACAATTTCAAAAAGGCACGCATCCTAGGTCTCCAAAAAGCATAATTGGTCCCCTCTAACAAAGGTGGTCTATTGGTAGACCCTCCTTTACTAAATAAACTCATAATAAACAAAACAGCAAAGGTCATCACATAAGACTGATGTGGTTACATAGAACACAAATGTGGTCACATGAGGTCAGTAGTGAGAAAACTGTAAAAAAAAAAATAAAGACGCAAAATAAAAGCAAAAAGGCAATAGCCACCAAATCAAGATTTAAGCACCCCCCCAAAAAAATAAAAAATAAAAAATAAAAAAACAAGCAAGGATCTATTGAAATAACTTTCCAAAACACGCTCTGATACCAACTGAAAGTTTTAAACCCCTGTCATGTTGATTAAAACTTTTGCGGAATTAAGATTACTTGTTCATGTTGTGCTTAATGAGTTGCTAAACTAACGATTAAACATATAAACCATCCATGACATAAAATAAAGCGCACAACTCAATTTTACATGGTTCGGCAACATGCCTACATCCATGGAACCAAGTCCAGAAGAAGGTAATCCACAATGAAATAATTATGTGTTCAATTACAAAGACAAGAATAAGTATCAGTTGTAAAAACTCCCTGTTTGAACAACAGTTCAATCTTTGCTCTTTGGTTGAACCTCAAACCACCATAATCTAGCTTCTCCTCCATGGGACCACTAGGTCGCACTTGAGCTCCTCTTAAGTTTCAACAACGATGAATTACTTCGGTAGTAGCAACTCGAACACGTCTAGATCTCAACAGGGAACAACGTTTTAGAATCAACTCATTCAAGCAAGAGATAAAACACTGTAATTCAAAGTCTACCAAAGCATATCGGAAACCTACAAAAACTAAACAATCTCAAAGAAAATATTCAGAGAATAATGGAGGTAAATAATATGGCTTCCTTCAAAAGGTCACAACAATAAAAGGATTATTTATACTTGAGCGACGTTGAAAGGAAAAACAAGAAACCAAACTTGTTTTGGAAAGGATTCCGGAGATCTTAGACTTCTTTATTGGAAAGGATTCTTTAATCTATACTCTCCTTATAAGAAAATAATTCTTGAAATCATAATCTTGTTTTAGGAGAAAGATTCTTGAAATCATAATTAAATAAAATCTTTTCTAGCTCACATAATANAACTAAAACCGATTTCCTCGAGCCTAGAGGAATCGGTGGGTCACCTAGGGGTCTTGTAATAAACATCTCGAGTCTTCAAGTATGGTTGCCTCGTTCTTTGCTCCATCTTCAAGTACATTACAAAACTTTTAAATTTACAAAAGAATAATAATACAAAATTCTTTACATCAATAAATTTAGAAATCTCGATTTACATTCGAGGGGAGTTAGATGAGAAGAGAATGTACATCAAGAAAAAGGAGAAAGGCAGGACACGCAGCCCCTATTTAATAAATTATACAACCATACATACCCAAAAATATTTAAAACATTCACCCTTAGGTCTAGGGCTCATGTACCGGGCACCATGCAGTATACAAACAAGTACAAAGCACACATTTCAAAAACAATCAATTTTGAAATTAGTGGGTTAATTACAATTTACCCCCTGACAATTTACAAATCTACAGTTTGGTCTAAAAGCTTTGAAACTTTGAATTTTAGCCCCTACACACTCGGAAGTGCGCTCGCTGCATCAATGAGTTAGATCACCGCTGCGTGCGTTGGTTATGCTGACATCCACGCTCTATGTATGTTTGCCGTGGCGATTTGGTACAGCGCATGCCCGAAGGACAATCGCCGCGGCGATGGGTTATATCACCGCGGCGAGCGCTGTTTTCGTATAGCGCTCATCCAGAGGACGATCACCACGGCGAGTGTACATAGATCTGGAGCTCCAGATCTGTTCATACAGTAACCATACACACTCAAACAGATTTTCAATCAATCAAAACATATTGATTTCAACCAAAAATCCATCATGCATTAAACCAAACTTGCAGTTCATCAACAAATCAGATTAATCGATTAATCAATTTCTCAAAACATGATTTAAGGCAGATTTTATAAGGCAACATTATATCATCAAATACATGTTATCAAGCATCCAAATAAAAAATTGTAAAATTCAGTACCCTAGGCTCTGATACCACTGTTAGTAAACGGTCCCATATATGCAGCGGAAACAAAAACAAATATAATATAGAGATCGTTTACATGAGCCAAGATCAAGTGTATAATTTTACAATTCATATTAAAATAAAATCTGCAAGAAAAATAAATCTAAGTTTAAAGAAAACAAACCCACGTTGGAGGCTCCTCCAAATTTGTCAACGAATGTTTTGCTACCGATCCAAGTGTAGGATCGAACCCACGTAGTCCACACGAAGACAATCTCAAAAGAACCAAAGAGGGATTTGCTAGATCCTCTTTGGCTTCAAGATTAAGAAGAAAGGAAATCAATTGAATTGATTTTTCAGCCTAAAGTGTTTCTGTCGTGGGAGTGTATTGAGAGGGGCTGTTGTGTGTGTTTTACTTTTAAAAGAGAAATCAATTAATTGAATAATCACACACTTTTCTTTTTATAGTAAAATAATCAAGTTGCCCTATTCCCATATGGAATAGGCTTGGGCTCCAACCCAAACACCCCATGTTGCCAAACACTCCCAATTTGATTTATTTTATTTTCCATCATTATCTCAATTAAAATCAATTAATATATATTTAAATATATATTAACATTTAACAATAATGATAATATATTTAAATATGTGCGAACACACATTTAAACGTAATTTCACTTATTTAATTTTTCTAACAAATTAAATAAAGGCTACGACCTCAGCAAATTTAATTGCACTGTGAAATTACCAAAATACCCTTTCGCCTTAAAAGACGAAAACGCCCTTCTTTCTTCTTGCATCTTAAATTGTCTTCTATGTGTGTGACCCTTAGGCTCCTCATCATATCGGCAGTGTATAGTATTGCGATTAACACCAATTAATCGTCTCACTAATACACAGACCAAGATTGGCCCCTAGCAAGGCATCATGGCCACCCGATAGATTCGGATTCAGCAAAGTAGCTACCTGTCAACGATATGGTTACCGTGCAATTCGATCCTTTCATCATACGTTATCTCGACGAGACGAAGGCATAGAAATAGTGTCAACCTTCGGTTACTCTCGATATTATTTATTCAGTTTCTGGACCAATGACCCGTATTATAAACTGGATAGAGCAACAACTCAATCCCACTGTGGCCACAGTTTTAGTGTCATTGCCATATACTGAATTGCGCCGTGAGATAACTTTCTCCCGTACCCGGGAGTGATGAATCCTCTGTCAATCCACCATAGTCTTGATACACTCCTTGATGCAGCCAATCACCACCGTATTGACAGCTCTGAAAAGAACTGCGTTAGGCTAGTGTCAAACTACACCAATCGGTGCACAAGGCGCTCCGGTGATCTCAAGTCTAAGGATCACATGCACCACCATTCGTTAGAGGATTTGTTCCATAGACACTAGGGTTACCATCCATATGGAATCCTCTGGTGGGTCAGTCCAGTGAACTTGCTGTGGTGTAATCACCTACAACAAGCACCCATGTGTTGCACCAGGTTGTCACCAAACAACCTTGACAAGTGAGATCAGTCACTGCCTTTCGACGGGGCCGTTCAACACTATGATAGCCTTACCGTATTATCTGTGCCCTTACTTCAGAATAATACTAGGGCTACGGACATTTCTAGAATGGCCATCATATGTGCTCATAGGGTTCTCACTATCAAGATTTGAAACACTTGATACCCTCGTCACAGTTCTACCATTCTAAGGACATATATCAATACATATTGCAATAATAATGATTTACGCGATATATAATAAAATGCCTTTTATTGATTAATGAACATTATTACAAAGAGTCAATTCTACAATAATTGATTGGCTCTAGGGCATCTACTCTAACAAAAAGTTCATACCAATACGTCATTTTTGTCACAAGAAATGACACATCAGACCAAATTGCTTTAAACAAATTTCATACTGAAAAAAGATGCATTGGAAATCATGAGTTTTCTTCTTTAAAGTCACCATATCAGAATAATTTTTCCAATAACAGAAAAGTGTGGAGACCTAAGTTAGGTGCTCACTGTCTTGTTACTCATACATCATTGCTTGCTTTTCAAAATGACCAATGGTTCTTTAACAGTGGTTGTTCAAGACACATGACAGGTAATAAATCTATATTGACTAATCTTGAATTTGGGGAAGTTTGTCATGTAACTTATGGAGATGGCAAAAGAGGTAAGATTCTTGGAAAAGGTTTTATTGTCATTCCTAGCTTCCCAATGTTGAATGATGTGTTTTATGTTGAAGGAGTTAAAGAAAATCTTATAAGCATTAGTCAAATTTGTGATAAAGGTTGTATTGTGAAATTTTCAAAGAATATATGTCAAGTCTTGAATGGTGATGGTACTTCTTTGCTTGAGGGAAAAAGGTCTAATGATAATTGCTATTTATTGTCTAACAAAGTTTCTTTTTTAAGCTCCAAAACTGATGGTGTGGATCTTTGGCAAAATAAACTTGGGCATATGAACTTCAAGGATCTTATGAAACTCTCTAAAAAGGATGTTGTCAAAGGACTACCTAAACTTGAGTATCCCAAAGGTAAATTGTTTGGCCCATGCCAACAAGGTAAGCAGACTAAGAGTCCACACAAACCTTTATCTCGTTTAACTAGCTGTGGTGTTTTAGAACTTCTCCATATGGATCTAATGTGTCCTATGCAAACTGAAAGTTTAGGAGGGAAAAGATATGTTTTTGTTTGTGCAGATGACTATTCTAGATACACATGGGTTGATTTTTTAAGAGAGAAGTCTGATGCATTTGAGGTCTTTAAATGTCTTGTCAAAAGGTTACAGGTGGAACAAAATTGCAAAGTAAAGAAAGTGGTAAGAATAATGAGTGATCATGGGAGAGAGTTTGAAAATTCTTATGTTTCTAACTTCTTTGATATGCAGGGTATTTGGCATGAATATTTTGCCCCAAAGATACCTCAATAGAATGGTGTAATGGAGAGGAAGAATAGAGTTCTTCAAGAGATGGCAAGAGTTATGTTAAATGCCATGAAGTTGCCAACAAGACAATGGGTCGAGGCAATTAACACTGTATGCCACATTTCAAATCGAGTGTTCTTAAGAAAAGGTACATCATAAACTCCATATGAGTTGTGGAAAGGTAAGAAGCCAAATCTTTCATATTTCCATGTCTTTGGTTGCAAGTGCTATGTCTTGAATGATAGAGATCATTTAGGGAAATTTGATGCAAAGAGTGATGAAGGCATGTTCCTCAGATATTCTTCAAATAGTAGAGCCTATAGGATCTTTAACATGAGAAATAAACTTATTATTGAGTCATTTAATGTGGTCTTCTCTGATTCAGAAGATTACTCAAAGTTCTCACAAGAATATGAAATTGAAGATATGACTGCCCTTAGTGAGATGACCACTGACCGAGACGGTGTGTTCACTTTGAATCTGACTGGAACACAAGATCAACCTAAGTTGATCACCCAAGAGCCTGATGTGACCACCACGGCTACCCAACAAGAATCAGTTTTTGAAAGGCTAAGACCTGATTTGTTAATTGATTTGTCTGATGAGATCACTTAGAGAAAGCCTCTAAAAACCAACGAACCACTCTCTTGGATCAAGGAAGCTCATCCACCATCCATTGTGATTGGAAATCCCGAAGAGGTAATGGTAACAGGAAGAAAATGGTTGAATGAAACAAATAACTTATGCTATGTTTCTCTTGTAGAACCAAAGAATGCAAAACAAGTTCTAGAGGATGATTACTGGATTGTTGCCACGCATGAGGAGCTTGAACAGTTTGAGAGCAATGATGTGTTAAGCTTGGTTCCTTGACTTGAAAGTATAAATGTTATAGGAACTAAGTGGATCTTTAAAAACAAGTCTGATGAGTTTGGGAACATTGTCAGAAACAAGGCCAGACTCGTTGCACCAGGATACACCCAAGTTGAAGGAATAGATTTTGATGAGACCTTCGCTCCAGTGGCTAGATTGGAATCAATCAGATTGTTACTTGTTGTCTAAGGTTAAAGCTCTACCAAATGGATGTGAAGAGTGACTTCTTGAATGGCATGTTGATGGAAGAAGTGTATGTGGAGTAGCCGGTTGGATTTCAGGATCCTCACAAGCCATATCATGTATTCAAATTGAAGAAAGCGTTGTATAGGTTGAAATAGGCCCTAAGAGCATGGTATGAGAGGCTTACCTCCTTTCTCCTTAAGCACAACTACAAAAGAGGTAATACTAATAAAACACTTTGATGACATTAAGCATTGTAATGGTGAGTTTTTGTGTGCACAAATACATGTTGATGACATTATTTTTGGATCCACATCTCAAACTCTTTTTGATGAATTTGTAGTCTTAATGAAAAATGAATTTGAAATGAGCATGGTAGGTGAGTTGAGTATGTTTCTAGGACTTTAGAAAAAACAATTTGATGGTGGTATGTTTGTGTCTCAAACTAAATATGCCAAGAACATGCTTAAAAGGTTTAGTCTTGAAAATTCCAAACATGCTAAAACACCCATGAGTTCTACACTTAAACTGTCCAAGGATGAAAATGAGAAGAAGGTAGATAATAAATCGTTTAGAAGCATGATTGGAAGTCTTTTGTACTTAACTGCTAGCGGACCTTACTTGTGTTTTAGTGTAGGTATTTGTGCTAGATTTCAGGTTGATCATGTTAGAGTAAGTGCCCTAGAGCCAATCAATTATTGTAAAATTGACTCTGTAATAAATGTTTATTTATCAATAAAAGGCATGTTCTACTATGTCATGAAAATCATATTATATGTATTGATATATGTTCTTAGGATGGTAGAACCGTGACGAATGTATCAAGTATTTCAAATCTTGATAGTGAGAACCCTATGATCACATATGGTGGCCATTCTAAAAACGTTCGTAGCCCCAGTATTATTCTGACGAGGGACACAGATAATACGGTAAGGCTATCATAATGTTGAACGACCTTGGTGAAAGGCAGTGACTGATCACACTTGTCAAGGTTGTTTGCCGAAAACCTAGTGCAACGCGTGGGTGCTTGCTAAAGGCAAGTTCACTAGACAGACCCACCAAAGGACTCTATATGGATGGAAACCCCAGTGTCTATGGAATAAATTCTCTAATGGATGAGGGTGCATATGATTCTTAGACTTGAGATCACCGGAGCGCCTTGTGCACCAATTGGTGTAGTTTGACACTATTCAATCAGCGATCGCACTAAGGACGATAGCCGTGATGATGGGTTATATCGCCGCAGCGAGCGCTGATTTCTAACTAACGAGTACGCCTAACAATGATCGTCGCGAAGATGGGTTATATTGCCGCGACGAGCGTACATTGATCTGTAACAGATCAGTTCAACCATCAATAAACAAAACGCCAATCAGATTTTGCAATCTATCTAAACAATAGATCTCAACAAAAATCCATATACCAATATACCATTCTTCCAGATCATCAACAAATTAAAATAATCAAGTAAATTGATTTCTTAAAACGTGTTCTCAGGGCAAATTTTATATAGATTCAACAAGCCAACATGTTATCAATCAAATACATGTAATCGGCCATACATTAAACTGTAAAATCTAGTACCCTAGGCTCTGATACCACTGTAAGGAAACAATCAAGCTTATGGCAGCAGAAAACAAAAATTATAAGGCACAGATCGTTCCCATTAAACCAAGATCAGGGTACAAATTATACAATTTATATGTTAAATCAAAATATGTAGTAATAAGAACAATCAGAGTAGAGTTTAGTGTTTATACGCACGTTTGGAGTTCATACACACGTAGGATCGAACCAGCGGTAATCCACAAGAAGATAACCCAGAGAGCTAAAAAGGGATTTGCTAGATCTTCTTTAGCTTCAAGAACCAAATTCAAGAATGAACAAATTTTGATTCAATGAAATACAAGGCTGGCATGAGACTTGGAAGAGGACTAGGTTGTCAGCAAGCACCCATGTGTCGTACTAGGTTGTCAGCAAACAACCTTGACAAGCGAGACCAGTCATTACCTCTCGACAGGGTCGTTCAACAGTATGATAGCCTCACTGTATTATCTGTGCCCTTCGTCAGAATAATACTAGGGCTACGGACGTTTCTAGAATGACCATCATATGTGCTCATAGGGTTCTCACTATCAAGATTTGAAACACTTGATACCCTCAACATGGTTCTACCATTCTAAGGACATATATCAATACATATAGATATGATTTACTTGATATAGAATAAAAATGCCTTTTATTGATCAATGAACATTATTACAAAGAGTCAATTCTACAATAATTGATTGGCTCTAGGGCACCTACTCTAACACGTTGTTCCATGTTGAGATCTAGACGTGTTCGAGCTGCTATTGCCAAAGTAATTAGTCACTGTTGAAACTTGAGAGGAGCTCAAGTGTGACCTGGTGGTCCCGTGGAGGAGAAGCTAGATTATGGTGGTTTGAGGTTCAACCAAAGAGCGAAGATTGAAGTGTTAATCAAATAGGCAATTTTTACAACTGATACTTATTCTTGTCTTTGTAATTGAACACATAATTATTTCATAGTAGATTAGCTTCCTCTAGACTTGATACCATGGATGTAGGCATGTTGCCGAACCATGTAAAATTGAGTTGTGTGCTTTATTTTATGTCGTGGATGGTTTATATGTTTAATCATTAATTTAGCAACTCATTAAGCACAACAAGAACAAGTAATCTTAATTCCGCAAAAGTTTTAATCAACATGTTAAGGGTTTAAAACTTTCATATGGGACAAAGACTTAGAATGACTTTCGATTAAATAAAAAAAATTACGACAACCTCTCTCTAATATAGGAGAGCACAATAACACTTTCCTCTAACAAGTGAGGAAAGACACCTTGAGAGAATATAAGAGAAAGAAGACTAGTGTATTGTATATAGTTTGGGTGGTTTAGTGGAACCAAATTGTTTTATGGATAATTATAGAACTTAAAATGTCATCTTCAATAATTTGTTTTTTTTTTACATTACATTGATATATCACTGCTAAAGATTATCTTTATTAATTAAAAATTGTCACTACTCATCGTCTTACCTAACAGTAGTCCGTCTCAACTTATAATTCTACTAATTATTTCTTTAATTCTTACTATTATCTATATTTCCTTTCTAAACAATTATGTGCATTGAAACATTGAAGTGACCATTTAAACAAAAATAGTAACATATAACTTAAATGTATATAAATTTAGATTTTTTTGTTTTGTTTCAAGTCTGAATATGGTATTGCTATTTTTTAAAAATTTGCGTAATAAATTTACTAATTTAATGTATATAGACGTATTCAATTACTATTATTTTACAAATTAAGTTATAAGAACAACTCTTATCTCCTTATATAAATAATGGTACATTGAGTTACGATTACTAAAATTTAAGAATACTTCAAACCAAAAAAAAAAAAAAAAAAAAAAAAAGCATAAACATGGCTCAAATCAGAGTTTTCACATTTATTCTTCTGTTGCCCTTGTCCTCTTCGTCGGTATGTATTCATTATTTTTTACAAGAAAATGCTTTTACTAAATGGTATTATGACATCACTAATTGATGTTGACATATTGTCGCATGCAGTTTTTTCCTTTTTGTAATAGTCACCGACATATTTATTAACCACACCTCTATGGTGGGCATTACATCAATAGTATGATTAATTTGTAGATTGTACCAATGTCAACAAGATATTAAAGCAAATGGTTAGCACTGTCAAACGAAATACTTAGCTAGATTATCATCTAACACAATGTTATTTTGGGTTAACAGGACGTGACGAAGTTGATGCTACAAAATGTTGTGCTGAGCATCCTATTGCAGGGGATGCACTAATGATAATGTAACAAATTTTGCCAAGATCAATGTAGAGGAGTATATGCAACAGCGCAATGGAAATTTGGTTGTCATTGTTATGTTGAATTAGCTAATTCGCACCCAAAAATCTATTCTCACTATTCATTTTATAAGTATATTATAAAGTTTTAATGACATTTATAAGAATTAGAAAATGGATGTGTAAAGTTAGTTTTTGAGTGCATGAATCCTACTATTAAGTACTATTAATAAGATATTAATGTTATGACTATGTATTTAATTAGTTGAAACGGGATCAAGCATATATGAGACTTGATCATTGAAACTTCTTATGCTGTAAACAAGATACTGGAGATATAGTTTGTGCAATTTCATGTTATAATTGTTGTAAACTTATTGTCATTTGATTTTGTAGAACTATATATTCATGCTAATTTTCATTATACATCCATGATTAATACGTATCTTTAATATATGGTATATATATTCTTTGACGTTCAATTAAAATTACTCTTCTTCACGCCATACTCGTTTCTTTTTTGTTCTAGAAAAAAAGAAAAGAGAGAAAATGAAAAGAGAAAAAAAATCTGAAATAATTTTTTACCTTAAAATATTTGGTATGGAATCTTATTTTAGCCTGCCAGGTGCTTAAATAAATAAACCAGGCAATGAAATAATTATGGTAAGATTAGTTGATACCAATACTTTTCACATAGCATGTTTCGATTGGCCGGTTTGGCCATGTAAACTATGTAACTATAATTAGTTGGTGGTGAATTTAACATGCTTCGTCATATGACAACGTTTTACGAATACTTTTGAACTGTTATTTTTTAAATGTGTTTAATCAACAATTGATTTTATATTTTCACCATTTGAAACTTTTTTCTTTTCGACCCGTCAAACCGGTCGGTTTTCAGAGTTATACAATATTTGAGACAACCAGGGTGATGTAAAAGGTGGTGAGACAATATGATAACCGTTTAACACGATACTTTTGAACTGTTATTTTGTAAAATGTGTTAAATCAACAATTGAATTTTATATTTTCACCATTGAAAAACTTTTTCCTGGTTTGACCGGTCGAACCGGTCGGGTTTCAGAAGTTATAACAATAATTGAGACAACCAGAGGTGATGTAAAAGGGTTGAGACATTGGAAATAAAAGCATAATTGGACAACAAGATGGGAGAATTTTTTTAGAGAGATTATCTGTCTCAGATATGAATAGCAATTCCCTGTATATATGTAGAATATGAACGTTTTCAAGCAATTAAGTTAAAAAAATTAGTACCTGTTCAATTAATTCCCTAAAATCAAACCTGATGGATTAATTATGATATTTGAATTTCTATAATCAGAAACTGAGGTTACAATTGTTCAATAATGATTCAAGAACGGAACCGAAATTATACATATAATTCAATAAATTCGATATGAAAATTGAATTCAAATTAGAAAACTGAAAATGAAAAAAAAAAATTAACAAAAAGTTGCCTACCCACACCCATATACGAGGCCTATCCCTGCGAAATTACATAACAGAATTCTAAAAAATTTTTTAATTGAATTATGAATTCAAACCAGAAAAGTGAAAATAAAACACATAGAGTCTTGGTATATTTTTATTATCTTTGTCAAAATTTATATTATAGTTTCAATTGTTATCAAATCTTAATCTATCTACATGAATCCACCCACATTCAATGGGAGCTTGTTTCGAACTAGGATTTGCTTGATTGAGGTAATGCCCACCATGGAGGTATATGATTTAATATGTTTTATAGCCCTCAGTTAATTTTTATTAAAGTTATTTAAGATAATATGAAAAAAATGCCTAACTTGCATTAAGTAAAATGGTCTTTTCACCAAATTTAGTTGAAAAAGTGTGGGTGAAAAGAGGTAGATTTCATAATAATACAATAAAATGCGGGCATTAGGTGGTAATTGACTAAGGGACAGGATGGAATTTTCACAAAAGTGTAAAGGCAAAATGGAATGTGTTTATAAATAAGAGGATAAGGTTTGTAACTCTCATTTCCTTCATTCCAACCGCCCCACTACTCCCCCTTTTCTCTCAATTTTCATTCAATCCTCCAAGGATTTTGAGGGCTTTTGAGTGATTTTTTAGGGTTTTGATTCAGACTTCAAAAGGTAAGAATAATGCTCTTATTCTCTATGATTTATTTGAGTAAAAATTGAGTTCTTATGAAGTTTATGCTTAGGATTAGAAGAAGTTTTGAATCCAACAGAGTAGAGACTTAGTATATAAGACTCAAGCATAAGGTAAGTAAATTCCACTCAAATTCAACTCAAGTTGAGTTTAAGAATTCAGTGAGTAGAGATTTCTTTTAAGTATGCATATGTTATGGTTTTGAGAAATTGAGATGAGATTGATGATGAATTATTCTTCTTGTTGGATATATTTGAATATGAGAAGTGTATGTGATGGTTTGATGATGGGTTGAAATTGGAGAATTGGAGGAATTTTTGGGAGTGTGTTTTGCCATGTAGGTATGGTGATGCTACAAGAGAGATTTTCTCTCATTTTTGGATGGTTGAGAACAATTGAATGAATATTGATTAGGGTTTGTTTATGCCAAATAATGTTTGATGAAATGCCTAGAGAGTAAAGTTTGAGTAGAAACCTTAATTTTATGCAACATTGCTATTTGCATTTCATGAGTGCATCCAAGTAAGATTTCAAGCATAGCCATCCATATGCATATAATTGTGTATGTTAGAAATTTAAGAAAGATAGAGAATAAAAGACAAAGAATAAGAATAAAGCAGAAAGAATAAAACACCTACATAAAGAGAAACGGAGAATAAGCATTAAAGAATTAAGGAGTGGTAAAGAAGAGAAAAGAATAGGTTGTTTGTGATGGGGAACCGTGAGTGCTAAGGAAAATTCCCCATATACACCCACCTTATTGTGGGCCATAAGAGAAGAGAATTGTATGACCCGTAGAGTGTATGTGGATGAGGTTGTACCAAGAATTTCCTACATGCACGCCACCTTAATGAGTGGCCTAAGAGAGAAAAATTTGTACGGTCCGCAGAATGCATTTAGATAAGGACTGTACTCAGTCACACGCTAAGGTTCCAAATCCATCCATCAACTGAGACCGATCGGCAAGAATAGAAAAGAAAGAATAAGAGAGAAAAGAAAGAATAAGAGAGAATAAGAAAAATAAGAATAAGAAAGAAAGAATGAGAAAAGAAAGAATGAGAATAACAAGAATAGAAAGAATGAGAAGATAAGCTAAGAAAGAATGAGAAGGCTTGAAACAAGCCAAGAAAGAAAAGAAAGAAAAGAAAAACAAGAAAGAAAAGAAAAGAAATAGAACAAGAAAATGGAAATAAGAAAGAAAAAGCATTTTATGCATTATTGCATATGTATTTTATTCATGCATATTACCATGAATTTCATCATGGTTAGGAAGAATAGAAAGAATAAGAAAGAAAGAACAGAGAGAAATAGAAAGAAAGAAAAGAACAGTGAGAGTAAGAAACAGAGGAAGAAACAGTGAAAGAAAAGAGAAGGAATTAAGTAAGGAAAGAACCAAAGAAGGAGAAGAGTTAAGGGATTTACTTACTAAGCATTTTTATGCTCACCCCGTTGTTTTTCCATGTTTTTGCAGGACATAGGTGAGCAGCGGTTGGAGGGACGTCGACAAGCGGAGAGGATTGGCATTACTATCCACCGTTGCTAAGTTTTTGTACTAGCTATTTTGATATATGTAAAGAATTATGTTTTGTAAGTAAAGAAAAATTTGGGCCCAACTATTTTGATATACTAAGTATGTATGTTTTATTGTATATGTTATAAAGAATACTAGTAGAAAGAAGTCATTACATTTTTGGTATCAGAGCAAAGATTTTGGTATTTGACAATGTGCCATTCTCACCGCCGCGACGTTCTGTAGCCGACTGTTGTAAGTTAAACTCTTTCCTTACTTAAAGTGTTGCATGAATTGATTAAATGTGGTTGTTTTGTAGATGAGACATAGAACCCGAGCAAGAAGTAAGAAAATAGTGGATACGGGGGAACCTTCTAACCCACCAGAACCTACTCCCCCTCCCCCTGATGAAGCTAGAATTCGGAGGATTGTACAGCAAGTCTTAGGAGAAAGACAGGGGAGAGTCGAACCAAAAAGAGTTGAAAACCCCGTTCAAGTACCGCCTTCTAGAGAAGAAAGAGAAAGGCCAGTACCTCAGATAGTATATAATCAGATTGAGCCGATTTATGGGCTTCCAAGTCAACATCAGCCGTCAGACTTTAAAGGTACAACGGACCCTTTAGTGGCAGAAGAATGGCTTAGGTCCGTTGAGCATACGATGGCACTGTTTCCTATGACAGACCGGGAGAAGATCCAGTATGGTAGTTTCTTGTTTCGGGGTGATGCCCGCATTTGGTGGGAATTGATGGAAGACACTCATGATGTTTCAGTGATGACGTAGGGCGAGTTTAGAGGATTATTTGAAGCTGATTATAGAACAGAGGACCAAGTTCATGAGAAGGTCCAAGAATTTATCAGTATACAGCAGGGGTCTAGTACAGTGAAAGAGTATTCAGTGAGATTTAATTCCCTTGCTAGGTTTGCACCCGGAATAGTCAGTACTCCAGAATTGAGAAGAGATAAGTTTGTCCATGGGTTGAAGCCGGAGATAGCTCGTGATATAATGACAGGTACCGATCCCCCTTAAACCTATAGTAAGGCCTTAAGGCGAGCATTGAGGGTGAAAATATTTGAGAACAAAA
Organism: Pistacia vera; assembly: GCF_008641045.1. NCBI lineage: Eukaryota > Viridiplantae > Streptophyta > Magnoliopsida > Sapindales > Anacardiaceae > Pistacia > Pistacia vera. The sequence goes on from NW_022196428.1 coordinate 302,015, forward strand.
TCACTGCAGCAGGTCCCTCGATAGGAGGATCAAGTGAACCATCCCCTGCCCCGCAGAGAGAAAGATTTGAAAGTGCAAGAAACAGAGAAGTGAAGAATAAGAAAAAGTTTCAGCCGAAGAAAAACAGAAAAGATTGGCAGAATAAATGGCCAAGAATAGTGGAGTTTCCCCCATGTCCTAAATGTGGGAAGACCCATCTAGGAGAGTGTTTGAGAGAGTTGGGTCGTAATGTGTGTTATCGATGCCGGTAGCCAGGGCATTTGATGAGAGATTGTAAAACTCCTCTTCCATCGGCAACACAAAGTTCCAGAGGTACTGATGTCAGGGTGTTTACAGTAGCACAAGGTGAAGCAGAGGCCAGTCCATCAGCTGTTACTGGTCAGTTATTATTTCATGCAGTTTCTCTTTATGCTGTAATTGATTCTAGAGCCACTCATTCATTTATATCTTATGGGATGGTAGAAAGATTGGGTTTGAAACCTACTTGTAATACACTGTATAGCTAGTAATTCTTTGAAAAATATATGATAAAATCCACTAAATAACTTTTATAAACATATATACATAATGTAAAATCCAAAAATTCTAATTTTAATTTTAATTCGTATAAATATATACACAAAATACTGATATACATTAGTAGGCACAAGGTAATCTTGAACAGTGCCGCCAAACTCCGTCACATCTTTACGTCCCACCCGATTGCAAATCATCTAGTACCTGCAAAACAGTAAAATAACGGAGTGAGCACTATTGCTCAGTAAGTAAACCAAACTACACGACTGTTCTTCCTCCATTACTCATGTTTTGATTTTCCTTTTCTCACTTTATTTTTTGCTAATATTCTTCATTCCTTTCTGATATTCTGCATTCTTTTCTGATACTCTGATTTGCTACTTACCAATGTGCAAAGACAATGAATAAAACTGTACATCGTCGAGCACATATACAGAATAATAAAACTTTCCTGAGAAAAGAACTTTCTTTTCTTTTCTGTTTCTGTTTCTCTTATGTTGTATCTCTTTCTTTTCTTCTTTGTTTCTCTTTCTTTTCTTTCTTCTTTCTAGTTTGCCGATCGGACTAGGTTGATGCATGAATTTGGAACCCTGACCATGTGAGTGGGTATAGTCCTCATTTACATGCACTACTCACAGACTGTACAAGTACTGTATCTCTCTGATGTGGCCGCTCGCTCGTGGCGACATGCATGTAGGTATACTCTACTGGGTACAGTCCTCATCCACATACACTACTCACGGACTGTACAAATACTATATCCCTCTGCTGATGCTGCTCGCTCGTGGCAGCGTGTATGTGGGCATCTCAATCAATCACGGGTTCCCCATCGCAAAAACCTTATATCATAGCATAGAATAGAAATAGATACTATACACATTTCAACATGAATTTCCAAGCTATGGAAATTCTACACTTGCATTCTTTAAAAAACATAAACTTCCATATATGAACATATCATTTCATCATGACCATTTTGTGGATGCATAATAAATTCATAGAAATATATCATCCTTAGGCTTGTTTATACATGCACAAGCTCATACTTAGGTGATACATAACATATTACACATAGCCTCCATAGCGAAAGAAGAAACAAAACTACGTACCTCAAGTGGGGCGTTACAGTACTCCATAATTGAGAAGAGATAAATTTGTCCATGGGTTGAAGCCAGAGATAGCTCGTGATATAATGACGGGTGCCGATCCCCCTCAAAGCTATAGTGAGGCCTTAAGGCGAGCATTGAGGGTGGAAATATTTGAGAACAAAATCACCCCAGCAGGTCCCTCGATAGGAGGATCAAGTGAACCATCTCCTGCCCCACAGAGAGAAAGATTTGAAAGTGCAAGAAACAGAGAAGTGAAGAATAAGAGGAAGTTTCAACCGAAGAAGAATAGAAAAGATTGGCAGAATAAACAGCCGAGAACAGTGGAGTTTCCCCCACGTCCTAAATGTGGGAAGACTCATCCAGGAGAGTGCCTGAGAGAGTTGGGCCGTAATGTGTGTTATCGATCCGGCAGCCAGGGCATCTGATGAGAGATTGTAAAGCTCCTCTTCCACCAGCAGCATAGAGTTCAAGAGGTACTAATGCCAGGGTGTTTACAATAGCATAAGGTGAAGCAGAGGCCAGTCCATCAGCTGTTACTGGTAAGTTATTATTTCATGCAGTTTCTCTTTATGCTTTAATTGATTCTGGAGCCACTCATTCATTTATATCTTATGGGATGATAGAAAGATTAAGTTTGAAACCTACTAGAGTGAGCCAACCCATCAAGATAGAGTTACATGATAGGGTTAGTGTTGTGACCCGTGAGATGCTGTCAGGAGAGTCCGTAGTGATCCATGGTCGGGAGTTGGTAGTTGATTTAATAGTATTTGATATGCCCGACTTTGATGTGATTTTGGGTATGGATTTCCTAGGGAGGTATGGAGTAGAAATTGACTGTCGGAAGAAGAAAGCGAGATTTAATCTTGATAGTAGAGATAAGTTTAGTTTCGGAGAGGGTCATCAATTGAGTATGTTGATTAGTAGTATGAAGGCTAGAAAGATGTCAAGAAAAGGGTGTTCGGGGTATATAGCTCATGTGGTGCAAAGTAGAGATGTCCTACAACCAGAATTGCAGAGCGTGCCAGTAGTCCGAGAATTTCTAGATGTATTTCTGGACGACTTACCGGGTTTGCCTCCGAAAAGAGAAGTTGAGTTTAGTATTGAACTGGCACCAAGGACAGTGCCGATTTCTAAAGCCCCTTACTGAATGACCCCAGCCGAGCTCTAGGAATTAAAAAAGCAACTCCAAGAGCTCCTAGATAAAGGTTTTATCTGACCAAGTCATTCTCCCTTGGGAGCTCCAATCTTGTTTGTAAAGAAGAAAGATAGGTCATTACTGATGTGTATTGATTACGGAGAATTGAATAAAGTGACAGTGAAGAATAAATACCCATTACCTCGGATAGATGACCTTTTTGATCAGTTAAAGGGTGCGGCAGTATTTTCCAAAATTGATTTGAGGTCGGGTTATCATCAGGTAAAAGTGGTAGAACAAGATGTAGCTAAGACTGCCTTCCGAACAACACCGACCATAAGAGTTTAAAGTATTTCTTTACTTAGAAGGAGTTGAATATGAGACAGAGAAGATGGTTAGAGTTGGTTAAAGATTATGAGTGTGAGATTAAGTATCAGCCGGGGAAAGCTAATGTAGTAGCTGATGCTCTGAGCAGGAAAGCTTATTTGTCCCGACTCACAAGACAGAAAGAGTTAATAAAAGAGTTGTGTAAAGAGCAGATTGAGTCATACTAGGAAGGATTGCCAGGTTAGAGGTTCAGTCTACCTTACTGGAAGAAATTAAAGAAAAGCAGCTAATTGATGAGTGGTGTCAGAAAACAGTTCAACAAGTGCATGAGGGCAAGACATCAGAGTTTCAATTGTTGGATGATGTTCTCTGTTTTAGGAGTCGGTTGTGTGTTCCTCAGGATGATGAGTTGAGAAAGAGAATCCTTACAGAGGCTCATGATACACCGTATACTGCTCTTCCTGGAGCAACCAAGATGTATCAAGATTTAAAGAAAGGCTATTGGTGGCCAGGTATGAAGAAAGATATTGTAGAGTTTGTAGCTAAATGCCTGACTTGTCAGCAAGTGAAAGAAGAATATCAAAGGCCATCAGGGTTGCTTCAGCTACTTAGTATTCTTGAATGGAAATGGGAGAGTATCTCGATGGATTTTATTACAGGTCTCCCTAGAGTTCAGAAAGGATATAATGCTATATAGGTGATAGTAGACAGATTAACGAAATCAGCCCATTTTCTTCTAGTAAATGAGAGTTACACTTCGGATCAATTGGCCCAGATGTATATTAAAGAAATAGTGAGACTTCATGGTGTACCCAAGACAATAGTATCAGACAAACATTCTAGATTTGTCTCAACTTTCTGGATGAGTTTACAGAGAAACTTGGGTACCAGATTATCTTTTAGTATTGCCTATCATCCTCAGACAGATGGCCAGACAAAGAGAACAAATCAAGTGCTTGAGGTCATATTGAGAGCATGCTGTATGGATTATAAAGTATCCTGGCATGAGATGTTACCCTTGGTGGAGCTTGCTTATAATAACAGCTACCAGTCTACAATTAAGATGGCTCCTTATAAGGTTTTGTATGGTAGATGGTGTAGATCTCCACTGCATTAGGATGAGATGGGCAAGAGAGATAAGTTGAATATAGTTCTTGGGCCAGAAATGACTCAGAAAATGATAGAAGATGTAAAGCTGATCAGAAGCAGAATGAAACAAGCCCAAGATAGGCAGAAAACCTATTCTGATCTGAAAAGAAAGGAAGTTGAGTTTGAAGTGGGTGACAAAGTTTTTCTGAAAGTTTCCCCCTACAAACGGGTGATGCAGTTCGGTAATAAGGGGTAAATTAGCATCGAGATTCATTGGTCCATTTGAGGTGTTACAGCAAGTAGGAAAGGTGGCCTACAAATTAGCACTACCACCTAGAATGGACAGAGTTCATAATGTATTTCATGTCTCGATGCTTCGGAAGTATATAAGTGATCCCTCCCATATTCTGAGCATAAAAGATGTAGACTTCGAGGAGAATCTTGTGTATGAGGAGCAACCAGTGTAGATTTTGGACAGAAAAATTAAAAAGCTCCAGAACAAGAGTATTCCTTTAGTGAAAGTCCTCTGGAGAAATCATAAAGTTGAAGAAGCTACATGGGAGACAGAGCAAGATATGCAGAACCGTTACACGCAGTTGTTCATTTGAATTTCGAGGACGAAATTCTTTTAAGGGGGGGAGAATTGTAACGCCCAACATGGAGGTACATGATTTAAATTATGTTTTATAGCCCTTAGTTAATTTTTATTAAAGTTATTTTAAAGAGAATATGAAGAAATGCCTTAAAACTTGCATTAAGGGTAAAATAGTCTTTTCACTCAAAATTAGTTGAAAATGTGGGGAGTGAAAAGAGGTAGAATTTCATAAAGAATGCAATAAAAATGAGGGCATTATGGTAATTGACTACGGGACAAGGATGGAGTTTCTAAAAAAGTGTAAGGGCAAAATGGGAAAGTGAGTTTATAAAATAAGATGATAAGGGTTTGTAACCCTTATTTCCTTCATTCCACCGCCACACTACTCCCCCATTTTCTCTCAAATTTTCATTCAATCCTCCAAGGATTTTGAGGGCTTTTGAGTGATTTTTAATAGGGTTTTGATTCAAGACTTCAAAAGGTAAGAATTCATGCTCTTTATCTATGATTTATTTGTGTAAAAGTTGAGTTCTTATGAAGTTTATGCTTAGGGTTAGAAGAAGTTTTGAATCCAACAAGAGTAGAGAGCATAGTAGAGAAAACTCAAGCATAAGGTAAGTAAATTCCACTCAAAATCCAACTCAAGTTAAAGTTTAAGAATTCAAGTGAGTAGAGATTTCTTTTATGTATGCATATGTTATGATTATTGAGAAATTGAGATGAGATTGATGATGAATTATGCTTGTTATTGGATATATTTGAATATGAGAAGTGTATGTGATGGTTTGATGATGGGTTGAAATTGGAAGAATTGGAGAAATTTTTGGGAGTGTGTTTGCCGTGTAGGTATGGTGATGCTACAAGAGAGATTTTCTCTCATTTTTGGATGGTTGAGAAAAAAATTGAATGATAATTAAATTAAGGTTTGTTTATGCACAAGTAATGTTTGATGAAATGCCTAAGAGAAGTATAAGTTTGAGTAGAAACCTTAATTTTATGCAGCATTGCATATTTGCATTTCATGAGTGCATCCAAGTAAGAATTTCAAGCATGAGCCATCCATATGCATATAATTGTGTATGTGTAGAAATTTAAGGAAGAATAAACAATAAAGAATGCAGATTAAAGAATAAACAATAAAGCATAAAGAATAAAGAATAAAGAAAGAAAGAATAAAACACTCTAAGAATAAAGAGAAATGAAGAATAAGTATTAAAGAATTAAAGAGTGATAAAGAAGAGAAAAGAATAGGTTGTTGTGATGGGGAACCGTGAGTGCTAAGAAGAAATTCCCACATACACGCCACCTTAATTGAGTGGCATAAGAAGAAGAAGAATTGTACGGCCCGTAAGAGTGTATGTGGATGAGGGTTGTACCGGGAAGAATTCCTACATGCACGCCACCTTAATTGAGTGGCCTAAGAAGAAAGAAGAAGTTGTACGGTCTGCAAGAGTGCATGTAGATGAGGACTGTACTCACTCACACGGCCAAGGTTCCAAATCCATACATCAACCGAGTCTGATCGGCAAAGAATAAGAAAAGAAAGAATAAGAGAGAAAAAGAAAGAATAAGAATAAGAAAGAATAAGAATCAGAAAAGAAAGAATGAGAAAGAATAAGAATAAGAAAGAATGAGAAGGCTTGAACAAGCCAAGAGAAGAAAAGAAAAGAAAAGAGAAACAAGAGAAGAAAAGAAAAGAAAAACAAGAAAGAAAAGAAAAGAATAGAAAGAAAAAGAAAAGAAAAGAAATAGAACAAGAAAATAGAAATAAGAAAGAAAAAGCATTTTATGCATTTTATTCATGCATATTTCCATGAATTTTATCATGGTTAGGAAGAGTAGAAAAAATAAGAAAGAAAGAACTGAGAGAAATAGAAAGAAAGAAAAGAAACAGAGGAAGAAACAATGAAAGAAAAGAGAAGGAATTAAGTAAGGAAAGAGCCAAAAAAGAAAGAGAGTTAAGGGATTTACTTACTGAGCATTTTTATGCTCACCCTGTTGTTTTTCCATGTTTTTGTAGGACATAGGTGAGCAGTGGTCGGAGGGACGTCAACAAGCAGAGAGGATTGGCATTACTTTCCACCGTTGCTAAGTTTTTGTACTGGTTATTTTGATATATGTAAAGAATTATGTTTTGTAAGTAAAGAAAAATTTGGGCCCAACTATTTTCATATACTAAGTATGTATGTTTTATTGTATATGTTATAAAGAATACTAGTAGAAAGAAGTCATTACATTTCTACCATTCTATTCTCATGGCTAGCATACTTAATACATTATATTTATCATACTCACTTTTCACTTGAACACGTGATTCTGTGTGAAATGACTATTTTGCCCCTATTGAAACTTTTATGGAATTCCTCTATAAAATTAGTTAAGTATATTCACTATGACTATAAAATAATCCCTACCATATTTCTGAATGTGGGTAATTACATTTCTCCCCCCCTTATAAGAATTTCATCCCCGAAATTCTAGCACTTATCTTGGGAACATATTCTTTCATCTCTTGCTTTACCCATCACGTAGCCTTCTCTACTTTGTGATTCCTTCAGAGGAATCTCATTAGTGGAATATTCTGATCTCAGACTTTTATTATCTTTTTGTCTAGTATCTGAACTGGTTGTTTTGTATACACTAGATTCTCTTCTAATTTCTACTTCATTATCCTCGATACATACGAAGGATCACTCACTAACTTGCCAAGCTACACGACATGGGATAGATCAAGTATCATATCTATACTATAATAAATCTACAGGTTCCCTTGTCCATTATTTGTGATATCTCAATTGGGCTTAAATTTCTTAGAATGATTTTCTTATCTATGTTGAATCTTAAGACATATTATGGGGGCAATTCTTAACAAAAACTCTGTTACCCACTTGGAATTCCACATTTCTTCTTTTTTTTTTTTTTTAAGTCTGAATAACTCTTCTATCTTTTTGGGGCTAAACATACTATTTCCTTAGGTATATTGATATCTTGACTATCCTTCTAGCATATATTTGGGCTAACCATTTTTTATCTACTTTTATGGTCACTCATAGAGTAATATATCTCTTCTGCACTCGCTAAGTTATTATCTTGTGTCATCACTTGACAACTAATTATTCTTCTTAATTCTTGGCACCACTTCTATTTATCCATATGAAGCCATGGAAATTTGATTCTTTCCTCGTCATCTTATTCTGCTTTCGGGGGGTCTATACACATCTGGAGTGATCCATTATTATTTATTTATTACCACTAAATAAGATTGGTGCACCCTAGGGAGACTGGTTGGGTTAGAGGAAACCCTTGCTTAGAAGATTATTAGAAATACTCCTTTAATTTCTAAAGTTCTACTGAGGCCACTGAGTACGGAGCCTTAGGAATTGATGCTATTCCAGGTGCCAATTTACTACTAAACTCCATCTCTTTCTCTAGGAATCAAACTCGATAACTTATCTAGGAACATGTTTGAAAACTCTCGGACTACTAACACGTCTTTGATCTCTAGATTGGGAACCACCTTGCTATGCACCATATGGGCAAAAATACTGCATGCATCGTTTTCTCAATTGCTTCCTGGCCCTCATATTACTGATCATCACACTAACTGATAGCCCTTTCTAAAACTGAACTTATCACAGTCATCTAAATTGAATCTCAATCTTCTCTAACGGTACTCATTCTCTACTTTATGTCTCCCTAGGAAATTTATACTCAAAATAATCCTTTTAATCGGGGATACTTAATATAACTAGATTTATACTTACCTCTCCCCGTTTTAACAACTTTATCCGGATCGATTAACTAACCATAGCTCTCTAGAACCCCACGGATTTGTAACTAATGTTAGTGGCTGGCACGATACCATTCTCAAGTGTGAGTCTCTTACTGTACCACATCTCAAATAGGCTACCATTCTCTCTGAACCACTATTCAAGCCTTGCACCCACTTACCTTCAAGTTTTTTCTTTCTAGGGTTAACTTCCCAATGGGTTTGCAGTCATTGGATTCAAAACTAATCTTGCTAACTTAGAGGCTTACTCTCCCGCTACTAAATATATGAGACTGCAACCCTGATTTGTCTAAACCCGTGTGTACAAACCCTGGCGGGATTAGGCATCTCACCCACATTCTCTACTGATTCTTACTATCAAATCAAAAACACAACTACTATTAATCATCAATAACAATCAACCCACACAAGCAAAAACAAAATTACTTACAACAGTCAGCTTACAAAGCACGTCATCGTGGCTTAAGAGGCCACTGTCACTTTTCTTAACCAGTTTCTGATCTAACTTTCTTTTAGAAAACATCTTAAGGTCTCCAAATCTTGCTCTGATACCAAAAATGTAATGTCTCACTAGGCATATATTCACTGAGTATCCTATAGAGAGAATCCAGAGAATTGCTAGCTTAAAAAGGGTGTTCGTCTAAATTTTTTATCCTTAATCTAGTTATAACATACTATTACACAATTACTATTTCTCACATATATAAATCCACATTAATTCCTTCACTGAGACAGTGTGTGTAATCCTCTTGCCAGCTTGACATCTCCCGACCATTACAATCTAATACCTGCAAAATAAAGAAAGCAACGGGGTGAGCTATAAATGCTCAGTTAGTAAACCAAATCTAACTATGCTCTTACTCCACTGTCCCTGTTTTCGTTGTACTGCTTCTAAATTTCTGCTTGCTTTCTGTCTTTATTCTCAGGCGTACTACTTAGCAGTCTTCTATTTTTCTCAAATCTTTCTAAATTCTTCTAGTGTTGTGCTATTCTTTATCATTTTATTTCTCTTCTCTACTAGATTATAACTTTCTGTTTCTTTCTCTACTCAATAAATCACTAAGTTTTCTTGCTATTTGTCATGTTTCTAATTTTTATTCTTTTCTAGCATGTATCTAATTTTTGTTCTTTTCTTGTATATCTCTAATTTCTTTTCTATTCTCGTAGGCTTCTATTTTTTTCCTTCTCTATTTTCATGGGCTTCTATTTTCTTTTCTTCTCTATTCTCATGGGCTTCTATTTTCTTTTCTTGACTAGTCAGACACGCAATAATAAAATAAATTGTTTAATCTATGCATAAATGCATAAGATCTAATGCACATAAAATGTCTAATGCATATGCAAATGATCATGTTTGTATTCTTTCTGAAAATTCTTTTCCTTTCTTTCTAAAATTCTTTATGTTTTCTATTTCTTATTCTATTTTTCTTTCTTCCCGAAATTCTTTTTGTTTTCTATTTCTTATTCTGTTTTTCTTTCTTTTTAAAATTCTTTCTGTATTCTATTTTTCTTTCTTTTTGAAATTCTTTCTGTGTTCTGTTCTAGTTTGCGGATTGGATTAGGCTGAGGCATGGATTTGAAACCCTGGCTTTGTGAGCATATTCTGAAATTCTTTTTGGGTACAGTCCTCATCCACATGCACTTCTAGTGGACTGTACAATTATGTTTTCTATTCTGAGGCTACTCAATAATGGCGGCGTACATGTGGGAAACTTCTACATCTCTGTCACCACTAGCTAATGCAATGAATGCTCACAGGTTCCCCATCGCAACAGCCCTCTGAAAACATGCTCTGTAAATCTGCAAAATAACTAGCTAGACATTTCCAATAATTATAAAACTTCTGAAATATATGCTATGCTATGCTATGTCATGCATTTATATGCTGTCTATGCATGATCCCAAAATACATGTCTGACTCTGGCATGTATTCTATTAATTCTAAGGCTTTTATTTCTATACTTTTCTAGAAAGCCCAAAGTTCTATTCTAATAACACGCTTAACTTAAACATTTTCTATTTTATTCTTTATTTCTAAATTCTATGCATTGTGTGTACATACGCGATTCTATAATTTCTACACAATTCTGTCATTCTATGTAAAATGTACACGTACACAAATACATTAACTCTCACAAATTCTACTCTTCTATAATTCTATTAGTGAGATATTAAAACGGCGCAATTCAACTAGGGAATGAATTCTACATTTTGGAAAATCTAATTTCTTCTATAAAAAGCTATGCCACAACTTAGTTATTAAGTCTACTAACTTGCCCAATTATGCTACCAGATTTTCTCAAACTTATATGTCACATAACCACGTCATTAAACAACTCTCTAATATTTTTCTAATGTAACAAACATGCCTTGTACAACTTTCTAAATACAAATCTTAGTGCCATAAATTTGCATTCTCTTACATGACCATCAACTTCAATTGTTATACATGCCCTTCTTTCTTCTTTTCTTTTGGGTACATTCTATATATTAATCTATATTGCCATATTAATCATTGTAAATTCAATCTAACATATGGCACAACATATATACCTTGGCTAAATTCTAATTTCTTTCTAACATTCTTAACTAAACTTTTGGCCAATACAAAATATTCTCAAGATCTTCTAGCAAATTCTATAGCTTGTAATATATAATAAGGCATGAAAAATATACTCATACCAATCAGTTTCTAAGTGGTCATGTATTTAATACATAAACTAAACTTCTATTTCTTTGATATTTATACTTGGGAAAGCTTTTCTATTCTTTATACAATAAAATCACTTATTACATATTGTTTATAACTAATCTCAAAACAAGAACCAACAATATACTCATTTGGCCAAGCCATTCTTTGAATGATCTTTCTAATTTCAAGCATACAAGCTTGACAATTTATGGTGGCATATTGTAATATTATAATATAATCACCCATCTTTTACTATCATCAATACTACACTATTGCAACAATTTAATATGCAATTCTTGCCATCACTTTTCTAAAGTCATAAGTTTTAAAACTCATAATTCAATGACTAAATACAATATGCCATTCTAACTAATGCTAAAATTCAAACAACTTGAACCATGCATTAAAGGCCATTTATCTCATTGAACTAACATGACCAAGTGATATTCTAAATTTTGGCATAACAAAATGCACTCTTGAATACTAAAACTTACACTTGGTTAAGCCTAACATAACCTTTCAACTCCAATTCTTTCCTTTCTCAAACAATTTCTTCAACAATATTTAACAAACTCATGCATGCATTTCTCTTTGAATTTTCATCAAACAATTCACATGCACATGCAAATACTTGGTTGGCCACACTTCCACATCTCTCCAAATCCACCAAAATTGGAGCAAAAACTCACCAAACTTAACTTCAAATCTGGCCAGATTCAACACTTCCAAATTCCAACATCAACTCATCAAAATTTCATCCAAAGTTCAAGCAAAACATCACATCTACATAACTACTCATCTTGGTTGAACTTCTACACATTATTCTCCATCAAACAAGCATCTAAACAGCCAATACTTCTTATCATACATCATACACAAACACTCAAGAATCAACTTACACATATACTACTCAAATTAAAGCTTAGATTGGGTTTACTTACCTTTTTCTTGCAAGAATCCTTTTCTTTGCTTCCTTTGTTCACTTTCTCCATTGATTCACGCTAAAACACATAAATTCATGATAACTCATACTTATAAAACACAAATCACAAACTGTTGCTAAAATTCTTACCTTAGAAAGCCATAAAATGAACACATATTCACTTAGGCATGAATTCTCATGTAATTCTCTTGGAAGACTTTGAAGAAATGGAGGAGAAATGGGGGAAGAAGGTGGCATGCTCAAAGGGATGAGAATGGCTAGGGTTTTGTCAATTCAAGCCTTATAATAATAAAATTCATTTTGCCCTTGCACTTTTATGATAATTCCAATTATGCCATACGTGCATTTACCGATATACCCTCACTCCCAATGGATTTAACACATGTTCTTGGTCATTTTCACTCCCCACTTTTTCATCTAGTTGGGCGTGAAAAGACCACTTTACCCTTATTCTTTAATTTCTTTCTATTATTTTACAAACACGTATTTATCTTGGCATCACACCACATGTATTTTCCATAATCTTTCTACTACTCTATTCTCATGGTTAGCATACTTAATACATTATATTTATCATACTCACTTTTCACTTGAACACGTGATTTTGTGTGAAATGACCATTTTGCCCCTATTGAAACTTTTATGGAATTCCTCTATAAAACTAGTTAAATATATTCACTATGACTATAAAATAATCGCTACCATATTTCTAAATGTGGGTATTACATTTCCTATGGTCACTGGCCATGGTCATATCAAAATTGAATTTCCTTGTGGCCCAATATGCTCTATGTTCAAGTTCTAAGAGTAAATGACATGATTTCCCAAAAACTAACCGATAAGGGGATATTCCAATAAGGGAACGATAAGTAGTTTGATAGGACCAAAGTGCATCATTCGGACGCATCGACCAATCCTTTCGATCAGGTCGTACCATTTTTGTAATACCCAAGATATCAAAGGTATGTTCCAAACTCAAAATAGTCCTTTAGATGTTAATTTTATGTTAAAAAGCATAAAATCTAACAAAGGGCAAACTAGTCAATTCATTTGGAATGGTATGAATCAATTATCCATAAATGGGTATTAGGGGCAAAATAGTCATTTTTCCTATGGATAAGCATTGCAAAAGTCAAGGATGAGTAGGCTTAACTGCATTTAATGGAATTAATTAAGTAATAATTATTTTTAGTGCCAAATGACCAAAATGCCCTTATATGTCATACAATTAAAATAATTGGGCCAATAGCATAATTTTGGAAAATTAATGAAATATTTTCCTATAAATGAGAGGAAATTCATTCAAGCCAAGGGAGATATTATTTCTTCAACCTTTCTTCCATTTTCTCTCAAATTTTCCATGAAACAAGCTTTCTTTCTCTAAGTTTTAAAGGAGTATTGCATAATTTTTCAAGGAGAACAGGATAGGAGCCTAGGATCTTCAAATTGAAAGGTTTAAGGTAAGGATTAAAAACCCTAGTTTTGGTGTGATTTGAAGATTTGAGGTAGATGTTGAGGTATAATGTTATATATATAGGATTAAGGTGTAAAGGAAGATAAAGGCAAAGGATTTGGAGGGGGAATTCTTCAAAAAGGTAAGGAAGAACCTCCCATGACTTTACGGATTATGCCAAGGTTTGTAGATTTTCCTTTACCCTTGGCAGCCGTTTTGAGCAGCATTTCGGCTTTCAGTTATGTTCACTCAAATCTATCACTAAAATTCAGTAATTCAACTCCCAAAATTCAACACTAAAGCACACTTTCAAAACCCACAATCACTTCCTCAATTCACCCTAAAGTTTTGAAACTTACACTTACACCCCGAAATTCCCACTCTTCCAAACTCAATCAAAACAACTTCGAAATTACAAACCCATTCTTCCTCAATACACACAAATCAAACTCCGCAAATTCCAACCCAAAATCAACTCACAATTTGCACCAAAATCAAGCTCAAAACTTTAATCAATTCATAAAGCAAGTATAACCGAAATTTGATTAAAATCAACACTAGAAATACCAAGTCGTACCTTGCCTACCTCGAATTCACCCTTGATTTCGCCAATTTCTGCCCAAATTGAAAGATCCCCAATTTTTAGTAAACCTAGGGTTTTTTGCAAATTTTTGCTCAATCCTTGAAAAATTGAGATGATTTAGTGTTTATGAGGGTTAAGAAGTGGAGTTGTGGGAAGAATATTCACTGGAAACACTCTGGATTGAAGGTGGAAGTGTTTGGTTTTTGGAAGTTCTTAGAAGTTTTCCCGAAAAATGAAGAGTCATCGCGAGTTTATATAGAAAGCAGACTTTGCTGCGGTGAAGTTCTTGAACCATTTGTTTGATACGTTCGATGTCGCGGTGAACTTTGGCAGTGAGTACAACACCGCGGCAAAGAATGAACTTCACCGCAGCGAAATCTAGAATTCCATTAAGTCCAATTTTGGGCAGTGTGTACAATGCCGCAGTGAAGAATAAACTTCGCCGTGGCAAAATCTGGAGAATTCCAATTTTTGCCACATTTTGATCATTCACCTGAAACACCAAAAACAAACGAAATTAAACTATTTCCAAGTCATAAAACATATAAACGAATTTAAAACAACTAGAAAAAAAATGAGAACACTTAGGTTGCCTCCCAAGAAGCGCTTGTTTATAGTTAGAAGCTTGACTTTCTCAAGTCCTTTGTCAATCCAGACTATCCAGATGCATCTCTTCCCGAACATTTTCCCTAGACTGAGGCTTCAATTGTTGATGATTGTTGTCACATCTGGTCTTTGTTGGGAGCTTAACCACCCATTTCCATTCCTTGGTCATTCCTCTTAGGGTTCGAGCGTTCTCATCGATAACTTTCTGATTTCTTAACTTTCCATCAGAATTCTTGAACTAAGAAGTTCATCCCTTGTGAAGACATTTGCTCGATTGTGGCCCATCTCGGTATGTTGTGTAAACTTCTGGTTAATGGTCTTCATCTTCGATTTGCCTTGACTTGACCATGCATCCTTTAATTGGCGATTTAGGATCATCAATCTTGAAAGTTTTCATTGCTGACTGATCCACCGAGTCAATTTTGAAACATGAATCTTGCTTCGATGGAACTTTTAGAGTCTCAAGGACATTGAATGTCACTTCTTCCTCTTGCACCCTTATGATCAACTTCCTCTCTTGTACATCAACTAAGGCTCTTCCGGTAGCAAGAAATGGTCGTCCCAAGATGAGAGGAATCTCCTTGTCTTCTTCCATATCCAACACAAAAAAGTCTGCCAGAAAAATGAATTTATCCACCTTAACCAGTACATCTTCAATAATGCCCCTTGGATGCTTGACGGATCTATCTACCAGCTGCAAGGATATGGTTGTAGGCTTCACTTTACCAATCCCTAGTTTCCCGAAAACAGACAAAGGCATTAGATTTATACTTGCACCCAGATCACACAAAACCTTATCAAATGTAGTATCTCCTATGATACAAGGGATAGTGAAACTCCCTGGATCCTTGAGTTTTGGTGGTAGCTTCTTCTACAAAATGGCACTGCACTCCTCTGTAAGCATCATTGTTTCCTCCTCTTCTAACTTCCTTTTGTTTCACAGAATTTCCTTGAGGAATTTTGCATAGCTCGGCATCTGCTGCAAGGCATCTACAAAAGGAATGTTTATATGCAGTTTTTTAAATACATCAAGGAATTTCATGAACTGCTTATCCTGATTTTCCTTTCTAAGCCTCTGAAGAAAACGAATAAGAGGAGTATGATGTGCCAACTCCGATGGTATCTCAGGAAATGGCAATTTTTCTTTCTTTTGCCTTGGCCTTTCTTCCCTCTTCGGTTCTTCTTCCTTGGGATTCATTGGCTTCTCTTCAATAATGATTTCTTCTTCGATTTCTTCATCGGATTCTTCCTTCGCTTTACTTGGTGCGTTCTCATCCTTCCTTTTTTGTTCAACACCTTCCAAGACTATTCCACTTCTTAAAGTTATTGCATTTACTTGTTCACATGGATTTGTCACCATGTTACTTGGTAGGGAACCCTGTGATCGCTCATTCAGCTTTTCAGCTATTTGCCCCACCTGTACCTCCAAGTTTCAAATAGACGCCCCTTGGTTTCTAAAATTTGCCTGTGTCTCACTCATAAAACCTGTGGTTTCTTGCATGAACTTTCCAAACATATCTTCCAACTTCAAAACTCTTTGATCCCCTGGTTGATTATTCACCCCCATTTGATTGTTTGGCATTGTTCTTTGATTCCATTGGTTATTCTGATGATTCTGATTGTTCTGATTGTTCTGATTGCCTTAAGACAATTTGGATAATTTCTCCAACCAGGATTGTACGTGTTGGAGAAAGGATTGTTCTATTGTCTCTGATTCCCTGTAATATCCCATTTGAGGTACGTATTTAAGATTTGCTGTATTAGTTAAAAGTTTACTGTTTTAGCTTCAATTGAGTTTAATTGTTCATGTATGTTGAGTTGGTTGATTGGTTACCTTGAAATTGGTTGAATTTTGGTGAAGTTTGAAAATCAAATCTTCGCCGGGGCGAAGAATAAGCTTCGCCGCGGCGAGGAAGAGGAGCTGCACCCACGGGTAGGTTCTGCCCTGTTTCGCCGGGGCGACGAAAATTTCTTCGCCTTGGCGACGAGCCTAAGACAAAGTTTCTTGAGTTTTCTAGAGAATTCTTCTTTTGGGGCACAATGACCATTCTATGCCTCGCGGCAATTGAAAGAGTATGAGACGAGATACCCTACGCATGATTTAGAGTTGGCAGCCGTGGTCTTCGCTTTAAAGATTTGGAGGCATTATCTTTATGGTGCCAAGAGTAATATCTACACCGATCACAAGAGTTTAAAGTATTTCTTCACTCAAAAGGAGTTGAATATGAGACAGAAAAGGTGGTTAGAGCTGGTTAAGGATTATGAGTGTGAGATTAAGTATCAGCCAGGGAAAGCCAACGTAGTAGCCGATGCCTTGAGCAGAAAAGCTTATTTATCCCGGCTCACGAGGCAGAAAGAGTTGATGGAAGAGTTGTGTAAATAGCAGATTGAAGTGATACCGGAAAGGATTGCCAGGTTAGAGGTCCAGTGTACCTTACTGGAGGAAGTCAGAGTTAACCAAGTGGCTGATGAGTGGTGTCGAAGAATAGTTCAGCAAGTGCATGAGGGCAAGGTAATGGAGTTCCACTTACGAGATGGTGTTCTCTACTTCAGGAATCGGTGATCCGATTCAGGGGCTTGTAAATCAGCACCAGCCGCCAGCATTTAAAGGTACAAGGGACCCGCTAGAGGCGGAGGAGTGGTTTAAGTTCGTAGAGCGGACGACGGCATTGTTTCCCCTGAATGATAGAGAGAGGATTAGGTATGCTAGTTTCTTGTTTAAGGGAGATGCCCGGATATGGTGGGAATTATTGGAGGAGACCCATGACATAGCCTCGATGACTTGGGAGGAATTCAGAAGGTTGTTTGAGGCCGAGTACCGAACAGAAGATTGAGTACATGAGAAAGTCCAAGAGTTTATTCACCTGGTAAGCAGGGGACTAGTACTGTGAAGGAATATTCGGTAAGATTTAACTCCTTGCTCGCTTTGCACCCGGGATAGTGTATACACCAGAATTAAGGAGGACAGTTTGTGCAAGGGTTGAGGTCAGATATCGCTCGAGATGTAATGACAGGAGCTGAGCCCATACCTACAATGAAGCTCTAGCACGGGCTTTAAGGGCAGAGATCTATGGGAACAAGACATTGCAGAAGGGTTGGCTTTGACAGTACCTAGTGAGATCCACACATCTTACAGAGGGAGAGAGTAGATGTCACAAAGAACAGAGAAGTAAGGGCCAAGAAGAAGTTTCAGCCAGAAAAGAATATGAGAGATCGGCAATACAAGCGGCCCAGAACAGAAGGGTTTCCCCCTTGTGCTAAGTGTGGGAGAACCATCCAGAAGAGTGTTTGAGGGATCAAAATGTGTGCTACAGGTGCCGACAGCCAGGGCATATGTGGAAGGATTGTAAAGCTCCCCTTCCACCGACGGCTTAGACCCCTAGAGGATAAATGCCAGAGTGTTTAGTGGCACAGGGTGAGGCCGAGGCCAGTCCATCAGCCGTAACTGGTCAGTTGTTATTTCATGCTGTTTCTTATATGCTTTGATTGATTCTGGAGCCAGACATTCTTTTATATCTCATGGAATGATAGAGAGATTAAATTGAAACCTGTTAGGGTGAGTCAGCCCATTAAGATAGAGTTGCCTGATGGGGTTAGTGTATTGACTCAAGAGATGTTGATAGGAGAGTCTGTAGTGATCCATGGTCGAGAGTTGGTAGTTGACTAATAGTTTTCGATATGCCCGCTTTGAGTAATTTTGGGTATGAATTTCCTAGGGAGGAATGGAGTAGAAATTGATTGCGGAAAAAGAAAGCGAGATTTAATCTCGATAATGGAGATAAGTTAGTTTGGAGAGGGCCATCGGTTGGTATGTTGATTAGTAGTGTAAAGGCGAGAAAGATGTTGAGAAAGGGTGTTCTGGTACATTGCTCATGTAGTACAGAGTGGTGATATTCCACAATCAGAACTTCAGAGGGTGCCGATGTTCGAATTTATGGATGTGTTTCCGAAAGAATTACCAGGCTTGCCACCGGAAGAGAGGTTGAGTTTAGTATTGAACTTGCACCAGGAACAGCACCTTATCTAAAGCCCTTATCGAATGGCCAGCAGAGCTTCAAGAATTAAAGAAGAACTCCAGGAACTTTAGATAAAGGTTTTATCCGACCGAGTCTCTCCCTGGGGAGCCCCAATTTTGTTTGTGAAGAAGAAAGATGGATCACTACGGATTTGTATTGATTATAAAGATGAATAAGGTGACAGTGAAGAATAAGTACCCGTACCTCGAATAGATGACTTGTTTGATCAGTTGAAGGGAGCAGCAGTGTTCTCAAGATTGATTTGAGGTCAGGGTACCATCAAGTAAGGTGGCTGAGCAAGATGTAGCTAAGACTGCTTTTGTACAAGGTATGGGCACTATGAGTTTGTAGTGATGCCGTTTGGTTTGACTAATGCCCCAGCCGTTTTTATGGACTTGATGAACCGGGTATTTCATGATGTTTGGATCAATTTATAGTGGTTTTCATAGATGATATCCTGGTTTATTCTAAGTCGAAAGAAGAGCATGAGGAGCATTTGAGAATAGTGTTGCAGCGGTTGAGAGAAAGGCAGTTGTATGCTAAATTTTCGAAGTGTGAGTTTTGGCTCGATCAAGTGATATTTCTGGGCCATACGTGTCGAAGGAAGGGATTGTAGATCCGAGTAAGATAAAAGCAATCCTTGACTAGCAGAGACCAAAGACAGTAAAAGAGGTCCGAAGTTTCTTAGGCCTGAGGTTACTACAGAGAATTTGTTGAAGGGTGGTTTGCCCAGTTGGCTAAACCAGTGACAGCTCTTACCAAACGAAGACTCCTTTATTATGGTCAGAAGCTTGTGAGGACTGTTTCCAAGAGTTAAAGAAGAGGTTAACAACAGCTCCAGTGTTAGTATTGCCTCAGAGGGTGTAGATTATGATATTTATACGGATGCCTCTTTGCAAGGACTTGGTGCTGTGTTGATGCAGTTAGGTAGGGTAATAGCAGTACAGCCTATCATCCTCAGACAGATGGCCAAACAGAGAGAACGAATCAAGTGCTTGAGGACATGCTGAGAGCTTGCTGTATGGATTATAGAATGACATGGCATGAAATGTTACCTTTAGTGGAGTTTGCCTCAACAACAGTTATCAGTCTACATAAAGATGGCGCCTTACGAGGCTTTGTATGGTAGACATGTAGGTCTCCACTACATTGGGATGAGATCGGCGAAATGAGTGAGTTGAGTACAGCTCTTGGGCCAGAGATGACTCAGAAAATGATAGAGGATGTAAGATTAATCCGAAACAGAATGAAGCAGCCCAAGATAGACAGAGAGTTATACCGACTTAAGAGAAAAGAAGTGGAGTTCCAAGTGGGTGAAAAGGTATTTTTGAAAGTTTCCCCTTAAGACGGATAATGCGCTTCGGGAACAAAGGGAAGTTAGCACCAAGATATATTGGTCCATTTGAGGTATTGCAACGAATTGGAAAAGTTGCCTACAGATTGGCACTACCACCTCTATGGACAAGGTACATGATGTCCATGTCTCAATGCTGCGAAAGTATGTAAGTGATCCCTCCACATCTTGAGTATAGAAGATGTCGACCTTGTAGAGAATCTTGTATACGAGGAGCGCCCTGTACAGATTTTAGATAGGAAGATTAAAGAACTCCGGAACAAAAGTAATCCGTTAGTGAAGGTTCTTTGGAGGAATCACAAAGTAGAGGAAGCCACATGGGAGACAGAACAAGAAATGCAGAATAGGTACCGGAGTTATTCGTGTGAATTTCGAGGACGAAATTCTTTTAAGGGGGGAGAATTGTAATATCCCACTTGAGGTACGTATTTAAGATTTGCTGTATTAGTTAAAAGTTTACTGTTTTAGCTTCAATTGAGTTTAATTGTTCATGTATGTTGAGTTGGTGATTGGTTACCTTGAAATTGGTTGAATTTTGGTGAAGTTTGAAAATCCAATCTTCGCCGGGGCGAAGAATAAGCTTCGCCGCGGGAGGAGGAGGAGCTGCACCCATGGGTAGGTTCTGCCCTGTTTCACCGGGGCGACGAAAATTCTTTGCCGTGGTGACGAGCCTAAGACAAAGTTTCTTGAGTTTTTCTAGAGATTCTTCTTTTGGGGCACAATGACCATTCTACCCCTAATTATAGGAAAAGTGGGGAGTAAAATGAGAGGAAATTTAGTAGAGATTGTGTTTGGATGGGGGTATATTTGAAAGGAATCAAAGGATATGATGGAATTTCAAAGAAGATAAGGCAAAATGGGAAAAGATGCTTATAATATGAACTAAAAAGAAGTAAAGTGTAGAGAAAGCCTTATTTCGTTTCATTCCACCGCCTTTCCATTTGCCCATTTTCTCTCAATTTCCCATCCAATCTTCCAAGATTTCTAAGGGATTTAAGAGGGGTTTGAGTAGAGATTTCATCTAAGGCATCCTAAGGTAAGGATTCATGCTTTAGATGTGAGTTTCTTATAATTATAGTGAAGTCTATGTGGTTGTTGCTGTCCTGTGGTTGTTTTGAGTTGTAGAGAAGAGACAAGACCACAAAGGGAAGGAAAAGTGCTAAAGAAGTCATCCTTGCACAAGGTAAGTAAATCCAACCAACTTGAGTTTTAAACAAGCTTTTGTGTAGAGATGTATGCATGATCAGTATGTAGTATGCTTGATGAGAAATTGAATTGAGATGAGTAGCTATTTTTGTAGTTGTTGGATAGATTCCATGTATGAGAAGTGTTTTATGTGTATTGAGAATGGAATTTGAGATGAAGTTTGAGAGATGTTGTGTGAAGCTTTTTGGGAGTGCTTTTCTTGACAGGGATTATGAGTATTTGAGGGAGTTTTTTCCCCATTGGATGGCTAGAGAATGAAGTATGGTAGTAATTTAGTAGAGTGTTTCTATGCATGAGTTGTTTGATGAAATGCCTAAGTGAAGTCTGCCCTGTCACTTCCGTAACTTTCTAAGTAATTTTTGGGTATCTTACGGACTGAAATGGGCTGAGACCAAAACATAGAAGTTGTAGCCCTGTTTCGAAGCTTTAAAACGAGACCAGAACCGTAGTAATCCGAGGTGTATAACGCAATTATTGGCCGTTTGTGTGACCTGTGCAGAATGACGGTTTTGAGGAAATCTTGTAATTGGCATTTCATTAGTGCATTAGGGATGAGTTAGCTCTACACCTTTGTTATACACTTGAGAAGAGCTTGAGATTAGTATAGAATTTGAGTATAAGCTATTTTAAGAGTTAAGAGAAAGAGAATAGAATAGGTTGTGCGATGGGGAACCCGTGAGTAATGGGTAGAGTATTCCCGCATGTACGCCGCATTGAGAGAGCGGCATGAGTATCCAGAAGAGAAGTGGTGTAGCCCGTGAGAGTGCATGCGGATGAGGGCTATACTCGAGTACCCCCGAGAGAGAGATTATATACTCACATGGCCAAGGGTTCCGAATCCATGCATAACCGAGTCCGATCGGCTAGAATGAGTAGAGGTCACGTAGAGTGGGAGCTAGTCCCGGCCGTGCCCCCGGTAAGATGGGGCCTTGACTTATGAAAGAGTTATTAGAAAAGAGTTTTAAGGGAAAGAGAAGAGAAAGAGAGAGGTACCCAAAGAGAAATTGAATGAAGAGTTGTAAGGAAAGAATTAGAGAGAGAGAGTTACGGGGCTAGCATGAGTAGAGGATTTACTTACTGAGCATTGTTTTAGTGCTCACCCCGTTGTTTTCCTATGTTTTGTAGGATCCAGGTGAGGACACAATCGGATGGACGTCGACACGTGAGAGGAAGCGGTTACACTGTCCACCATGTTTTAATAGTTTTGTACACTTTACAAGTTTGTGTAATTATGTATATGTTTGTAAAGAATATATGTACATATTTAATAAAAAGAAAAATTTTGGGCCCAATTTCTTTATATTATTTTATATGTAATTCATTATGAATATTTGAGTAGTAGTGGCTATTACATTCCCAGCCAAATAATTGACTTGTTCTGGTGATGAAGATGCTGAAGAAAAAGTGCTTCCCACTTGGCATTCAATGCTCGCATGGTACCTGCACAAAAATCAGATGTTACTTAAGGTATTTGAATTGAATTTACTTGCATACCTTCTAATTGTTTCTGAAGTGCTATCAGTTGGGCTAAAATGGTTGTGTAAGCATCAACTTCATGAATACCCATAGACTTCTTTAGATGAATTCTTTCATTGGGTCTCTAATAGTTGTTACTAGCCAGGACTTCAAGTAACTCATATGCTTCTTCAAGTGTCTTGTTTTGCAATGCTCCTCCACTTGCTACATCTGCCATTGTTTGCACATTTGTTAACAACCCATTATAAAAAGTTTGGACTTGCATCCAAACAGGCAACCCATGGTGTGGACACTTTCTCAACAGTTCCTTATATCTCTCCCATGCTTCATAAAGTGATTCATTTTCTTCTTGGAGAAATGATGTGATATCATTTCTCATCTTTGCAGATTTCGCTGGAGGGAAGTATTTAGTTAGGAACTTTTGAACCAATTCATTCCAGGTTATGATTATTCCTGCTAGTAATGCCATTAACCATCCCTTTGCTTTATCCCTTAATGAAAAAGGAAATCATCTTAATCTGATTGCATCGTCTGACACTCCATTTGATTTGAAGGTATGGCAGATCTCTAAGAAGTTTGCATTGTGTGAATTTGGGTCTTCCTTCAGATCTCCCCTAAATTGTACCGACTGCTGTATCATTTGGATGATTGTCGGCTTTATTTCAAAATCGTTGGCCGGCATCGGTGGTCTAGTGATACTTGGACCACTACCATCAACAGAGGGAACTGAAAATTCCCTCAAAGTTTTGGTTTTAGCCATCTTAATCACTATCGTTTCTCGTTCTCTTCTCTCTCTATTCAGTCTTCTTGTAGTTCTTTCAATCTCTGGATCAATAAGAACCAATGGATGATGTCTAGCTCTTCGCATAAACTACACAGACAGAAAGAGAGCGTGAGATCATAAGCGAATAGAAAAGAAACAGCAAAATTAAACTAGAAAACAATTAAAACTAAAATTAAACTCCAATCTAGCTAAAACCAGAAAAATTCAATATCAGCACAAAATTAATCCCCGGCAACAACGCCAAAAACTTGATGCGTGTTTTCATAAACATTCATATGTATAGCAAATGCACTAGTCGCAAAAAGTAATAAAGTGATAAGTAGAGTATTGTTTCCAAGAGGATTGCGTGTTAAGCACAGATTTTCCTAGTTTTGTATCAAGTTGGAGTAAACGAAAGGTGTTTGGATTTGTGGGAGAAAAATCAAGCTAAAGTTAAAACAAAACTCACAACGTAGTTTAAAATCTAACTAATGAAAGCAATACCAATTCAAGAGAAATATCAATTAAAACAAAGTGGTTAGGGTTTTGACTTCACTAGGATTTTATGAATTAATCTACGATTTTTGTTACTTCTACATTCACATGCAAGGATTATAAATCAGATACCCTAACATGCAAAACATACATTCTCAAGGTATGTTTTCCTACTTATCCCTATTAAGCTTCCGCACCCAACAAATCGAAGGTTAATAGTTCCAAGTTCGTTAAGCTAAATGGAATCCTCAATTAAGTTCATTGATTCTCAAACCTATCTCTAGCGTTCAATCAATCAATGGCAATTACCCTAAGAAGCTAATACATGAGTCACTTCTCAGTCTCATCATGCTGAACAAGTAATTTCAATAAAAACAAGAGTAATTACACAGTCCATGCAATAGAATGTAAAAGCAACATCAATTTATTGATTAGATATTAAAATCCCAATAACATCAAAACCCTGACCCAAAAGTGAGTTAGTTCATACTAAAATTAAAGCAAATCAAAATAAAAACTGTAAACAAAGAATTTAACATGATGGAATAACGAAAAGAGAGTAAGATCTTCCCTAATTGATGAACCTAAAGACTTCCAATCTTCAATTTCTCTCTTCTTTTTCCAAACAAAATCGAACTCCTTCTAAAATGACTAAGTCCCACTTATATAGTCGATCCCTCAACCCTAAGACTCTCTCAATACAATTAAAATGCACAGTTTTAATAACTGAAAATTGCAGACTTTGCCGCGGCATCGAGTTGGCATTGTCACGGCCCCATCTTACCGGAGGCACAGCCGGGTACTCATCCCACTCTTCGTGACTCACTAGGAATATCTCCCCCCCCCCCCCCCCCCCCTCTTAAGGGATTTCTTTCGCCTTCTCCACCACTCGAACCCAAGACCAAGGGGCTATTGTCAATTGGGAAGCATGGTGAGTACCATCAGGCTAGCTAGCCTGAGAGTTTATTGCCGCGACAAACTTTTCTGAACTATTCTAAAATTATGAAACTGCCATCCGCTTGCTTCCTTGCTTGAATCTTCAATCTTTAGTAATCTCCAATAGGAACAAGCTTCATAGTGCTTCGAATCTGTATCAGAACTTCCCCGAATCCTGAGATTCGCTTGCTTCTAGGTCCAGAAACTCAATTTCGCTTAGTATTTGCTCTAACTGCACGTTTTGGCCTGAAATATGAAATATACGAAATTAAGTTGCAATTCAGGCGCAAACAAAAGAAGAAGTATCCAAAATCCGGCCACAAAGCCTAGATAAAACAGTATAATCCTAGGATTATCATGTGTGCACTATGTTTACATACTTATTTGTATGTGTACACTTGATGTTTTATATGACCATAGGGAAGATGATGAAAAGTATATGAGTTAGTAAAGAAAAGGAACCATACTTAGATGTAAAATAGGTGTGGTATGTGAATGAATGTCAAATAACATACTTGGTATTAAATGGATCATTCCTTACTGAGCAATTAGCGCTCACCCTTTCATGGTTGAATGTTTTACAGGTAATCCAAAAGTGAAGGATGCTGGAGATAGCAAGGTTATGCGTGAGGGGAGATAATTTATTGTCATCCTAACGTTTTATCTTGATGTAAATAATGTAAATGACTAATGTTTTTGAAACACCTTTTTAAAGCTTCCACCATATGAATGAAAATGGAATTAATATGTTTTGATATATAGATGCCCAAATGAATTCAAGTTTTTATTTTTATTTTATTTTTGAAGGTACAAATTTTAATCCTGCGGTACATCTTATAGTAATGTTTTGGACATTATCATTATCCTTGCACAGGTTTTTTAAATACAACTCGTTCCCCAGACATGAATTCTCTGGATTCTCATTAAGGGATATTCATGGGATACCTAATTAGGGAGGGGTTTTACAATTTTATCTAAGATAGTCTTAATTTCCCATTTAGCACATTGGAAGACCTTTAAAGCAATCCTCTTGCCACTGTAATGGCCACCACAAGCATAAGAATGAAAAAATGCAAGTACACTACTAAACTCATGGTCAAGAACACATCTCCTAACAATCTGGTCTACACACACCCTGAAAAGGTCTAGGTCTTCCCAAAAATAATGCTTGATGGTTACAAAGAAATGATCTTTCTGAGTTTTGGTCCACCCTAATGGTAATTGTCCTATGGCTAGGTAATTGACTATATGGGCAAACCAAGGTGCTTTGGATTGGGATATTGCAAATAGATGCTCATCCAGGAAAGAGTCATTCAAACATTGACCAGGGACATACTCTGTAAAGAGTCTAGACAAGTGGTCAGCGACCACATTATCACTACCCTTTTTATCTTTGATTTCTAGATCAAGCTGTTGCAACAAGAAAATCTATCGAATTAGTCTAGGCTTAGTGTCTTTCTTGCCTAACAAATACCTAACTACAACGTGGTTTGTAAAGACAACTATCCTAAACCTAAGAAGATAAGACCGGAACTTATCAAAGGAGAACATTACAACAAGCAACTCTTTCTCGGTAGTGGTGTAATTGCATTGAGCATCAAAGAGGGTCTTGCTTGTATTATAGATCACAACGAGCTTTTTTTCACCTGTTGGCCAAGGACTGCACCAATGGCATAGTCCGACGCGTCACACATCACTTCAAAAGCTAGATTCCAATCAGGAGGTTGCATGATGGGTGCTGTGGTCAACGCTTCTTTCAAAATGGTAAAGGAAATCATACAAGAATCATAAAAAACAAATGGCATGTCTTTAGCAAGCAAATCACACAAAGGCTTAGAGATCTTGCTAAAATTCTGGATGAAATGCCTATAAAATCCTGCATGGCCTAGGAAAGATCTAATTTGTTTGACCAACGAAGGCAGTGGCAATTGAGAAATCAACTCCACCTTTGCCTTATCCACTGTTATCCCCTTCTTGGAAACTACATGACCTAAGACAATTCCCTCTTGAACCATGAAATGACTCTTCTCCCAACTAAGAACAAGATTTGTCTCTTTTCATAGATTCAACACCAACTCAAGCTTTTCAAGACAATCATCAAAAGATGTACCAAACACAGAAAAATCATCCATGAAGACTTTAAGGAATTGACCCATCATGTTAGAAAATATCAATAACATACACCTTTGAAACGTTGTCGGTGCATTGCATAACCCGAAGGGCATGCGACAAAAGGCAAACATACCAAAAGGACATGTGAACGTGGTCTTTTCCTGGTCTTCGGGGGCAACTGGCACTTGGTTATATCCAGAATAGCCGTCCAAAAAATAATAGAAAGCCTGCTGATAAGTGCTTGAAAATACACTTATACTTAGTGGTTTATAGGTATTATTTGTGGGAAATTAGGATTAATTTTCATGAATTAACTTAATTGGTTCATAAACGCACTTTTCGGGATCACAGGTATTTTTATTGTATTTTTAGGGAATAAGGCTCAAAAATAATATTCAGATGAGAGATGATGTTGGTGAGAGAATTTGTGATGACTGGAAACAAACGGATCTAGAATCAGAGTTGAATTTAAGAAGTTATGGAAGTTGAAGTAAAGAGAAGATTTTAGATTATGTTTTAGCTTGAGAATGCCTCCGTATTTTGAGAATATCTTGAGCTGTAGAACTCGGATTAAGACGATTCTTTGACTGTTGGAAAGCTGATTCAAATGGCTACATTTTATATGTTTACACTTTTCCAAATTTCATCGTTATCAAGTTCAAAAATCACCATCTCTGAAGAATAGTGGAATGATACAAGAAGAAGACCAGTAGCTATTGTGCCGTGGCACACTTTTTCCTGTAGTTACTGTGCTGCAGCACAGTACCATGGCACAGTCATAATAGATGGGAACTTTTCCTCCATTTTTGACTAGGAAAATAGGATTTTAAGAGTCCTAAACTAACTAGAATTAAGGAAAACAAAACCCTAACCCTTGTGGGATATAAATAGAAGTCTTTTAGCATTATTTTAGGGGAATTCAATTAGAGATAAAAAAAGAGAGAACAGAGATATTCAAGAACTGAAGAAAAAGGGAGATTAAAGAAGGCTTGGAGAAGAAGAATTGGCGGAGATCATCATCAACTTCAATAATCCAACCAAGTTTCACTAAGTTTTTCTTCTTCTTTGTTATTATTATTTGTTATGAATAATGCAATGATGTTCTCATATTTATTCATGAAGAACTACTTCGTTTGTGATTGAGGGTGATTTCAAAACCTTAGACATGTCTTGTGTTTAATAAAATCCACATCTTTTTATCTTTTGATCCCTCTTGGTTATGTGACTATTTCTCTGAAAATAGGGTCTAACTAGATTTTTCTAATTGTTTAAGTGGCCAATTAAATCATTAGGATTAATATATTAATGCCAATTTAGGTTGTTTAGTACGAAATCGCTTAATTAACCTAAATAACTAGTGGTAAAGTGTATGCCTGCATACATGGGGGGTAATCACTCAAGATAACTAAACCGACCATATGAGTTTAGCCTTGATTCAGTAGGTCTCTCGTAACTTAATGCTTTTATTACTTTGAATCTAGAGATCGTATCCTAGGTTATCTAATAAATAGGGAATTGGGTTATGACCGTGTCTAATCCAACGACTCAGTAAGGAGAGATAGAACTTATCAACGTTTGGTATTTTCTGAGCTGATGTGATTAAGAGGGTAGAAAGTTAAAGAGTGATTTTATTATATACAATTCATGTCTAGTGGTGGCGAATAAACCTTCAATCCAGTTTCTTTTATTTATCTCTTTCGTGATTATCTACTTGTTTTATTTTGTTTGATTTTAGTTTGATAGTTTTTGTTGAGTTTTTATAATTCATGACAAACCTTGTTTGAAGTAGATAATTAATTGAGTTCACAAATACTTTGCGGGAAAGACCCTTACTTGCTCTTTGCTACTACACGACTTTGCATTAGAATTTAGTGAGGTAAAATTAGGTGTTGCGTTTGCATGCATCACCTGCCTTGTAAGTTTTTCTAGGATTTGGTCAATAAATGGGAGCGGGAAATGATCCTTCCTAGTGGCTAGGTTGAGCTTCCTATAATCAATGCAAACTCTCCATCCTGTGGGAGTACAGGTAGGAATTCGCTCACCTCTTTCATTTTCAACAATGGTGAGACCACTCTTTTTAGGTACAACATGGGTCAGACTCACCCATTGGTTGTCGGATATGGGGTAGATGATACCCGCATCAAGCCATTTGAAGTACGGGTTTAACCTTCTTTGAGAACCATGCACCGGTTTAGCATTCTCTTCACAAAATATGTGATGCATGCACAAAGAAGGGCTAATCCCTCGCAAATCGGCTACTGACCAACTGATTGATTCCTTATGTGCTGTCAAGACTGCCACTAATCTCTCCTCTTGCTCACTATCTAATTTGGCGGCAATGATCACGGGTAAGGTCTTGTTGGGTCCTAGGAAAACATACTTCAGAGTATTAGGCAAAGCCTTCAACTCTAGGACTGGTGGAGACTCAACTGACCTCGATTGTGTTGTTTTAGACAAAGGTGGTAAGGTTTCATACTTGATGTTCCAAGGTCAACGCTCTAGAGTGCATGACCTATCCATATACGCACTAACCTTCTGAATCTTAGACACGACACTCAAGCTACATATCTCCTCAACAGACAGATTCATAAGAGTGTAAATCCCATCATCACATAACATCTATGGGGCTTGAGCCTCAACTAGACTGTCAATAGCATCAACCATGAAACACTAGTTATCGTCCTTACGCATGAGCCATAAACCAGCATTAAACACATTAAGTCTCAGTTTCCTATTCCCAATAGACACTTCCATCTCTCCTTAACTATAGTTAATGTAAGCGTTTGCCGTTGCTAGAAAAAGTCTCCTAAAATAATCGGCGGCATACTTTCACTGCTCGTAAACTCCATGTCTAAGACAAGAAAATCCACCGAAAAATATAGTTCCTCAACCTTAACTAATACGTCCTCAATTAGGCCCCTAAGCATTTTGACCGATCGGTTAGCTAACTGCAGTATGACTTCAGTAGACTTGAGCTCACCAAAGTTAAACTGTTTATACATGGGAGTGGGTAATAAGTTCACGCTCGCCCTTAAGTCTAAGAGTGCTCTATCAATCGTGACATTCCCTATCACACATGAAATAATAAGAGCTCCAGGACCTTTCAACTTCGAGGGAAGGCGGTTTGAGACAACCGCACTTATATTTTTTGGTAAATGTACAGTCTTGGGTGTGTGAGATTTCATTCGCCTCTTTTGCATGCACAAGTCTTTGAGGAATTAGTCTAGGCTTAGTGTCTTTCTATGCATCATGTGTACGTACGCGATTCTATAATTTCTATATAATTCTGTAATTCTTCAATTCTGTCATGCTATGTAAAATGTACACGTACACAAGTACATTATCTCTCACAAATCTACTCTTCTATAATTCTATTAGTGAGATATTAAAATGGCATAATTCAACTAGGGAATGAATTCTACATTTTGGGCAATCTAATTTCTTCTATAAAAAGCTATGCTACAACTTAGGTATTAAGTCTACTAACTTGCCCAATTATGCTGCTAGATTTTCTCAAACTTATATGTCACATAACCATGTCATTAAACAACTCTCTAATATTTTTCTAATGTAACAAACATGCCTTGTACAACTTTCTAAATACAAATCTTAATGCCATAAATTTGCATTCTCTTACATGACCATCAACTTCAATAGTTATACATGCCCTTCTTTCTTCTTTTCTTTTGGCTACATTCTATACATTAATCTATATTGCCATACGGTAGTGATTGGCTACATTGAGAAGTGTATCGAGACTATGGTGGATCGACAAAGGATTCATCACTCCTGGGTACGGGAGAAGTTATCTCACTGGGTAATTCAGTAAATGGCGATGACCCTAAATTTGTGGCCACAGTGGGATTGAGTTGATGCTCAATCCAATTTATTATTCCGGTCATTGGTCCATTAACTGAATACAAACATGTCAACGATATCTGAGGTTGACACTATTTATGTACCTCAGTCTCGATGAGATAGCAGATTATGAAAGGATTGGATTGCACGGTAACCATACCATTGATAGGCTACAGTTTCGCTGAATCCGAATCTATCGGGTGGCCATGATGCCTTGGTAGGGGCCAATCTTGGTCTGTGTGTAGTGAGACGATTAATTGGTGTTAATCACGATACTACACACTGTTGATATGATGTGGAGCCTATGGGTCACACACTTAGAAGATAATTTAAGAATCAATTTGTGAGAAGGGTATTTTCGTCTTTTAAGACAAAAGGGTATTTTGGTAATCTCACAGTGCAAGTAAATTTGCTGAGGTTGTTGCCTGTATTTAATTTTAATATTAAAATTAAATTAGTGATATTATATTTAAATATATCTATATATATATTTAAATGAATTATTATTATTAATTAAATGTTAATATATTATTTTATATTAATTGATTTTAATTATAATAATAATTAATTAATTAAAATACCATAAAGGGTGTATTTGGTTGCAAGGGTGAACTACGGTTTGAGCCCATGACTATTCCTAAGTGGAATAAGTTTTTAATTGTTGCACTATATAAATGCAACTTAAAATTAAAACAAGAGAGGATTATTCAATAATCAAAAACCCTAGCCACCATCCTATCTCTCTCTCTCACATTACAGTCTTGTGTGAAGAAGAAAATTTTTCTTGTTCTTCTTTCTTGATTCTTTAAGCCCTTGATTGTTCTAGCAAAATAATCAAGGGTTCTGCGGATTATCTTCGTGTGGACTTCTGTGAGTGCGATCCCTCACGTGAACAGTGTTGGTGAATAGTATCTAGTGAGCAGTCGGTGACACAGTAACCGGTGAACAGTAGCTGGTGTACAATAGCTGGTGAGCAGTGTTTGTGTCCGAAGTCAGAGATATTTGAAGGAGCCTCCAAACGTCGGTATGAACTAAATCCTTGTATGGATTTGTTTTTATACAGTTTTATTTTACGTTTCAGTTTATGCATGAAAACGTTATAATCTATACTCAGATCTTGGTTCGTGTAATTGATTGATTCGTTTTAAATATTACTTTCTTTTGCTACACGAATCCGGTCAGTTACTAGTAATGGTATTAGAGCCTCGGGTACCAGATTATAATGTTTAATCGCTGATTGATAACATGTTGATGCATAAAATGATTGTTTTTAAATCTGTAAAATTTTGATTAATTGATCAATTGACTAATGATGTATTGATGAGTGACTTATTGGTTGGTTGATGTTCTGGTCGAATGCTTATGCATTCGATTTGATTTAGATCCATATCGTTACGTGAAAAACTACAAAAGGGTTACTGTGCGATTCATTGTTTTGCGGCGTTAGCCGCGGCGAAATAACATTTCGCCGCTGCGAGAGGCAAGAAGTGAATCTGGCTGTAGTAAAATAAACCTTCGCCACGGCGACCTGCCTAAAAAATAGAGCTAGCGGGGCGAAATAAAACTTTGCTGCAGCATCAAAGTCTCTGGAAAGTTTTGTGTTTTCGGAAGTTTAGGTATTTGCCCCTGCGAAAAAAAACTTCGCTGTAGCAACATGTGTGTATGAACTGCCGGGCAAATAACTTATTTTTCGCACAGGGGTCAAATAAAAGTTTTTGAACCTATAAAGCCAATAATAATTCTACACAATAAAAAGGGTAATTAATAATTCCCCCCCCCCCCCCCCCCCCCCCCCCCCCCCCCCCCCCCCACCCCCCCCCCCCCCCCCCCCCCCCCCCCCCCCCACCCCCCCCCCCCCCCCCCCCCAAAAAAATAAAATCAAAATGTTAATTTTGGATGTATGCAATGTTCTTGTTTGAAATTGCATTGTGCCTGGTACATGAGCCTTAGACCTTCGGTATGTTTTTGTAATTTTGGGTTTGTTTGTAATTTTATAAAGAAATAGGACCTACATGCCCTACCTCTCTCTCTCTCTTATATCTCCATGTATTTATTCTTCTCATCTTACTCCCCTCGTATGTAACGCGAGGTTTCTATTTTATCGATGTAAATTAGAATAAGGTTTTTATTATAAAATACTTTGTAATGATCATGAAGAAAAAACGAAGGAGCTATGAAGAGGAATAACTTGAAGATCCAAGGTTTACTTTTAAGCCCCTAGGTTGACCCACCGATTCCTCTAGGCTTGAGGAAATCGGTTTTAGTGGGCCATGTACCGGCATGTTTTATTTCGTTTAGAATGCATGCTAAGGTTGAATGTTCAATAACATGCCAAACAATGACATTCTAACAAAGATAATAATCTGGTGAGACATTAAATAAAAACCCTCAACTTAAGTATATTAAGTCACGTAATGCTTTCCATCACCATGGTTTTAATCAAACCACTATTTGTCGAAACCTTATTCGCCAAAGCAAAGGGTACACTTCTACTAGTGGGAGGTTAAAATTCACTGGAGTTTTCCTTAATGGTGATGGGTCAACTTAAAATGAAAGTTTTTTCTTGTTCGCCAAAGCGAAGGTTGATAAACACGTCATAGGCATAGTAGAGAAGTACACTCGCTATGTGTACATGGTGACATGTAGTATCCACTCTACTGATACTGAGAATCACACTTGAGGACGACGACTAGGCTGTTGGATTGTGTGATTGGCTTGTTGGCTTGCTTAACATATGAGGTTGGTAGTGGGAGCTATCAACTTTTGTGGATAAAGTTTGTTGGCCTACCTAATCAACCCATTTTGGCTTGTTCGCCAAAGTGAAGGTTTGAAATGGGCTAGATGGGATCTCAGTCCACTAGGAAAGCCAACAGGCTTTCCCGAGTTAATAGTGAGGGCTATTGGCTTGAGGAAAATAGTGGGAGCGATTATTTAAGAAAATGCCTTATTAAATAAAAATAAACATGATAATAATTTTGCTTTATTCTGCACTTGTAGTTTCACTACATTGAGCAAAATGATCCCAACATCACTACGACAAATCATCAAACTGGGAGAGAAATGGAATGGTGAGAATTTCATTGACTGGTATAGAAGTATAAATGATATACTTTAGTCAAGTGATAGATACACCATTGAGCAGACTTTGTCACCAGAACCTGTTGATAGTTCTATCCATGAGACTAGGTATGTATATGTGAAGTATACACATGATGCGAAAGCAGAAAATGACTAGATACATTGTGCTTGCATCAATGACACCATTACTGCGACAACAATGCCAAAGAATGGACTTGGCTTCTATTCTTTATTTTATTTAAAGAAATGAGAAGCATATGGTGTCTCAATCATTATTCAGATGTAGGATGGAAGAGGGTACCAAAATTGGCAATCATATACTCAAGTTGACTGAGTATATGAACAGGCTTGAGATTTTGGGATGCAGACTTAATGAAGGTTTAGCAATAGACCTAATATTACAGTCTTTGCCGGATTCTTACTCTCAATTTGTCTATGACTTCATTGAGGATGATAAGAAGAATACTCTTTCTAAGCTTCTGCATATCTTGAATGCTACTGAGTCCGACATGAGAATGTCAGAAACATTGACGTTGGTTGAAGCCAACTAAAGTGAGAAGGTAAGGGCTCAGAAGTCGTTGTAAGGAACTGCTATAGAAAGAAATGGCATTTGTCCTCACTGTGGGAATCCCAGCCACTGGGGGAAACATTATAAGGCCTTTCCAGCAAAAAGAAAGAAGAATGTTACTTCTTCATCAAGTATGTTCTTGATTGAGATTAACTTCTCCCGTCAACATCTTGGGTCATTGACACAGGATGTGGTACTCACATTTATTCTAATGTGTAGGGACTACGGCAAAGTAGATTGCTCGCCAAGGGAGAGGTAGACCTACTAGTTAGAGATGGAGCACATGATGCTGCATTAGCTGTAGGATCTTATTGTCTGATTTTGCCTACGGGCTTGTTACTTGGAACTTGTGGATTGTTATGATATTTGTTCATTTTCTAGAAATAATTTTTCTGTGTCCACTTTGGACAAGTAAGAATATTGATGTACTAATGGATTGTTGTCATTTAGTATAAATAATATTCTATGGAACTGTATCATAATAATATGTTTTTAAAAATGGACAATAAAAATATTTTCAAAGTCACATCTACGTCGAATGTGGCAAGTTGAGTTAAACATACCTAAAGGAATGTGGGAGTTAGGTCCAAACGGGTAGGGTTTTGACTTCATTCGGACTCTATGGTTTAAACCTAAAGAATTAAACCAAATTCATATTCACATGCATTGATTGTAAATCGAATTATCTAAACTATCAAACATACCTTCTCAGGCTATGTTTTCCTACTCTTCCCTATTAACCTTCCACACCCAACAATTTGAAAGTTAATAAATCTAAGCTCATTAAGCACAAGAATCCTAGATTGATTTCATCGATTCTTGAATCTATCTCTAGCATCTAATACTACAATGGTGAATACCCAAGAAGCCTAACATGATTCATTTCTCAATCTCATCATGTTCATCACATATAAACAGTAAATTCAGAGTATTCACACAATCAAGCAAGTTCATATGAAAATAAAATCATTCAATCAATTAACCCATGAAATTCTGAACTACAATCAAAACCCTAACCCAAATTAGGTTAGTTCATGTCTAAATCAATAATACAATTAAAAGAAACGAAAAATTCCAAGTTCAACATCATGGAAACAAGAGAAAAGGAAAAGAATCTCCCCAATTGACGAATCCACTGGTTTCACCTCGAATCTTCACACTTTGTTTAATAAAAAATCACTCAAATTCAATTTAAGAATATGTAAAATTGATGTCTATCTAAAAACGAACGACCCCTTAACAAAAAGACTAAGTTTTTCTTTTATACCTAGCCCAAAAACCTAAGAAAAAGCTGAAAAGTAAAACTGTGTTTTGAAATTTGCAGACGTCGCCGCGGCGACGGAGTAAATACAGATCTCGTACGTAACTTTCTTCGACGCGGCGAAGCTCCATGTGGAATTCTGAAATTCCAGAATTGCCCTCCGCTTGCCTTTTTGCTTGAATCTTCGATCTTCGTTGCTCTCCTCATGGAAACAAGCTTCACAGTGCTCCACCCTGCTTCAGAACTTTCCCAACTTCTGAGATCCGCTCACTTCTCAATCCAAAAACTCCAATTCACACATTATTTACTCAAAATGTCCATTTTTGTCTGAAACACAAAATATAAAGCATTAAGTAACAATTCAGGTCAAAATGAACTAACAAGTATCTAAAATCCGACTAAAAAGCCTAGTAAAAACAGTATAATCCTCGGATTATCAAATACCCCCAAACTAAAGACATGCTCGTCCCAGAGCATTAGGTACAAACTCACAGAAAGAAAAACAACAGAAAACCACAAACACAAAACACAAACACCATAAAACTAAAAAATGAACAAATACTAATTAGACTCAAACTCAACATACGAATTGCCTAGAAATTACACAAGTCTCAAAGGTTGTTGAAAAATTATTATCAGTAAATGTTCAACACTCCAAGAAGTTATAAGCTACATCAACTGTCTTCCTCTATCGGTCCACCGAGTAGGTGATCCCCACTTCAATCCACATTCCAACTTCCCAGATTATTTTATGCAGAAATGCAAAGTTTATCAACTGGTGGCAGACTCCATAAGCCGAAATATCGAACTACTCTCCACTAATGTAGACTAGACATCGATAAGAATCAAAAGGTCTTTATAAGCTTATAACGTTAGGCTTGGGTAGTGGGTTCCAAGAAAAAGGATAGGAATAACAAAGTAAGAGAACTCGGTTTTCCTAATGCAAACACTAAAATCACATCAATCTTGGGTAGTGGGTTCCAAGAAAAAGGATAGGAATAACAAAGTAAGAGAACTCGGTTTTCCTCATGCAAACACTAAAATCACATCAATCTCCACTTCTTCTTAACCACCAATCATTGTGTTAACCAATTTACACCCCTTAAACTTATGCATTCCTTATTTTGATTTTGAATTGAACTAAAGAACAAATTTTTTTTTTTTTCCGAAAAAAAAAACAATTGACTTGAGGTTAATTACCTCTCTTATTCGTATTGCCCTTCTCACAACCCCCAAACTGTTCTTTTAATGACTCGCACCACTCTTCACTTTCTTGGTGTTTGCATTAGGGCCAAAATTCTCCTAAGGGCACAATTATGTGTTTAGGGTATAAGGATCGGACAATTTTTGGTTTGCAAAGAAAAATAAAGCAATGATAATTCATAAGGCTCAAATGGGTGACTAGGGACAATTTCATTCATGGGTCGGCTTCAAAAGGCTCAAACGTTCCAAAAAGAATGCCTAAATCATTTCCTCACAATGTCTAAGTCTATGATTTCGCCTCAAGCACTTCTCTACTAGGTTCTAGAATCCACCAACATTTTCAAACTTTATCTAACCACATAAAATGAATTTAAGTATGTCAAAATAATTGGAAATGGTGGCTGAACCACTCAACAAACCTTAATCAAAATCCAGTCAATAAACAAAAACTTGAAGCAATGCTTAACATTTTTCAACAATACAATCCTAACAATCCTAGTCTCATCATGGCCTTACACAATTCATCATTGGCAATCACAAAAAAAAACACAAACTTAACTAAAACAAAATCAAAATTTTTTTCAAATTTTTCCCTACCCCCAAACTAAAGACGACATTGTCCCCAATGTCACATTATGCATAAATTAGGAATAGAAAACAAAATTGAAAAAGGTGCGAGATAGTTCCCTGATTAATCCGTGACTTTGAAGTTCCGCTCAACATTGTACACACCCAGTCCTCAGCTTTTTCATCATTCAACTTCTGTAAAAACAATGAAAACTGTGGTGTCCACTATATTAGAAAAATCCACTGACTAATATGAAAGTATTACAACCCTAATCTCGTCTTTACATCAACTAGAATTTAAAACAAAAATTGAAACAACTAAAACAACTAACACAATCCCAACAAAATTAGCCACTGAGTTCAATGTTCGAAATAAAAGAAAAACAGAAACAACTAAAACAATCAAACATAACGAAACTAAAACAGGTGTTCAGGTGCTCATTCTTCGACTTCCTCTTCTTCCTCAGTGTCATCTTCTTCTGTTGCTGAGCCCATCCACTCATCTGAGTCCCATTCAGTCCACTGATGTTCTGAAGTATTAATCCCGACGTTGTCGCAGCAGCGAATTTGTAGCTCATATGTCTTTCTGGCCTGCTCTGCCAGCCAATCCTGACGTCGATCCATTCTTTTCATCAGACCCATTATTTTCTGCATCATTTCTCTTATTGGGACTGTTGAACTGTTGAACCGGATGCGGTGACCGCTTCTGTGGTTCTCCTTCTCTTGGTACCTGATCTGGGCCCTGCTTCTGGTTGATGCGCAAGATGTTTGCGAAAGTAGGCTGTGTCGAGAACTGGGGCAGCATGGATCAGTAGCTCATCAGCCTGTACCTCGATTTGTGCTTTAGTGCACAACTCTGTAATGAGTTGTGGGAACGGAAAACTGCCTCGACCTGGTTTGGCTACAAGTTGAATACTCATTAGGATGATGTTCCCCACGTCCATTCTCTTTCCTGTGGCAATAGAATATAACAAGATTACCTTATCATACGTCATTGTACTGTAGTGCATCTCCGGCATCATCCTAGTTGAAACAAAATACTGCCACAACCGAGCCACTGGTGTTAAACTAGTACCCTTAATGGTTTTCTCGCCCTTCTTAGAAATATCCCAAAAGGCATTTGGTTTCGCTATGGTCCTAAGAATCACCTCATCATTTTTTGTGTCCTCTTAAACTCCTCATATTCATCCTTGTCAATCTGAGGTAGGCCATAGAAATCATTGATGACCTTTGCCATGAAAATCACATCAATACCCCTCACAAAGACAACCCCTTCATCACATTCAGGGAGATTGGCATAAAACACTCTCACCAGTGGTTCCACAGCCGCATGTTTGGGTTCATTCATAAAGTTCTTCTAACTTCTCCTTTGACTCCACTCATTAGCCTCGGTGGCAGTCAACCCACGTTCAGGGATAAATCCCTTGTCTTTCCTTTTGGCTGTTGTCTCATAGTTTTGTCGAGCTTTGTCACTTACAAACCGATCGTCAACTTTCTTTCCTTTCCCTTTGCCCTTGGATGGTACCTTGACTTTGAGCGGCATTTTCTCTAAAACTATATTTCAACTCAACAATGCACTCAAAAATTCAAACCTAAGTGTCCTACGCCAATCAATTCAAACCTGAAAAAGAAAATTGACAACACTTCCAAAAAGTTGCACTTCAACCCCTAAACTACAATTTTTCCACAATCACCCAAACACTTCAAAATTAAAAGCCTACACTCCTCAATATCACACAACACACAAACAATCCTTCCTCAAACAAAATCAAAGGCACAATCACCAAAAATTCGCAAATCCACCAACAATCCACAAATTTCAGATCCACAATTTAAAACTTGAAATTTTTGAGAAACAATCTTAGAGAATGTGAAATCTTACCCAAAGTAAGGAGTACTTGAACTCAAAAAAATTCATGACTTTTCGCAAAAAATTTTGTTGAAACGTGTTGGTTTGGTGTTAAGGAAGGTTAAGGAGTTAGAAATCTTGTCTAGAAATCACCGGAATAGCTCTGGAATGAATGTTGGAAAATTTTTCTCTGAACTAGATTTGAAGAGTTGCGTGAAAAGTGAAAAACGAAAGTGGGTATTTATATAAAACAGTCGTCGTTGCGGCGAAGAACAAGCTCCGCTGTGGCAAAGTTCTTCATTCAAAAACCCTAATTTCAAAACCCAGGTCTCGCCGCGGCGAAGAAAAATACTTCACCGCGGCGAAAAACTATCTTCGCCGCGACGAAGTTCCCTTAATCAAATTTCACCAAATTCGTTCGCCGCGGCAAAGAAAAATTTGTCGCCGTAGCAAAAACTTACCGAGAGGACAGCGTCGCGGCGAAGTCTAGAACTCTTCGCCTTCTAAATTGTCAAAAATTGCTTTGCCGCAGCGAAAACTGGAAATTTCAGTTTTTTTCCTTGATTCTCGATTTCACCTAAAACACAACCAAAAACACATCAATTATGATTCAAACACAAAATCAAACAAAACTAAACAACTACAAACCAATCAATAAAGAAAAATAAATAAAAACACTTGGGTTGCCTCCCAAGGAGCACTTGTTTATAGTCGGAAGCTTAACTTTCTCAATTCTTCAAGTCGAAATGTCAAGCCGGATCAGGATGGACTTGCAACTCATCACCCCATCAATGTATGGCTTCAATCTCTGACCATTGTCTGTAAAAGTGCCTTTTTCTTCATGTGAGACTTCCACCGCTCCGTATGGGTGAATTCTTGTAACTGTGAATGGTCCGGACCATCTAGACTTAAGTTTTCCGGGGAAAAGCCTAAGTCTAGAATTGAACAACAACACCTTCTGACCTACTTCAAAGTTCTTCTTCCGGATATGCTTGTCATGCCACCTTTTTGTCTTCTCCTTGTAGATCTGGGCATTCTCATATGCTTCGAGACGGAACTCATCGAGTTCATTCAAGGTCAGTATCCTTTCCTCCCTAGCAGTTTTCAAGTCCATGTTTAGCTACTTGACTGCCCAGTATGCCTTATGCTCGAGTTCTACCAGCAGGTGACACGTTTTCCCATAAACCATCCTAAATGGAGACATACCAATAAGAGTTTTAAATACAGTTCTGTAGGTCCATAACGCATCATCCAATATC
The DNA here is from genome assembly GCF_008641045.1 of Pistacia vera. Lineage (NCBI taxonomy): Eukaryota > Viridiplantae > Streptophyta > Magnoliopsida > Sapindales > Anacardiaceae > Pistacia > Pistacia vera. The sequence goes on from NW_022196428.1 coordinate 342,854, forward strand.
CGTGACAAATCCTTCCTAGATGCATTAACTGTCTTTTCTAAAATCCCCTTAAGTTCTCTATTAGACAGTTCCATTTGCCCGCTCGTTTGTGGATGGTAAGGTGTTGCAACTCTATGTGTCACTCCATACTTACCCAACAGTGCATCCAATTGCCTATTGCAAAAGTGGGATCCTCCATCACTAATAATTGCCTGTGGTACCCCAAACCTTGAGAAAATATGCTTTCTTACACACTTAACCACTACCCTAGCATCATTAGTCGGCAATGCAACTGCTTCTACCACTTCGACACGTAATCCACCGCTACCAAGATATATGAATTCCCAAAAGAGTTTGGGAAGGGACCCATGAAATCAATCCCCCACACATCAAAAAGCTCAACCACCAGGATGTTGTTCAACGGCATCTCATCTCTTTTTGAAATATTACCACTCTGTTGACACTGGTTGCACTCCTGAATCATCCGAAAAGAATCCTTAAAGAAGGTTGGCCAATAAAACCCTGATTAAAGAACCTTAGCTGTTATCCTAGCTCCTCCAAAATGGCCACCCACTTCCCTCTCGTGACAATGCCATAGAATGCTTTCCATCTCCTCCTCCGGGACACATCTCCGTATCACTTGATCAACACAGTGTCTGTACAAAAATGGCTCTTCCCAAAAGTAGTACTTCAAATTTGAGAAGAATTTTCTCTTTTGTTGGAAAGTCATACCAATAGGGAGCACCCTCGATGACAAATAATTTGCAAAATCTGCATACCATGGTGCTTCATCCACTTTCATCAACTTCTTATCCGGAAATGTTTCTGTAATTGGACTTTCCTCTTCATTTTCCTGGATTGGTCTCTCAATCCTTGACAAGTGATCTGCCACCACATTTTCCGACCCCTTCTTATCTCGAATTTCTAACTCAAATTCTTGAAGCAATAGAATCCATCTTATCAGCCGAGGTTTTGCTTCTTGCTTTGCCAATAAGTGCCTAAGCGCTGAATGGTCTGTGTAGACGATCACCTTTGCACCTAATAAATATGAACGAAACTTGTCAAAAGCAAAAACCACAGCTAACAATTTTTTTCAGTGGTGGTGTAATTCAATTGTGCATCAGTGAGTGTTTTGCTAGCATATTGAATTACATGCAACACTTTGTTTTTCCGCTACCCTAACACTACCCCTAAAGCAAAATCACTAGCATCACACATCAATTCAAATGGCATTCCCCAATCGGGAACTGCAATAATGGGTGCAGAAACTAATAATTTTTTAAGAGTTAGAAAGGCATGCATGCATTCATCATTAAAATCAAACACAACATCTTTATTCAACAAATTGCAAAAGGGTTTAGAAATCTTAGAAAAATCCTTGATGAATCGTTTGTAAAACCCCGCATGCCCCAAGAAACTTCGGACTGCTTTAATATTTAATGGTGGTGGCAGCTTCTCTATCACTTATGTCTTTGCTCAATCAACTTCTATTCCATCCTTTGAAATCCTATGGCCGAGCACTATTCCCTCATGGACCATGAAGTGACATTTCTCCCAATTGAGCACCAAGTTCGTCTCCTTACATTGTTGCAAAACAAGAGAAAGATTAGTTAGACAACTATCAAAAGACGAACCAAAAACCGAGAAGTCATCCATGAAGACTTCTATAAACCGTTCCACCATGTCTCCAAAGATTGACATCATGCATCTCTGAAACGTTGCTGGTACATTGCATAACCCAAAAGGCATCCTTCGGTAAGCAAAGGTGCCATAGGGACAAGTGAAAGTCATCTTCTCTTGATCCTTATGAGCGATGGCAATCTGGTTGTATCCTGAATACCCATCCAAGAAACAGTAATAGGCATGTCCTGCCAACCTTTCCAACATCTGATCAATGAAAGGTAGTGGAAAATGATCCTTCCTCATTGCCTCATTGTAATCAATGCACACTCTCTAGCCTGTCACCGTCCTAGTTGGTATCAATTCGTTACTCTCATTCCTTACTACCGTGGTACCTCCCTTCTTCGGAACCACTTGTACTAGGCTTACCCATAAACTGTCGAAAATAGGATAAATAATCCCCGCATCTAGGAGTTTCACCACCTCTTTTCTCACCACTTCCTTCATCGAAGGATTCAATCTCCGCTGTGGTTGCACCCTAGGCTTAATATCATCCTCCATGAGTATCTTATGCATGCAAAATGATGGCGAGATGCCTCTAATGTCTGAAATAGTCCATCCAATTGCTAGTCTATGTTCCCTCAACACCCTAATCAACCGCTCTTCCTCCAATTTACTCAAACCTAAACTAATGATCACCGAGAAAGTTTGAGTCCCCAAGATATACATATTTGAGGTGGGAAGGTAAAGGTTTCAACTCAAGCTTTGGAGGTTCTTCATTTTTTTTCCTTTTCCTTCTCTTTTTCAAAATCAGACTCCTCAAATTCTAGATCTTGACTCTCATCAATCGGTTGAAGTGCTTTTAACAACCTAGCACATTCATTACTTGCTAACTCATCTATCTCTACTATTTTTTATTTGGCTATACATACTTCTAGAGGTAATTGTGGGGTGTTTTCTTCAATAGATTCTACAACCAATTTATCCACCACATCGACACTAAAGCATGAATCCAATTCAGATGGAAACTTCATCACCTCAAAGACATTGAAAGTTACTGTTTCATCTTGAACTCTCAACAGTAACTTTCCTTCTTGCATATCTATAAGTGCTCTCCCCATGGCCAAGAATGGTCGGCCTAAAATAAGAGGAATTTCCTTATCCTCTTCCATATCTAGAACAACAAAATCTGCCGAAAAAATTATCTGATCCACCTTCACCAACACATCTTCCACTATCCCCCTCGGATGTTTTATGGACCTATCTGCGAGTTGCAACGACATGGTCGTTAGCTTCACTTCACCAATTCCCAATCTCCTGAAAACAGAAAAGGGCATTAAATTAATACTTGCACCTAAATCACATAAAAACACGATCAAAAGTAATATCTCCTATAATGCAAGGAATAGTAAAACTCCCTGGATCTTTGAGCTTTGGGGGTAACTTCTTCTGGAGAATGGCGCTGCACTCTTCCGTAAGCATCACCGTTTCCTCATCTTCTAGCTTCATTTTGTTCGATAGGATTTCCTTAAGGAACTTCGCGTAGCTCAGCATCTGCTGCAATGCATCTGCAAAAGGAATGTTAATATGCAATTTTTAAAATATTTCAATAAATTTTGAAAACTGCTTATCCTGATTCTTTTTCTTCAGTCTATGAGGAAAAGGCACGGTTGGAGTGTGATGTACCAACTCTGGTGGTATCTCGGGGAATGGCAATTTCTCTTTCTTCTTTTTCCTTTCTTCCTTCTTCTTATTCTTTTCCTCCAAACCGCTTGGTTGCTCATCAACTATGATCTCTTCATCAACTTCATCATCCGACTCTTCCCTTCTTATTGGTGACTTTTCTTCTTTCCTTGCTTGTCCCACTTCTTCCAAAACTGTCCCACCCCTCAAAATTATTACATTTGCTTGCTCACGTGGGTTGGTTACTGTGTTGCTTGGTAAAGAACCATGCGGTCTCTCATTTAGCTTCTCGGCCAATTGGCCCATCTGTACCTCAAGATTCCGAATGGACGCTCCTTGATTTCTGAAATTTGTACTCATCTCATTCATAAGACCATATCCTCATCTCATTCATAAAACCTATGGTCTCCTACATGAATTTCCCAAACATGTCCTCCAACTTTGACACTCTTGGATCTCCCGGTTGATTACTCACCCCTGGTTGGTTGTTTGGCAATGTCTTTGGTTCCATTGATTAGTTTGCTAATTCTGATTGCCCCAAGCCAGATTTGGATGATTTCTCCACCCTGGATTTTATGTGTTGGAGTACGGGTTGTTTGGTTGCCTCTGATTTCCTGCCAAGTAGTTCACTTGCTTTTATTATGAAGATGACGAAGCAAATGTGTTCCCCACTTGACACTCGCTGCTCACATGGTTTCCTGCACAAAAATCACAAGTTAGTTGAGGTGCTTGAATAGAGTTTACCTGCATACTTCCCAACTGTTTCTGAAGTGTCGTGAGTTGGGCTGAGATGGCTGTGAAGGCATTAACTTCATAAAGACCCGTAGATTTTCTTGATATTGCTTTCTCATTTGGTCTTTGATAGTTATTGCTTGCCAAAACCTCAAGCAACTCATAAGCCTCCTCTGGTGTCTTATTCTGCAAGGCTCTTCCTGATGCTGCATCCACCATGGTTTGCACGTTACCCATCAGTCCATTGTAGAATGTTTGGACTTGAAGCCAAACTGGCAACCCATGGTGTGGACATTTCCTCATCAATTCCTTGTACCTTTCCCAAGCCTCACATAATGACTCAGATTCATCTTGTAGAAATGATGTGATATCATTTCTCAGTTTTGCTGATTTTGCTGGAGGAAAGAACTTGGTCAGGAATTTCTGTGCTAGATCATTCCATGTTGTGATAGTTCTCGATGGTAGTGCCATTAACCACCCCTTAGCTTTATCCCCCAATGACAATGGGAATAACCTCAACCTAATGGCGTCATCTGACACTCCGTTCGACTTGAAGGTGTCACAAATTTCCAAGAAGTTTGCAATATGCTGATTCGGATCTTCCTTCAAATCACCATTGAACCTTACTGACTGCTAAATAATCTGGATAATTGCTGGCTTAATTTGAAAGTTATTGGCTTGGACAGCTGGTCTCGTAATGCTCGAACCACTGCCATTAACCGTGGGCACTGAGAATTCCCTTAGTGTTCTGTTTTCTGGTTCTGCCATTTCAACAGCCATTTCTTCAAATTCAACCACTGTATCCCCTCTTTCTTTTCTCTTTCTGTTAAGTCTTCTAGCGGTTCTCACAATCTCAGGATCAATAGGAACCATTGGCTGACATCTTGCTCTTCGCATAAACTACACAAAAAGAGCAAAGGGAAGTGAGATCACAAACCAACTGAAAATTGAAAACAAAAATTAAAACTCCAATCTAGCTAACTATAGAAAAACTCAATAATCCTCGGCAATGGCGCCAAAAACTTGATGCGTGTTTCCTACAACATGCAAATGTAGCAAGTATACTAGTCGCACAAGTAATAGAGTGATGAGTGAGTATCATTCCCACGAGGATTGTTGCTAAGCACTAAGTTTTCTACTGTTTTCAAGTTGAAGCAATCGAATTCTTTTGGATTAAAGAGAGCAATTTAAACTATAACTAAAACTAAATTTACTAAAATAAAAGTAAACTATGAAAACAAGAATTAAAATACGAAAAAAATCAATTCAAACAAAGGGGTAGGGTTTTGACTTCATTCGGACTCTATGGGTTAAACCTAAAGAATTAAACCAAGTTCATATTCACATGCATTGATTGTAAATCGAATTATCTAAAGTGTCAAACATACCTTCTCAGGCTATGTTTTCCTACTCTTCCCTATTAACCTTCCACACCCAACAGTTTGAAAGTTAATAAATCTAAGCTCATTTAGCACAAGAATCCTAGATTGATTTCATCGATTCTTGAATCTATCTCTAGCATCCAATACTACAATGGTGAATACCCAAGAAGCCTAACATGATTCATTTCTCAATCTCATCATGTTCATCACATATAAACAGTAAATTCAGAGTATTCACACAATCAAGCAAGTTCATATGAAAATAAAATCATTCAATCAATTAACCCATGAAATTCCGAACTACAATCAAAACCCTAACCCAAATTAGGTTAGTTCATGTCTAAATCAATAATACAATTAAAAGAAACAAAAAATTCCAAGTTCAACATCATGGAAACAAGAGAAAAGGAAAAGAATCTCCCCAATTGACGAATCCACTGGTTTCACCTCGAATCTTCACACTTTGTTTAATAAAAAATCACTCAAATTCAATTTAAGAATATGTAAAAACTGTTGTCTATCTAAAAACGAACGACCCCTTAACAAAAAGACTAAGTTTTTCTTTTATACCTAGCCCAAAAACCTAAGAAAACGCTGAAAAGTAAAACTGTGTGTTTTCAAATTCACAGACGTCACCGTGGCGACGGAGTAAATACAGATCTCGTACGTAACTTTCTTCGCCGCGGCGAATCTCCATGTGGAATTCTGAAATTCCGTAATTGCCTTCTGCTTGCCTTTTTGCTTGAATCTTCGATCTTCGATGCTCTCCTCATGGAAACAAGCTTCACAGTGCTCCACTCTGCTTCAGAACTTTCCCAACTTCTGAGATCCGCTCACTTATGAATCCAAAAACTCCAATTTGCACATTATTTGCTCAAAATGTCCATTTTTATCTGAAACACAAAATATAAAGCATTAAGTAACAATTTAGGTCAAAATGAACTAAGAAGTATCTAAAATTCGACTAAAAAGCCTAGTAAAAACAGTATAATCCTCGGTTTATCAATTATGCCCTAGAGACTGCGACTCACGCACTAGACCGTATACCGCCAAGGTCTGTAGATAAGACTCCATATGAATAATGGAGTGGGTGAAAGCCTAACTTGTCTTATCTAAGGATTTGGGGTTGCGAAGCTTATGTCAAGAAATTGACTTCGAACAAGCTGGGCTCAAAATCATGTGAAAGTGTATTTGTGGGCTATCCTGAGGAGACCAAAGGATACTATTTCTATCGTCAAGAAGAGCACAAAACCTTTTGTTGCTCATACTGGTGTCTTCCTAAAAAACGAATTTTTTCTAAGAAGTACTAGTGGGAGAAAAGTAGAACTCAATGAAGTTCTAGTACCATAAGATACATTAGATGAAGGACGGGATGATGTGCCATAGGAAGTGGTTGAACATCAGGAGGAGGTTACTCTACAACTTGTGGATCAAAGTGAACCACCTAAGGTAGCACAGGAGCTACGTAGATCTGGGAGAGTACGTCGTGAGCACGAGAGATATGGTTTCTCGTGACTCAACATGGTGACATACTAGTGTACCAAGAGAATGAACCCAGAACCTACGATGAATTTGTATCGGATCCAGATTCTGTTTAATGGCTTAAAGCCATAAAATCTGAGATGGACTCCATGTACTAGAACTAGTCATGGTTTCTGGTGAATTCACTTGAAGGGGTAAAACCTATAGGGTGTAAATGAGTCTTCAAGAGGAAGACTGGCATGGATGGTAAGGTGCATACTTATAAGGCACGACTGGTTGCCAAAGGTTTCAAATAAATTCATGGTATTGACTATGAAGAAACCTTTTGCCGATTGCCATGATTAAATCCATCCAGATTATGCTTACAATTGTTGCATATCATGATTATGAGATTTGGCAAATGGATGTCAATGATGCTTTCCTGAATGGAAACCTTGAAGAGGATGTGTATATGGCACATCCCGATGGTTTCGTTCTTGATGGACAAGCTAAAAGGATATGCAAGTTGTAGAGGTCCATTTATGGACTCAAGCAAGCTTTAAAGAGCTAGAACATTCGTTTCGATGAAGCCATAAAATACTTTGGTTTCATCAAGAACAAAGATGAGGCCTGTGTTTACAAAAGGGTGAGTGGGAGCATAATGGCATTCCTAGTGTCATATGTCGATGACCTACTTCTAATCGGGAATGATATACCAAACTTGTAGGCGGAAAACACTTGGTTATCCAAGTTCTCCATAAAGGACTTAGGAGAAACAGCTTACATTCTCAGAATGAAGATCTATCATAATAGATCAGGAAGTTTGCTTAACCCAAGTCGGAGTACATAGACAAGGTACTGAAGAGATTCAGTGTGGAAGAATCCAAGAACGGATCTTTTCCAGTGGCACATAGTGTCTATCTCTCTGAGGATATGTGTCCTAAACCACACATTGAGAGAGATAGAATGAAGAGGATCCCACATGCTTCAGCAAGTGGATCCATCTTGTATGCTCAGATTGATGTCTCATGTGCATCAAGCACTTTTAGGGGATATCAATCGGATCCAAGAAAGCGATGATGTGATTGCATGCTCGAACTGATATCTTATGTGCATTAAGCACTTGTAGAAGATATCAATAAGATCTTAGTAAGCAATGTGTTATGTACTCAGATTGATGTCTTACGTGCATTCAGCACTTGTAAAAGATATCAATCAGATCTAAGTGAGTGACACTAGATAAGTGTCAATGGACATCTTTAAATACCTAAAAAGGGGCTAAGGATATGATCTTGGTTTATAGAGGGGAAGATGAGCTCACTGTAAGAGGATACAGTGATTCTAGTCTCCAAACAGATAAAGATGATTTTCGCTTATAATCCGGGTTTATATTTTGTCTCAATAGAGCTACAATGAGCTATAAGAGCTCGAAGTTAAGTATTGTAGTGGATTCTATGATTGATGCTAAGTATAACGCATTGTTTAATGCAGCCGTATAGGCGGTTTGGATCAAGAAGTTCATTACTGAACTTGATGTGGTTCCAAGCATTGTTGATCCAGTAAAGTTCTACTGCGATAACAATGGAGCCATTGTTGTGGCTGAGGAATCACGGTCTCACCAGTAATCCAAACACTTACTTAGTTGATTCAATTTGATCTGATAAATCAATCAGAAAGCAAATGTACAGATTTGCAGAATACCTACTAACCCACTGTTGAAGTTTCTATTGGAGCAGAAGCATGATGAGCACTTGGGTCATTCGATGTTAAATACATGAATGATGGGCTATAGTGCAAATGGGAGATTGTTGGAGTATGTGCCCTGAGCCAATCTATTATTGTAAAATTGACTCTGTAATAAATGTTTATTTATCAATAAATTGCATATTCTTCTATATCGTGTAAATCATAGTTATATGTAATGATATACGTCCTTAGGATGGTAGAACCGTGAGAAGGGTATTAAATGTTTCAAATCTTGATAGTGAGAACCCTATGATCACATATGGTGGCCATTCTAGAAACGTCCGTAGCCCCAGTATTATTCTGACCAAGGACACAGATAATACGGTAAGGCTATCATAGTGTTGAACGACCCTATCGAAAGGCAGTGACTGATCTCACTTGTCAAGGTTATTTGCCGACAACTTGGTGCAACGCATGAGTGCTTGCTAGAGGCAAGTTCACTGGACAGGCCCACCAGAGGATTCCATATGGATGGTAACCCTAGTGTCTATGGAATAAATCCTCTAACGAATGGTGGTGCATGTGATCCTTAGACTTGAGATCACCGGAGCGCCTTGTGCACCGATTGGTGTAGTTTGACACTAGCCTAACGCAGTTCTTTTCAGAGCTGTCAATACGGTGGTGATTGGCTGCATCAAGGAGTGTATCAAGACTATGGGTAGATCGACAAAGGATCATCACTCTTGAGTACAGAAGTTATCTCACTGGGAATTCAGTAATGGCAATGACACTAACTGTGGCCACTAGGGGATTGAGTTGATGCTCAATCCAATTTATTATTCCGGTCATTGTCCTTAACTAAATACAAACATGTCGAGGATATCTGAGGTTGACACTATTTATGTACCTCAGTCTCGATGAGATACAGATGATAAAAGTGGATTGCACGTTAACCATACCGTTGACAGGCTACGATTTCGTTGAATCCGAATCTACCCGCACCCATGATGCCTTGCTAGGGCCAATCTTGTCGTGTGTAGTGAGACGATTATGGTGTTAATCATGATACTACACCTGCCGAATGATGAGGAGCTTATGGTCACACACTTAGAAGATAATTTAAGAATCAATTTGTGAGAAGGGTATTTTCGTCTTTCAAGACAAAAGTTATTTTTGGTAATCTCACAGTGCAATTAAATTTGCTGAGGTTGTTGCCTGTATTTAATTTTAATATTAAAATTAAATTAGTGATATTATATTTAATATATATCTATGTATATATTTAAATGATTATTATTTATTAATTAAATGTTATATATTATATATTAATTGATTTAATTATAATATAATTAATTATTAAAATACCATAAAGGGGGTGTTTGGTTGCAAGGGTGAACTAGGGTTTGAGCCTATGGCTATTCCTAAGTGGAATAAGTTTTTAATTGTTTGCACTATAAAGTGCAACTAAAATTAAAACAATAGAGGATTATTCAATAATCAAAAACCCTAGCCACCATCCTATCTCTCTCTCTCACATTACAGTCTTGTGTGAAGAAGAAATTTTTCTTGTTCTTCTTTCTTGATTCTTCAAGCTCTTGATTGTTTTAAGCACAATAACAAGGGTTCTGCGGATTATCTTCGTGTGGACTTTCGTGAGTACATCCTACATTGGATCGATTGGCGAAGAATCACATGAACAGTGTCATTGACGGTATCCAGTGAACAGTGAACAGTAAACATGTACAGTAGCCGTGGACAGTGTTCATGTCCGAAGTCAGAGATATTTGGAGGAGCCTCCAAATGTCGGTGTGAATAATCCTTGTATGGTTGTTTTTTATGCAGTTTTATTTTATGTTTCAGTTTATGCATAAAACATTATAATCTGTACTCAGATCTTGGTTCGTGTAATTGATCGATTTGTTTAAACATTACGTTTTTCCGCTACGCGATCCGGTCAGTTACTAATAATAACTAGATTGCTTATTTGGACCAGGACAATTGAACACAAAATTGACTTGTTAATGCAACATTGGCTGAGCTATTATATAGGTCAATGGAATTAAACCTTTCAAGACGTATCTCAATTTTTGAAGGAGAATTGGTGCACCTACAATGTGATAGTGCCAACTTTGGACTCCAACCTTAAGGTAAGTGCCAAACAACAGCATCATATTCAGTGTTAGTAAACGGCCCCGTATACCACAGCGGAAACAAAAATAATATAACATGATCGTTTACGAGCCAAGATCAGGGTATAATTTTACAATTTATCAAATAGAAATCTGTAGAAATATTAAACATGAGTTAAGAGAAACAAATGCACGTTGGAGGCTCCTCCAATTTGTCGACGAATGTTTAGCTACTGATCCAATGTAGGATCGAACCTGCGTAGTCCACACGAAGACAATCTCAAAAGACAAAAAGGGATTCTAGATCCTCTTGGCTTCAAGATTAAAGAAAAGCAAATCAATTGAAATTGATTTTGGCCAAAAATTGGATTCTGCCGTGGGATTGTAAAATGGGGCTGTGTGTTTTGTTTTTCAAAGAAAAAAATCTACAATAAAAAATCATACTCTTTCTTTTTATATTAAAAACAATTTGCCTAATCTCATACGGAATAGGTGGGCTCCAACCAAACGCCCCAGTTGTTGCCAAACACCTCCCAATTTGATTTTTTTATTTTCATTATCTCTAATAAACATTAATATATTTTAATTAATATTAACATTTAACACTAATGTAATATATTTAAATATGTGCGAAACACACATTTAAACGTAATTTCACTTATTTAATTTTTCTAACATTATAAAGGCTACACCCTCAGCAAATTTAATTACACTGTGAAATTACCAAAAGACCCTTTCGCCTTAAAAGACGAAACACCCTTCTTTCTTCTTGGATCTTAAATTGTCTTCTATGTTGTGACCCATAGGCTCCTCATCATATCGGCAGTGTATAGTATCGCGTAACACCAATTAATCATCTCAAATACACAGACCAAGATTGGCCCCTAACAAGGCATCATGGCCACCCGATTATTCGATTCAGCAAAGTAGCTCCTGTCAACGATATGGTTACCGTAAAATTTGATCCTTTCATCATACGTTATCTCGACAGACGAAGGCAGAGAAATAGTGTCAACCTTCGGTTACTCTCGATATTATTTATTCAGTTTCTAGACCAATGACCCATATTATAAACTGGAAGAGCAACAACTCAATCCCACTGTGCCACAGTTTTAGTGTCATTGCCATATACTGAATTGCGCCGTGAGTAAATTTCTCCCATACCCGAGAGTGATGAATCCTCTGTCATCCACCATAGTCTTGATACACTCCTTAATGCAGCCAATCACCATCGATTGACAGCTCTGAAAAGAACTGCGTTAGGCTAGTGTCAAACCACTATCGGTGCACAAGGCACTCCGTGATCTCAAGTCTAAGGATCACATGCACCACCATTTGTTAGGGGATTTGTTCCATAGACACTGGGGTTACCATCCATATGGAATCCTCTGGTGGGTCAGTCCAGTGAACTTGCTGCGGTATATCCGCCTACAACAAGCACCCATGTGTTGCACCAGGTTGTCACCAAACAACCTTGACAAGTGAGATCAGTCACTGCCTTTCGATATGGTCGTTCAACACTATGATAGCCTTACTATATTATCTGTGCCCTTACTTCAAAATAATACTGGGGCTACGGACGTTTCTAGAATGGCCACCATATGTGCTCATAGGGTTCTCATTATCAAGATTTGAAACACTTGATACCCTCGTCACGGTTCTACCATTCTAAGGACATATATCAATACATATTGCAATAATAATGATTTACGCGATATAGAATAAAATGCCTTTTATTATTGATTAATGAACATTATTACTAAGAGTCAATTCTACAATAATTGATTGGCTCTCGGGCACCTGCTCCAACAATCTCCCACTTGCACTATAGTCAATCATTCATGCACTTAATACTGAATGTGTCACGGCCCCATCTTACCGGAGGCACGGCCGGGCCTTGGCCCACTCTGCGTGACTCACTAGCTGGCCTGATGGTACTCACCATGCTTCCCAATTGACTATAGCCCCTTGGTCTTGGGTTCGAGTGGTGGGGGAGGCGAAATAAATCCCTGAAGGGGGGGACAGTACTGAGTAGAGTGTTCACGATAGTGGGCCTGGGGCGAGCCCAGCCCAGCCGTGCCCACGATACAGATTTGGTCGTGATATTTAAAAGAAATGTCACGACCCAATCTGCACTCAACATTGAATGACCCAAGTGCCCATCATGCTTTATCCTGGAGCAACCAGGATGTATCAAGATTTAAAGAAAGGCTATTGGTGGCCAGGGATGAAGAAAGATATTGCAGCGTTTGTAGCTAAATGCCTGACTTGTCAGCAAGTGAAAGCAGAATACAAAAGGCCATCAGGGTTGCTTCAGCCACTTAGTATTCCTGAATGGAAATGGGAGAGTATTTCGATGGATTTTATTATAGGTCTCCCTAGAGTGTAGAAAGGATACAATGCTATATGGGTGATAGTAGACAGATTGACGAAATCAGCCCATTTTCTTCCAGTAAAGGAGAGTACCACTTCGGATCAATTGGTCCAGATGTATATTAAGGAGATAGTGAGACTTCATGGTGTACCCAAGACAATAGTATCAGACAAAGATTCCATATTTGTCTAGGCTTTCTGGATGAGTTTACAGAGGAATTTGGGTACCAGATTGGCTTTTAGTACTGCCTATCATCCTTAGACCAATGGCCAGATAGAGAGAACGAATCAAATGCTTGAGGACATGTTGAGAGTATGTTGTATGGATTATAAAGTATTCTGGCATGAGATGTTACCCTTGGTGGAGTTTGCTTATAATAACAGCTACCAGTCTACAATTAAGATGGCTCCTTATGAGGCTTTGTATGGTAAACGGTGTAGATCTCCACTGCATTGGGATGAGATGGGGGAGAGAGATGAGTTGAATATAGCTCTTGGACCAAAAATGACTCAGAAAATGATAGAAGATGTAAAGCTAATTAGAAGCAGAATGAAACAAGCCCAGGATAGGCAGAAAAGCTATGCTGATCTGAAAAAAAAGGAAGTTGAGTCTGAAGTGGGTGACAAAGTTTTTCTAAAATTTTACCCTACAAACGGGTGATGCGTTTTGGTAATAAAGGAAAATTAGCACCAAGATTCATTGGTCCATTTGAGGTGTTACAGCGAGTAGGAAAGGTGGCCTACAGATTAGCACTACCATCCAATATGGACAGAGTTCACAATATATTTCATGTCTCGATGCTTCGCAAGTATATAAGTGATCCCTCCCATATTCTACGCACAGAGGACGTAGACTTAGAAGAGAATCTTGTGTATGAGGAGCAACCAGTACAGATTTGGGACAGAAAAATTAAAGAGCTCCGGAACAAGAGTATTCCTCTAGTGAAAGTCCTCTGGAGAAATCATAAAGTTGAAGAAGCTACATGGGAGACAGAGCTAGACATGCAGAACCATTACCCGGAGCTGTTCGTTTGAATTTCGAGGACGAAATTCTTTTAAGGGGGAGAATTGTAACGCCCAACATGGAGGTATATGAAGAAAATGCCTTAAACTTGTACTAAGGGTAAAATGGTCTTTTCACTCAAAATTAGTTTAAAAGTAGGGAGTGAAAAGAGGTAGAATTTCATAAAGAATACAATAAAAATGAAGGCATTATGGTAATTGACTACGGGACAGGGATGGAATTTCCAAAAAAGTGTAAGGGCAAAATGGGAAAGTGAGTTTATAAAATAAGATGATAAGGGTTTGTAACCCTTATTTCCTTCATTCCACCACCACACTACTCCCCCATTTTCTCTCAAATTTTCATTCAATCCTCCAAGGATTTTGAGGGCTTTTGAGTGATCTTTAATAGGGTTTTTATTCAAGACTTCAAAAGGTAAGAATTCATACTCTTTATCTATGATTTATTTGTGTAAAAGTTGGGTTCTTATGAAGTTTATGCTTAGGGTTAGAAGAACTTTTGAATCCAACAAGAGTAGAGAGCTTAGTAGAGAAGACTCAAGCATAAGGTAAGTAAATTCCACTCAAAATCCAGCTCAAATTAAAGTTTAAGAATTCAAGTGAGTAGAGATTTCTTTTATGTATGCATATGTTATGGTTATTGAGAAATTGAGATGAGATTGATGATGAATTATGCTTGTTGTTAGATATATTTGAATATGAGAAGTGTATGTGATAATTTGATGATGAGTTGATGGATTTATGAATGAGTTCAATGTTGATTTTACGGAGAGATTTCCACCATGAGAAGGGTGGATTGTGTTGATAAAATTTGATAGAAGTATGGATAGCTTTAGCAGAATTTGAGAGGAATATTTGAAGTGTGTTTTCTTTGCAGGATGTGTGATGATTTAAAGGATTTGAACTCCAATTTTCGATGCTTAAGAAAGAAGTAGAATTATAGTTAAAATAGAGTTTATGTATGCACACATATTGTTTGATGAAATGCCTAAGTGAAAACTGTCCTGTCACAGTGGTAACGTTCTGAGTGATTTTTGGGCATCTTACAGATTAAACTGGGTTGAGACCAAAACATAAAAGTTGTATCCCTGTCTCTAAGCTTTAAAAAAAGACCAAAATCGTAGCAATCCTATGTGTATAACTCAAGTTATGCCCTCTTGAGTGTGACTTGTGCAGAATGACTATCTTGATGTAACATTGCATTTGTGCATTTCATAAGTGCCTTAAGTAAGAAATTTTAAGCATGAACCATCCTTATACATTAATTGTGCATTGAGAAGTAGCTTGATAAAGAGTATAAAACTTTGTGAAAGAGTAAAGAGAATGAGAAAAACGCAAAGAGCGGGTTGGTGCTTTGTGAACTCCACTCGGCAGTCACGAAGAGTGGGTTGGTGCTTTGTGAACTCCACCCGGCCATGCCTCCGTTAAGATGAGGCTGTGACATTCAAGTGAGAAAGAATAAAGAGAGAATGAGTAGAGTCACGAAGAGCGGATTGGTGCTTTGTGAACTCCACCCAGCCGTGCCTCCGGTAAGATGAGGTCGTGACTTACAATAGAAAATTAATAAAAGAGAGTTAGGTGAAAGAGAAACAGAAAGAGAAAATAAATGAGACGAGAAGTGTGTAAGGAAAGAATTAAGAAAAAGAGTTATGGGGACAGATGAGTAGAGGATTTACTTACTGAGCATTATTTTTGTGCTCACCCCGTTATTTTTCTTTGTGTTTACAGGATCTAGGTGAAGACGCGGTTGGATTGGTGTCGGCAAGCGAGGAGCAATAGCTACACTATCCACTGTTTTTGATAACTTTTTGTAAAATGATATCTTATTTGGTAATAACAATGTTTATATGTACTAAAAGAAAATTTTGGGCCCATCTATTTTTGTTGATATAAATGTATTTTACTTTATGTATTTCTATGAGTATCCTAGTATAAAGGAGTTATTACAAATTTGAGATGGACTCCTTGTACCAGAACTAAGTATGGTCTTTGGTGGAACCACCTGAAGGGGTAAAACCCATAGGGTGTAAATGGGTCTTCAAGAAGAAGACTGACATAAATGGCAAGGTGCATACTTATAAGGCACGATTGGTTGCCAAAGGTTTTAAACAAATTCATGGTATTGACTATGAAGAAACCTTTTCACCGGTTGCCATGATTAAATCCATCCGGATTATGATTGCGATTGCTGCATATCATGACTATGAGATTTGGCAAATGAATGTCAAAACAGCTTTCCTGAATGGAAACCTTGAAGAGGATGTGTATATGACACAACCCGACGGTTTCGTTCTTGATGGGCAAGCTGATAAGGTATGCAAGTTGTAGAGATCCATATATGGACTCAAGCAAGCTTCAAGGAGCTGGAACATGTAACGCCCAACATGGAGGTACATGATTTAAATTATGTTTTATAGCCCTTAGTTGATTTTTATTAGAATTATTTTAAGAGAATATGAAGAAAATGCCTTAAAACTTGCATTAAGGGTAAAATAGTCTTTTCACTCAAAATTAGTTGAAATTGTGGGGAGTGAAAAAAGATAGAAATTCATAGAGAATACAATAAAAATGAGGGCATTGTGGTAATTGACTAAGGGACAAAGATGGAATTTCTAAGAAAGAGTAATGGTAAAATGGGAAAGTGTGTTTATAAAATAAAATGTTAAGGGTTTGAAACCCTAATTTCTCTCATTCCACCGCCACTCTTCTTCTCCATTTTCTCTCAATTTCTCACTAAATTCTCTAAGGATTTTGAGGGCTTTTGAGTGGATTTTAATAGGGTTTTGATCTTAGGCAACAAGAGGTAAGAATTCTTGCTCTTTATCTATGATTTATTTGTGTAAAAGTTGAGTTCTTATGAAGTTTATGCTTAGGGTTAGGAGAAGGTGTAATAACTACTTCTTGCTCAAATACTCCTAAAAATATACATAATAAAATACATGTATAATAACATAAGTAGTTAGGCCCAAATTTTTCTTTTATTAAACATATAAATTCTTTATACAAAATTAGTATCATAAACAAATACTATCAAAAACTATGTAGACAGTGTAGCCATTCCTCCTCACGTGCCGACGTCCATCCGACCATGTCCTCACCTAAATCTTGCAAAAACATAGAAAGACAACGGGGTTAGCACAAATAATGCTCAGTAAGTAAACCCTCTATTCATCTATCCCCGTAACTCTCTCTCTCTAAGTCTTTCCTTACAATTCTCATTTACTCTCTCTTTTATACTTCTGTCTGTTTTCTCTTTCTGTTTCTCTCTCTCTATTTATCTTTCTTAGAACTCTTTTCTAATAACTCTCTTTAGTAAGTCACGGCCCCATCCTACCAGAGGCACGGCCCGGACTCGCTCCCGCTTTCCGTGACTTCTACTCGTTCTTAGCCGATCGGACTCGGTTATGCATGGATTCCGAACCCTTGGCCATGTGAATATATAATCTCTCTCTCGGGTATAGCCCTCATCGGCATGCACTCTCACGGGCTACACCACTTCTCTCTCTCATACTCATACCGCTCTCTCAATGCGGCGTACATGCAGGAATACTCTACCCATTACTCATGGGTTCCCCATCGTACAACCTACTCTATTATCTTTTTCTCTCTTTTCTCTTAATAAAGCTCACACTCAAAGTTCTATACTCTTTTTCTACTTTTTCTCTAATGCATATGAATGATTCATGCTCATTAATGCACTCATGAAATGCACAAATGCAATATTGCATCAAGATAGTCATTCTGCACAGGTCACACTCAAGAAGGAATAACTTGAGTTATACATATCGGATTGCTATGATTCTGGTCTTGTTTTAAAGCTTAGAGACAGGGATAAAACTTTTATGTTTTGGTCTCAACCCAGTTAAATCTGTAAGATGCCCAAACATCACTCAGAAGGTCACAGCTGTGACAGGGCAGTTTTCACTTAGGCTTTTCACTTAGGCATTTCATCAAACATAATGCATGCATACTTTAATTCTATTTTTGATACATCTCTACTTCTTTCTTTAACCATCCATTCATGGAGCAAAACTCCTCAACAATAAATCTAAACATGGCCAAGAAAAACACTATAAATATTCTACTTAAATTCTTTCTAAATGTAACCAAACTTCACTTGGTTACCACAACTTCATTTCTATTTCTCATGGCTCAAAGCTTCTCATCAAAAGCCATCAACTCATCAATAATATCATTCTCAACAATCAATCTCAAGCTCATAAACATAAGCATGCATATCAATCATTTGATTGCTTGAACCTTAANTATATATTAATTGAGTTTAATTGAGATAATGATGAAATAAATAAAATATCTAATTAGGGAGTGTTTGGTAACATAGGGTGTTTGGGTTGGAGCCCAAGCCTATTCCATATGGGAATAGGGCATTAAAGTTTTACTATAAAAGAAAATGTTTATTTGTAAAATGACAATTAATTCATTAGCTCATTTTGATTGTAAAACCAAATACACAGCATCCACAAAAACACTCCCACGATAGTATTGTATTTTGCCCAAAATCAATTCATTTGATTTTCTTCTTTAATCTTAAAGGTAAGGAGGATCTAGCAAATCCCCCCTTAGTTCGTTGTGATTGTCTTCGTGTGGACTTCTTATGTTCAATCCTACGCTTGGGTCGGTAGCAAATACGTACAGAGGCTATTTTGGAAGAGCCTCCAAACGTGCGTATGTTATTCTATACTCTTGATTAATTTTTCTACGGATTTCTATTGTGATATAAATTGTAAAATTATACCCTTGATCTTGGTTCATGTAAACGATCCTTGTATTATTATTTTTTTTTTGTTTCCGCTGCGAATATTGGACCGTTTACTAACACATATTACCATGTATTCCACCATGGTTATAAAGAATAGAAAGAAAAGGAAGAATAGAAAGAAAGAACAGAGAGAAGGAAAGAACAGCAAGAATTAGAAAGAAGAAAAGAGAAAGAACTAAGAATGAAAGAAAGAAGAAAAGAATTAAGTAAGGAAAGAATCAAAGAAGGAGAAGAGTTAAGGGATTTACTTACTGAGCATTTTTATGCTCACCCCGTTGCTTTTGCATGTTTTTGCAGGAAATGGGTGAGCAGTGATCGGAAGGGAGTCGACAAGCAGAGAGAATTGGCATTACTGTCCACCGTTACTAAGTTTTTTTACTTGTTGTTTTAGTATATGTAAAGAATTATATTTTATAAGTAAAGAAAAATTTGGGCCCAACTATTTTCATATGTTAATTATGTATGTTGTGAGACCCCTCTTGGATCATGGGCTATCCCAATCTTGGCCCCTCTACTCAGACCCCATGGGCTTTCCCAATCTCTCCACTTGGGCCTCCCTCACTAGGATATCCCTGGCCCTGGACACCAGGTTTCTTTCGCCTTCCCCACCACTCGAACCCATGCCCTCCAAGCTAAA
This sequence comes from Pistacia vera, assembly GCF_008641045.1. NCBI lineage: Eukaryota > Viridiplantae > Streptophyta > Magnoliopsida > Sapindales > Anacardiaceae > Pistacia > Pistacia vera. The sequence continues at coordinate 362,339 of NW_022196428.1, forward strand.
GGCAAATGGGAAGCATGGTGAATACCATCAGGTTCGAGTGGTGGGGAAGGCGAAAGAAACCCGGTGTCCAGGGCTGAGGATATCCTAGTAAGAGAGGCCCAAGTGGAGAGATTGGGAAAGCCCATGAGGTCTGAGTAGAGGGGCCAAGATTGGGATAGCCCATGATCCAAGAGGGGTCTCACATATGTTTTCATTGTATATGTGATCAAGTATACTAGTAGAAAGAAGTCATTTCATTTTTGGTGTCAGAGCAAAGATTTTAGGATTTGACAGTGTGCCATTCTCGCCGTCATGATGTTCCGTAGCCGACCATTGTAAGTTAAGTTTTCTTTCCTTACTTAAAGTATTGCATGAGTTTTGAATGTGGTTGTTTTGTAGATGAGACGTAGAACCCGAGTAAGTAGTAAGAAAGCATTGAGTACGGGGGAACCTTCTAACCCACTAGAACCTACTCCCTCTACCCTTGATGAAGCTAGAATCCAAGGGATTGTACAGCAAGTCTTAGTGGAAAGACAGGGGAGAGTTGAACCAGAAAGAATTGAAACCCCCGTTCAAATACCGCCTACTAGAGAAGAAAGAGAAAGGCCGATACCCTCGACAGTATAGAATTGGATTGAACCATTTATGGGCTTCCAAGTCAACATCAGTCGTCAGAGTTTGAAGGTACAACAAACCCTTTAGTGGTGGAAGAATGGTTTAGGTCCGTTGAGCATACGATGACACTGTTTCCTATGACAGACAGGGAGAAGATCCGGTATGCCAGTTTCTTGTTTCAGGGTGATGCCCGAATTTGGTGGGAATTGATTAAAGATACTCATAATGTTTTTGTGATGACTTGGGGCGAGTTTAGAAGATTGTTTGATGCCGAATACAAAACAGTGGATCGGGTACATGAGAAGATATAAGAATTTATTAATTTGAAGCAAGGGTCGAGTATAGTGAAAAAGTATTCGGTGAGATTTAATTCCCTTGCCACGTTTGCATCCGGAATAGTCAGTACCCTAGAATTGAGAAGAGATAAGTTTATCCATGGGTTGAAGCTAGAGATAGCCCGGGATGTAATGACAGGAGCTGAGCCCCCTCGAACCTATAGTGAAGCTTTAGAGAGAGCTTTAAGGGCAGAAATTTTTGTAAACAAGCTCACCCCAGCGGGACCAAGTCAACCATCTCCCGCTCCGCAGAGAGAAAGATTTGAGAGTGTAAGAAATAGAGAAGTGAAGAATAAGAAGAAGTTTTAGCCAAAGAAAAACAGAAAAGATTGGCAGAATAAATGGCCAAGACCAGTGGAGTTTCCCCTATGTCTTAAATGTGGGAAGACTTATCCAAGAGAGTGTCTGAGAGAGTTGGGCTGTAATGTATGTTATCGATGCCGGCAGCCAGGGCATTTGATGAAAGATTGTAAAGCTCCTCTTCCACCTGCAGTACAAAATTCCAAAGATTCTAATGCTAGAGTGTTTATAGTAGCACAAGGTGAAGTAGAGGCTAGTCCATGAGATGTTATTGGTCAGTTATTATTTCATCCAGTTCCTCTTTATGCTTTAATTGATTCTGAAGCCATTCATTCATTCATATCTTATGGGATGATAGAAAGATTAGGTTTGAAACCTACTAGAGTGAGTCGACCCATAAAGATAGAGTTACCTAATGGGGTTAGTGTTGTGACCTATGAGACGCTGTCAGGAGAGTCCGTGGTGATCCATGGTTGGGAGTTAGCAGTTGATTTAATAGTGTTTGATATGCCTGACTTTGATGTGATTTTGGGTATGGATTTCCTAGGGAGGTGTGGAGTAGAAATTGATTGTCGAAAGAAGAAAGCGAGATTTAATCTCGATAGTGGAGATAAGTTTAGTTTCGGAGAGGGCCATCAGATAAGTATGTTGATTAGTATCATGAAGGCTAGAAAGATGCTAAGAAAAGGGTGTTCTGGGTATATAGCCCATGTGGTGCAGAGTAGAGATGTCCCACAACCAGAATTGTAGAGTGTGCAAGTAGTCCGGGAATTTCTAGATGTATTTCTGGAAGACTTACTGGGTTTGCCTCTAGAAAGAGAAGTTGAGTTTAGTATTGAATTGGCACCAGGAACAACACCGATATCTAAAGCCCCTTATCGAATGGCCTCAGTCGAGCTTCAAGAATTAAAGAAGCAACTCCAAGAGCTCCTAGATAAAGGTTTTATCCGACCAAGTCATTCTCCCTGGGGAGCTCCAATCTTGTTTGTAAAGAAGAAAGTGTTAGTGAACGACCCACTTATGCAGCGGAGAACAAAAACATAAATGACATGGATCGTTCCTTAGAACCAAGATCCGAGTAGAAAATCACAGTTTATACAATATATAAATTAAATCTGCAGAAAAATCAGAAACAATTCAAGGTTTAAGAATCATACGCTCATTTGGAGGCTCTTCCAAATTTGTCAATGAATGTTTTTGCTACTGACCCAAGTGTAGGATCAAACCCACGTAGTCCACACGAAGACAATCACAAAGAACTAAGGAGGGATTTGCTAGATCCTCCTTAGCTTTAAGAACAAAGAAGAAAATGAGTATTTTAATTTTGGCTAAACCAAAATCTGGCGTGAGGGAGGGTTTGGGGCTGTGTTATATCCTTTTTCAATGAAAAATGAACTAAATAAAATCACTCCAATTTTACAAAGACACATTTTCTTTTATAGTGTTATTTTAATGCCCTATTCCCATATGGAATGGGCTCCAACCCAAACACCCCATATTACCAAACACTCCCAATTAGATATTTATTTTTATTTCATCATTATCTCAATTAAAATCAATTAATATAATTTAATCTATATATTAACATTTAACAATAATGATGATTTCATTAAATATATGCGAACACATATTTAAACGTAATTTCACTTATTTAAATTTTCTAATAAATTAAATAAATGCTACGACCTCAGCAAATTTAATTGCACTGTGAAATTACCAAAATACCCTTTTGCCTAAAAAGACGAAAACACCCTTCTTTCTTCCTGAGTCTTAAATTATCTTCTATGTGTGTGACCCATAAGCTCCTCATCATACCGACAGTGTATAGTATCATGATTAATACCAATTAATCATCTCACTAATACACAGGCCAAGATTGGCCCCTAGCAAGGCATCATGGCCACCCGATAGATTTGGATTCAGCAAAGTAGCTACCTGTCAACGATATGGTTACCGTACAATTCGATCCTTTCATCATACGTTATCTCGATGAGACGAAGACATAGAAATAGTGTCAACCTTCGGTTACTCTTGATATTATGTATTCAGTTTCTGGACCAATGACCTATATTATAATCTGGATAGAGCAACAACTCAATCCCAATGTGGCCACAGTTTTAGTGTCATTGCCATATACTGAATTACGCCGTGAGATAACTTCTCTCGTACCCGAGAGTGATGAATCCTCTGCCAATCCACCATAGTCTTGATACACTCCTTGATGCAGCCAATCACCATCATATTGACAGCTCTGAATAGAACTGTGTTAGGCTAGTGTCAAACTACACCAATCGGTGCACAAGGCGCTCCGGTGATCTCAAGTCTAAGGATCACATGCACCAACATTTGTTAGAGGATTTATTCCATAGACACTGGGGTTACCATCCATATGGAATCCTCTGGTGGGTCAGTCCACTAAACTTGCTGCGGTATATCCACCTACAGCAAGCACCCATGTGTTGCACCAGGTTGTCCCCAAACAACCTTAACAAGTGAGATCAGTCACTGCCTTTCGACAAGGTCATTCAACACTATGATAGCCTTATCGTATTATCTGTGCCCTTACTTCAGAATAATACTGGGGCTACGGACGTTTCTAAAATGGCCACCATATGTGCTCATAGAGTTCTCACTATCAAGATTTGAAACACTTGATACCTGATGAGAGTGCAAAATGTCATATTTACCCCCCTTAATGTCTAGTCTTTTATACTTATTTTCTGTCTAAATGTACTCATTATTATTCTATTTTGATTTAGGATTCAAATGGGGGCGTTAATTGCAAAACGGAACTAATTAAGTGAATTTGGACAATTTCGACATTGTTTTGTAATCTAGGAATAACTCTCTCATCCAAGCTCAGACTGAGATGATTCAAAATGTTATGGAACACTAAGAAAGAGATCTACAACTTTCATGTTTTTCGTTTGGAGAGATAGTCGCTGCATCAAGGTTTTAATGGGGCTTGAAGTTGACGCACCTGCACTGCCAGCGTTTTGGAACATTCTGCCTTGTCATGCAATAAAGAGGCAGTTTATTATTGGAAGATTGGAAGACCTATTGCACTCAAATTACAACTGGACACACCACTTTCCTATTTTGTATTAAGACTTTATTTTATTTTCAATTACTCAGATTAGGATAAAGGTTATTTTGTGATTTTAGAATATTTTTAGGAGATTTAGATTTAGCAGAATTAAAATTCGAATTGGATATTGAGAGAGGGAGATCAGATTAAGGATAACACATAACACATAACACATATCACACATGCCTCTCTCTTCTCTCTCTGGTGGATTTTCGTTTTTCCTTGGAATTTTCGTGATGGCCATGAGTGGCTAATTTTTATAACTTGGTCGAAGGAAACAAGACCTCGGAATCAATAAACTGTGAGATCAATCTGGTTTTTTTTCTTTAAGCGTTCAATTTATGTTTGAGTATTGAATGTTCTTCTGTGCTTATTTTCATGATTGTTGCATTTAATTACTAGGAGGCCTACTAGTTTATTAATTGTTGCAATCTACTGCTAAGTTAGATATCAAATCCGTAATTGTTTGATCCCTCTAACTTGTGAAGTAATTAGGGTTTAAGAATTTGCTGCGTTAGGAATTATTAAGTCTTAAGAAGAACATTCAACTAAATTAAATACAACCGCTTGAGTTTGTGTTGTTTAGCTTCATCGATCTCTCTAGGTCTTAAGGCTGCCACTAGATTAAATCTTTAGTGCTTGTCTAGGGTTGTTTAGTAGTAAGGTTAATTAGATCGCTTGTTTCTTAATTAATTACAACTAAGGAGAGACAGGAAAATAGTTCCAACGGTGAATATTCAAAGTATGAATTGATTTATTTTTGCATCGATGATCAGTTGTAAGATTCCGATGGTGGATGTTGACTTAGACTAAGGTTTGTTATTTTGATTGATTGATTAATTTGAATTGTTGTTTTCCTGAAATTGTTTTTGTTTAACTCAAAACCCCTCTATACTGGTTCACGTAACATTAAATTCGGCTAGACACTCTCCATGGGAATGATCCTGACTCACACTATTACATGTGTTTTTAGGTTTTAATTCTAGATGCCTATGTCAGCACGCCAATACCCTTGTCGGTTCTACCATTCTAAGGACATATATCAATACATATTGCAATAATAATGATTTACGCGATATAGAATAAAATGTCTTTTATTGATTAATGAACATTATTACAAAGTGTCAATTCTACAATAATTGATTGGCTATAAGGCATCTACTCTAATAGAAAGATGGGTCATTATGGATGTGTATTGATTACCGAGAGTTGAATAAAGTGATAGTGAAGAATAAATACCCGTTACCTCGGATAGATGATCTTTTTGATTAGTTAAAGGGTGCAGCAGTATTTTCCAAGATTGATTTCTCGGGTTATCATTAAGTAAAAGTGGCAGAACAAGATATAGCAAAGACTGCCTTCCGGACAAGATATGGGCATTATGAATTTGTGGTGATGCCTTTTGGGTTAACTAATGCCCTAGCAGTCTTTATGGACTTAATGAACCGGGTGTTCCATGATTGTCTGGACTAGTTTATAGTGGTATTTATTGATGACATCCTGATTTATTTGAAGTCGAGAGAAGAGCATGAGGAACATTTACAATTTATGCTGCAACGATTGAGAGAAAAGAAGTTGTATGCCAAGTTTTCTAAATGTGAGTTTTGGCTTGATCGGGTGATATTTCTGAGCCATACTGTTTCTAGCAAGGGAATTTCAGTAGATCCTAGTAAAGTAAAGGCAATCCTAGAGTGGCACAGGCCGAAGATAGTAAAAGAAGTGAGGAGTTTCTTGGGACTAACAAGTTACTATTGCCGGTTTGTGGCAAGGTTTGCCCAGCTGGCTAAGCCGTTGACAGCTCTGTTAGTTGCCTGTGAAGAGAGTTTTCAAGAGTTGAAGAAGAGATTAACGACAGCTCCCGTGTTAGTGTTACCACAAGAGGGTGTAGATTATGACATTTACACAGATGCCTCACTACAGGGACTTGGTGTCGTATTGATGTAGTTAGGTAGGGTTATAGCTTATGCTTCTCATCAATTGAAAGAGTACAAGACAAGATACCCTACAAATGTTTTAGAATTGGCAGTAGTAGTCTTTGCCTTAAAGATTTGGAGGCATTACCTTTATGGTGCCAAGAATAATATCTACACCGACCATAAGAGTTTAAAGTATTTCTTTACTCAAAAGGAGTTGAATATGAGACAGAGAAGATGGTTAAAGATTATGAGTGTGAGATTAAGTATCAACCGGGGAAAGCTAATGTGGTAGCCGATGCTTTGAGCAGAAAAGCTTATTTGTCCCGACTCACAAGACAAAAAGAGTTAATAAAAGAGCTGTGTAAAGAGCACATTGAGGTCATACCAAGAAGGATTGCCAGGTTAGAGGATCAGTCTACCTTACTGAAAGATATTAAAGAAAAGCAAATAACCGATGAGTGGAGTCAGAAAATAGTTCAGCAGGTGCATGAGGGCAAGACATCAGAGTTTCAGTTGTTGGATGATGTCCTCCGTTTTAGGAGTCGGTTGTGTATTCCTTAGGATGGTGAGTTGAGAAAGAGAATTCTTATAGAGGCTCATGACACACCATACACTGCTCATCCTGGAGCAACCAAGATGTATCAAGATTTAAAGAAACGCTATTGGTGGCTAGGTATTAAGAAAGATATTACAGAGTTTGTAGCTAAATGCCTGGTTTGTCAGCAAGTGAAAGCAGAACACCAAAGGCCATCAAGGTTGCTTCATCCACTTAGTATTCCTGAATGGAAATGGGAGAGTATCTCGATGGATTTTATTACAGGTCTCCCTAGAGTGTAGAAAGGATACAATGCTATATGGGTGATTGTAGATAGATTGACTAAATCAGCCCATTTTCTTCCGGTAAAGGAGAGTACCACTTCGGATCAATTGGCCCAGATGTATATTAAAGAGATAGTGAGACTTCATGGTGTACCCAAGACAATAGTATCAAACAGAGATTCCAGATTTGTCTCAGCTTTCTGGATGAGTTTACAGAGGAACTTGGGTACCAAGTTGGCTTTTAGTACTGCCTATCATCCTAAAACAGATGGCCAGACAGAGAGAACAAATCAAGTGCTCGAGGACATGTTGAGAGTATGCTGTATGGATTATAAAGTATCTTGGTATGAGATGTTACCCTTGGTGGAGTTTGCTTATAATAATAGCTACCAGTTTACAATTAAGATGGCTCCGTACGAGGCTTTGTATGGTAGACGGTGTAGATCTCCATTGCATTGGGATGAGATAGGCGAGAGAGATGAGTTGAATATAGCTCTTGGGCCAAAAATGACTCAGAAGATGATAGAAGATGTAAAGCTGATCAGAAGCCGAATGAAACAAGCCCAATATAGGCAGAAAAGCTATGCTGATTTGAAAAGAAAAGAAGTTGAGTTTGAAGTAGGTGGCAAAGTTTTTCTAAAAGTTTCCCCCTACAAACGGGTGATGTGTTTCGGTAATAAAGGAAAGTTAGCACCGAGATTCATTGGTCCATTTGAGGTGTTACAGTGAGTAGGAAAAGTGGCCTACAGATTAGCACTACCACCTAGTATAGACAAAATTCATAATGCTTCGGAAGTATGTCAATGATCCCTCCCATATTTTGAGCATAGAGGACGCAGACTTGGAAGAGAATCTTGTGTATGAGGAGCATCCAGTGCAGATTTTGAACAGAAAAATTAAAGAGCTCCAAAACAAGAGTATCCCTTTAGTGAAAGTCCTCTAGAGAAATCATAAATTTGAAGAAGCTACATGGGAGACAGAGCAAGATATGCAGAATAGTTATTCGGAGTTGTTCATTTGAATTTTGGGGACAAAATTCTTTTGGGTGAAGGGGGGGGGGGGGGGGGGGGAATGTAACGCCCAACATGGAGGTACATGATTTAATTTTGTTTATAGCCCTTAGTGATTTTTTGTTAAAGTATTTTTAAGAGAATATGAAGAAAATGTCAAACTTGCATTAAGGGTAAAATAGTCTTTTCACTCAAAATTAGTTGAAATTGTGGGGAGTGAAAAGAGATAGAATTTCATAGAGAATACAATAAAAATGAGGGCATTATGGTAATTGACTAAGGGACAAAGATGGAATTTCTAAGAAAGAGTAAGGGCAAAATGGGAAAGTGTGGTTATAAAATAAAATGTTAAGGGTTTGAAACCCTTATTTCTCTCATTCCACCGCCACTTTCCTTCTCCATTTTCTCTCAATTTTTCACTCCATTCTCCAAGGATTTTGAGGGCTTTTGAGTGGATTTTAATTGGGTTTTGATCCTAGGCAACAAGAGGTAAGAATTCTTGCTCTTTATGATTTATTTGTGTAAAAGTTGAGTTTTCATGAAGTTTATGCTTAGGGTTAAGAAAAGGTTTGAATCCAAAAAGAGTAGAGAGCTTAGCAGAGATTAATCAAGTATAAGGTATGTAAATTCCACTCAAAATCCAACTTAAGTTAAAGTTTATCAATTGTGTAGAGATTTCTTTAAACATGTATATGTTAAGATTATTGAGAAATTGTGATGAGATTGATGATTATTTATACTTGTTGTTGGATATATTTGAGTATGAGAAGTGTATGTGATGGTATGATGATAGGTTGAAATTGGAAGAATTGGAGAAAACTTTTGGGAGTGTTTTTGCCGTGTAGGTATGGTGATGATGCAAGAGAGTTTTTCTCTCAATTTGGATGATTTAAGAAACAAATAGAATGATAATTAAATTAGGGTTTGTATTTACACATTTATTCTTTTATGAAATGCCTAAGAGAAGTATGAGTATGAGTAGAAACTTTAATTTGATGCAACATTGCATATTTGCATTTCATGAGTGCATTTAAGTAAGAATTCTAAACATGAACCATCCATATGCATATATTTGTGTATGCGTAATAACTTAAGAAATAATAAAGAAATTTAAGAATAAAACACTTTAAGAGTAAAGACAAAGAAAGAATAAGCATTAAAGAATTAAAGAAGAGAAAAAAATGGTAAAGAAGAGAAAAGAATAGGTTAGTGTGATGGGGAACTGTGAGTGTTAAGAAGAAATTCCCACATACATGCCACCTTAATTGAGTGGCCTAAGAAGAAGAAGAGTTGTATGACCCGTAAGAGTGTATGTGGATGAGGGTTGTACTAAGAAGAATTCCTACATGCACGCCACCTTAAATGAGTGGCCTAAGAAGAAAGAAGAATTTGTACGGTTTGCAAGAGTGCATGTGGATGAGGACTGTACTCACTCACACAGCCAATGTTCCAAATCCATACATCAACCGAGTCTGATCGGCAAAGAATAAGAAAAGAAAGAATGGGAAAGAATAAGAACAAGAAAGAAAAGAGAAGCTTGAGCAAGCAAGAATAGAAAGAAAAGAAAAGAAAAGAAATAGAAAGAAGAAAGAAAATGCATTTGTTTTATGCACTATTGCACATGCATTTCATTCATGCATATTACCATGTATTCCACCATGGTTAGAAAGAATAGAAAGAAAGAACTGAGAGAAGGAAAGAACAACGAGAATTAGAAAGAAGAAAAGAGAAAGAACTAAGAATGAAAGAAAGAAGAAAATAATTAAGGAAAGAATCAAAGAAGGAGAAGAGTTAAAAGATTTACTTACTGAGCATTTTTATGCTCACCCCATTGTTTTTCCATGTTTTTGCAGGAAATAGATGAGCAGTGGTCGGAAGGGAGTCGACAAGCAGAGAGAATTGGCATTACTATCCACCGTTACTAAGTTTTTGTACTTGTTGTTTTAGTATATGTAAAGAATTATATTTTATAAGTAAAGAAAAATTTGAGCCCAACTATTTTCATATGTTAATTATGTATGTTTTCATTGTATATGTGATAAAGTATACTAGTAGAAAGAAGTCATTACATAACTCCTCTCAGATCAAAAGTTATGGTCGTGTTAAGTAGAGATGCCTATTTAGGATTTTTGGGCCTTTCTTGGTCGTTTTAGGTTGACATGCCCTTCCAAGAATTTAGGGCTTGCGTTTGGGCTTCTGACATGCAACACTCTCATTGAATTCTTGCGCTGGACGTGCCACGTTGTTGGGCTCAAAATCAGTTTTCCGTAGATATCTTACGGGGCCCATTGTTGGTTTACCAATCGATTACACAATAGAAAAATAAAAATTTTTCAATCCAAAAGCTGAAAGCCCTAGGATCCTTATACAAATCTATGTCATTTTAATAAAAACAAATATATAAACATAAGATTGAGTTTATACCAGCGTTTGGAGGCTCCTCTGATTGATGTGAATCACTCCCACTCCAAGATAGGAATGAACTCCCGGTATCCATACAAAGATAGGACTACAATCTCCAAGGGGTTCAATGTGCTAGCAAACCTACAAGGATCAAGAATAAAAATGCTGAATTTTTCTTTGAAAAAGTCTCTTCTCTACAATGAGAGAAAACGTGTGAGAGAGAGAGGGGAATGGCTAGGGTTTTGAACTGTATGTGATGAATTAGAGTGAGATAATGTCAAGCCAAACCACAATTACACAAAACAACTCCAAGAACTTTCAGCCAAAGCTTCCTTCACCATGCACAATCTCGGGCAACCCAACAAATGAGACTAAACAACAAGACACAACATGAAAATGAAAATAAACGCTACTAGAATCCAAGGCCTAAAGGTTACACCATCAGCCAAGGAGATCCACCACCAATCCTTAGTAAAAGTTGGATAAAGAAGAACAATACTCTTAAGAGCAACCAAAATTCATTCATCAAATCTGAATTTTACATGGAAAATTCAGCCCTTATATATGGCCTTACAAAAGTTACGCTAATTAAAAAAGATCTAAGCCATCCATATGGCATATAGTAACCCTAGTCAATCACAACCATACATGTGTTGGCTTAGGGAGATTTTGAAATTCAAAAGAGTTCGAATAACCTACGAAAATACAAACAAGAAACAATATTAAATAAGAGAAGTCAATCTTTGGAGAAACCAAAGAATCATGTGACTTTCCTTTTCAAGTAAGGGACAGTGAGCCGCCTAACCTTCCAACCTTGTCCATGCCAAATTGGGAAAGAGTGTGGTAGCCCTATGTTTTCTTGTCTCCCTTGCATTTAATGTTTCCACATGACCAATTAATCTCTCATTGGACTTCCCTTTTGCCACTCAAAGCACTCCACATGGGAGTTATCCCATGTGATGAGATTAATCCCAAGTGAAAGAGTAAAATGCACAAATTAGGCGACATTGGACTTGGAGAAACAAAATCCATCTTGGGCCATTTTGTTTCCTTGGACCGAGGCATCACCAAAGGCTTTATCCCCTTGGGCCGAAATATCACAAGCTTTATTCCCTTAAGTTGAAATGTTACAAGTTAATCAGACCTGCATTACAAAACTTCAAAGGGATTGAATTTTGGACCCTTCTGACTTTCAGTCATTTGAAGTATGCAAATTATGCTTTTTAGCAAGATGACCAAGTTGCCTTTCACAGGAAAAAGTGAAAGGGCTACTGAACTGTTAGGCATCATCCTTAGTGATGTATGCGGTCCACTAACAGTTGAAGTCAGAGGTGGATATTCCTACTTCATCACATTTACTGATGATTTCGGTAGATATGGATATGTCTACCTTATGAGACATAAATCTGAAGCTTTTGAAAAATTCAAAGAATTCAGGAATGAAGTATAGAATATGTTGGGCAAAAGTATTAAAGCTCTTTGGTCGGATCAAGGAGGTGAATACTTGAGCTTAGGGTTTTCTGAATACCTAAAGGAATGTGGGATAGTTTCACAACTCACCCCTCCATGCACACCCCAACACAATGGTGTGTCTGAAAGGAGGAATAAGACCTTACTTGATATGGTTAGGTCCATGATGAGTTTTAGTGATCTACCCGCATCATTCTGGGGTTATGCCCTATAGACTACGACTCACGTACTAAACTGTGTGTTGTCAAAGTCTGTAGATAAGACTCCAAGTGAACCATGGACTGGGCGAAAGCCCAACTTGTCTTATCTAAGGATTTGGGGTTGTGAAGCTTATGTCAAGAAGTTAACCTCAAACAAGCTGAACCCAAAATCTAACAATTGTATCTTTGTGGGGTATCCTAAGGAGTCCAAAGGGTACTATTTCTCATCCAGAAGAGCACAAAATTTTTGTTGCTTGTACTGGTGTCTTTTTAAAGAAGGAATTTCTTTTAAGAGGTACTAGTTGGAGAAAAGTAGAACTCGATAAAGTTCTAGAACCACAAGATACATTAGACCAAGGACGGAAAGATGTGCCACAAGAGGTGGTTGAACATTGTGAGGAGGTTACTCTACAGTCCGTGGATCAAAGTGAACCACTTTAAGTAGCACAAGAGCTACGTAGGTCTGGGAGAGTACGTCATGAGCCCGAGAGATATGGTTTTCTCGTAACTCAGCATGGTGACTGATGCATGCAAATGCAACACCTAATTTTACCTCACTAAATTCTAATGCAAAGTCGTGTAGTAGCAAAGAGCAAGTAATGGTCTTTCCCGCAGAGGATTTGTGAACTTAATTAATTATCTACTTCTAACGGGGTTTGTCACGAATTATAAAATCTCAACAAAAACTAAAAAGAACTCAAAGCAAACAATGTAAATCAAGCAATTAATGATGATAGTTAAATCAATGAGATAAACTAGATTTAAGGTTTATTCGTCACCATTAGACACTTATTTCATATAATAAAAGCACTATTTAACTTTCTACCCTTTTGATCACATCAGCTTAGAAAATACCAAACGTTGATAAGTCCCATCTCTCCTTACTGAGTCGTTGGACTAGACACGGTCATAACCCAATTCCCTATTTATTAAATAACCTAGGATACAATCTCTAGATTCAAAGTAATAAAAGCATTAAGTTGTGAGAGACCTACTGAATCAAGGCTAAACTCATATGGTTAGTTTAGTTATCTTGAGTGATTACCCCCTATGTATGCAGGCATACACTTTACCAGTAATCATTTAGGTTAATAAAGCGATTCCGTACTACACAACCTAAATTGGCATTAATAAATTAATCCTAACTATTTAATTGCACAGTTAAACAATTAAGACAATCTATCTAAACCCTGTTCACAAAGAAATAATCACATAACCAAGAGGGATCAAAAGATAAATAGATACAGATTTTATTAATCACAAGACATGTCTAAGGTTTTGAAATCACCCTCAATCACAAAATAATTAGTTCTTCATGAATAAATATGAGAACATCATTGTATTATTTATAACAAATAATAATAACAAAGAAGAAGAAAAACTTAGTGAAACTTGGTTGATGATCTCCTCCAATTCCTCTTCTCCAAGCCTTCTTTAATCTCCCTTTTCCTTCAGTTCTTCAATAATTTTTGTTCTCTCTTTTTTTATCTCTGAAAGAATTCCCCTAAAATAATGCTAAAAGACTTTTATTTATATCCCACAAGGGTTAGGGTTTTGTTTTCCTTAATTCTAGTTAGTTTCGGACTCTTAAAACCCTATTTTCAAAGTCAAAAATGGAGGAAAAATTCCCAGCTGTCGTGACTGTGCTGTGGCACTGTGCTACGGCATAGTAGCTACTGGAAAAAATGTGCGGCGGCATCGTAGCTACATGTCTGCTTCCCGCATCATTCTACTGTTCTTCAGAGATGATGATTTTTGAACTCGATGATGATGAAATTTGGAAAAGTGATAAACATATGAAATGTAGCCCTTTGATTAAGCTTTTTAACGGTTCAAGCATCGTCTTAAACCGAGTTCTACAGCTCAAGGTATTCTCAAAATACTGAGGCATGCTCAAGCTGGAACGTAATCTAGAATCATCTCTTTACTTCAACTTCCCTAACTTCTTCAATTCAACTCTGATTCTCGATCCGTTTGTTTCCAGTTGTCACAAATTCTCTTGCCAACATCATCTCTCATCCGAATATTATTTTTGAGCCTTATTTCCTGAAAACACAACAAAAATACCCGTGATCCCGAAAAGTGTCTTTATGAAACAATTAAGTTAATTCATGTGAATTAATCCTAATTTCCCACAAATGATACCTATAAACCACTAAGTATAAGTGTATTTTCAAGCACTTATAAGTGACATACTGGTCTACCAAAACAATGAACCTAGAACCTACGAAGATGCTATATTAGATCCAGATTCCGTTAAATGGCTTAAAGCCATGAAATCTAAGATGAACTCCATGTACTAGAACCAAGTATGGTTTTTGGTGGATCCACCTAAAGGGGTAAAACCCATAGGGTGATAATGGGTCTTCAAGAAGAAGACTGACATGGATGGCAAGGTGCACACTTACAAGGTACGACTAGTTGCCAAAGGTTTCAAACAAATTCACGATATTGACTATGAAGAAACCTTTTTGCCAGTTGCCATGATTAAGTCCCTCTGGATTATGCTTACTATTGTTGCATATCATGAGTATAAAATTTGGCAAATGGATGTCAAAACAACTTTCTTGAACGGAAACCTTGAAGAGGATGTGTCTATGACATAACCCGATGGTTTCGTTCTTGATGGTTAAGCTGATAAGGTATGCAAGTTGCAGACATCCATTTATGGACTCAAGCAAGCTTCAAGGAGCTAGAACATTCATTTTGATGAAGCCGTAAAAGAATTCGGCTTTATCAAGAATGATGGTAAGCTTTGTGTTTACAAAAAGGTAAATGGGAGCGCAGTGGCATTCCTGGTGTTGTATGTCGAGAAATAATCCTCCCCGCATAGGATAAAAACCTACTTCTCCAAGAGGCAACCTGAGCCAAGATTTTGTCTAAGGGAGGCGACAATCCCCAAAGGTTAGCTTAGAGGTAATAAAGGGTATACCTAAGTATTTGATGGGAAGACTACCCTTGGCAAATCCTATCAAACTTAAGAGCCCCCTCTTTTCATTGTCACTCACACCAGAAAGGAAGATATTGCTCTTATTGGGATTTGCACTCAATCCTGACCAACTTTCAAAGGTAATTAAAGCATTCTTAAGGAGAGACAGAGAAGTACCTTCAGCTTTACAAAAAAGCATGAGATCGTCTGTGAAACAAAAATGAGTCAACCCCATTTTCTTGCTTCTCCAATGAAAACTAAAGTTCGGATTAACTGCCACTCTATTCAAGAGCTGAGAGAGAACCTCCATAGCAATAACACACAAGTAGGGGATAAAGGATCCCCTTATCTCAGCCCTCTTGAGCTCCCAAAGAAACCCACCAACTCCTCATCGATAACCACTGAGAACCTAGGAGTAGTGATGCAAACCCAAAATTCTTTAGGACTTGTAAGAGAAACTCCCAATTAACCGAGTCATAAGCCTTCATTAAATCAACTTTCAAGGCATACCTTTTCTCCTTGGCCGAAGCTCGATTGTAGTTGTGCACTAGCTCTTAGCATAAGAGGATATTATCTCCTATTCTCCTATCACTAACAAAGGCAGCTTGTGCCTAAGAAGGATGGAACCTATAGGATGTGTGTGGATAGTAGAGCCATCAACAACATTACTATCAAATATAGGTATCCCATTCCCCGATTAGATCACATATTGGATGAATTGCATGGCTCCACGATTTTGTCAAAAATATACCTTAGAAATGGATATCATCAAATTAGGATGAGGGAGGGTGATAAATGGAAGACAATTTTTAAGACCAGGGGAGGGTCATTTGAGTGGATGGTTAGGCCGTTTGGTTTGTCCAATGCACCTAGTATGTTTATGCAACTTATGAATGAGGTATTGAAGCCATTCTTGGGGAGGTTTGTAGTAGTTTACTTTGATGATATATTGGTATATAATAAGGATGAAGGGAAACATTTAGGGCATTTGCAGCGGGTTTTTGGAGTTTTGAGGGAAAAGAAGTTATTTGCCCAATTAGAGAAGTGTGAGTTCTTTTCTCCTAGTGTGATTTCCCTAGGCTATATGGTTTCCAAGGTTGATATTATGGTGGATCAATCAAAGATGGAAGCCATTAGGAGTTAGTCGCAACCCACATCTATAACGGAGGTTAGGAGTTCCCATGGGCTAGCATCTTTCTATAGGAGGTTTGTTCCAAACTTTAGCACTATTAGGGCACCCATCACCGAGTGCATGAAGAAGGGTAGTTTTGAGTGGACTATGGCAGCCAATGAAGCCTTTGATGTGGTGAACAAGAAACTTTATGAAGTACCAATTTTAGCCTTGCCCGATTTCAATCATGTGTTTGAGGTGAAATGTGATGCTAATGAGGTAGTTTTTGGGGCTATCCTTACTCAATCCAAGCTCCCAATAGCCTATTTTAATGAGAAGCTCAATGACTCAAGAAGAAGGTACAACACCTACGACAAGGAATTCTATGCTATTGTGAGGCTTTAGACCATTGGAGTCATTATCTAAGGCCCAAGCAATTTTTCTTTTATTCGGATCACCTAGCTTTGAAGTTCATAAATGGGCTTAACTTGAGCTCATCTTGCTTCATTCCTTCTCCTTGGACTGAATTGACTATGGGTTTGGAATTGCCTTGCAATGTTACTTCAACTTGGGCCAATTTACTTCTAGAATCATGAATGACTTTATGAACTTTGCTTGGCTCATGTTAAGATTAATGGGCTGCCTTGAATGAGAATTCGCATCTTGATGTCATAAAGCACTTCATCTGAATAGCTCTTGCCAATGGAGAATGGTATTACTACTTGCTTGACGACTTGGATAGTGTCTCCATTGCTTAATCATTGTAGCTTGTATGGATGAAAATGATTTACAATCGGCAGACCCAATTTCTCCACAAGTGTGGTGGAGGCAACATTGGTACAACTTCTACTATCTATGATCATTGAGCAAACTTTCCCATGGATAGTGTATCTTGTATGAACCAAGTTCTCCCATTGGTTCTCTTAAGGGTTTACTTGGTATGCAACAACCTCCTGAGCATAAGCATCTCTCCACTATCGCTCCACTATCGGCTTCCTTAATAACCTCATTCTCACTCTCATCTACTTCCTCTTCTTCACTAGAATCCCTTTGACATGCATCATTAATCTCATTAATCTTTCCAAGGGCCATAACCCTTCGGTTTGGGCAGTTGGCTTGGAAATGTCCATAACCTTGACACTTGAAACACTTCTTGTTCTTCAAATCTGGCCGTGGAGTATCATTCTTCACACTTGTTTTCTCTTTTTGTGCTTCATTGCCTTTGTTCTTACCTGGTCCATATCCAACCAATTCAACAAAAAAACATGCCACAAAACCAAGTTGAAATTCGACCAAACATAAAACAAGAACAAACTCATACTTACTTGCAAATCTGGACCAAGACAAGTAGAAACACTTCAAGCATAAAGGATTACTCCACCAACTTGAATTGATTCACTACCAAATCCCCTTGCCAAGACTTGGATAAAGAATGCACAATCAAATAACATAAAAGTTCTCTCAAATGGATAAACCCATTTCATATATTTCCAAAAACTAAATGATACAATGGAATAGTTACCCTTATATAGGCAAATACAAGGATAAACAAGTAAATTACAAATACAAGAAAAATAAATAAAATTAGCTAAATATTACAAGCCATTCATTCAAAAAGTAAGGCCATGCCTATTTAATGCAAAAGAGACACAATTCCCTAATTCTAGGATCTATGTCTTTAACCACCCCATTAGTTGTCTAAGCTTACTTCCATTAGATCAAAACTAATCAATGATCCTAATTAAGTTTACTAATAAGGTTGTAAGAATTTGGGCCTTGAGAATCATGTAAATGGATCCAATAAGGCATCATGTGGATCTTCCCTTTTGGAATGCAACTTGGGCTGAATTGAGCTTTTTTAATACTTGGACTTCTTTCTTGGTGGACTTGAGCTTCCCTTGTTGTGCTTGGACTTGGAGTGGCTTGGGACGAAATGTTTAGACTCTCTCCCTCCTTGGAACTTGCTTGGCCCGAATAGCCTCTACTGCTTTCCACATTCCACAAACCAAGTGTTTTTGGAGTGAATTTCTTCAATTCAACCGAATTAGCAAGTGTTTTAGGACTTGCAATTCCTTGTCCGCTCATGTTTACAAGTGTTTTAGCACTTGTAATCGTATCACTGTACTTTAGAAGCCCAAACGTAAGGCCCAAAATTGCAAATGGGCAAGTCAACTTAAAATGGCCATAACGTTTGATTCAGGAGGAGTTATGGGACCCATGAGATATCAACCGAAAGCTCGTTTCAAGAAAAATAAGGTGGCACTTCTAGAGAAAGAATTTTGGAGAGGGTTACGCATTAGAGGGCCAGACGAAAGGCCCAAAAGCGTAAATGGACTAGTCAACTTAAAACGGCCATCAATGTTTTGAAACCCGAATGGGAGGTGACCCGTTCAGGCGACTGGGTCACGATTCGAGCGGTCTGACCGGTTCAACCACTAGGTCTAACCGGTGATGTAATGCTGACATCAACAACAAAAACCTGTTTGATGTTTAAAAATTTAAATAATGAAAACCTGCTTCTTATAACAATCTCTAAAATGAAAGACAGAAAAGAAGAGAAAGCAAAAGGAACCAAAGTGGTGCCAAATTAAACGTCACTATAGGCACTAGGCAAACTAATATACTTCTAAAATGTTCAATCTTCAAAGTATGAATTCGGCAAAGCAAGAACACACAACACATTCAGAAATTTTGTGGAAAAGAGAATGAAGTTGCTAGTAACTTACAAGGATAGTATGGCCAAGAATATTCAAGCTTAAAGGAAACTCCACTAGTTTGAATAATGCACCACCAAGTTTAGGCCGAAACTTGGATAAATGAAAACAAAGAAGAACTCATCTCCTCTAACATACTATTCATCATTCATATATTTTTCTCCCTTACAAAATGATGCAAATATGCCCACAAATACAAGCCAAGTCAAGTCCAACGAGAAATTAACCTAAACTTGTGATGTAGGTTCAGCCTAAGCCAAGGGAACAACCTTGGTCACTTCATACATCTCTGCCCACGTTGATAAGAACCTACAAGAGGAGTTAAACCATTCTGCTCAACTCAAATTGGCCACTCAAGGTGGGCCCACGTGGTCCAAGGCAAGCCTAGTCCAATTCCTAAACCCTAATCCAACCTTTGGGTTTAATACTCTATCATGGGAACCAATGAGTCAAAATGAGGGGGAAAATTCAAACTTGGGAGAAATTTCAAGCACATGGGGTCAAGAATTCGAGGAGACAACCTATGACAAAGGCAACTCAAGACTTTCCCTTTTGGGAAAGGACAATCCATGGCAAGCCGGCGGCTCTTTGTCCATTTTTCTCATTTGGAAAGTCAAAGATTATCTCAAATCAGCTTTTGTCTTGTTTAAGGAAGACTTAGACTAGCATTTAAAGCACCCATATGCTCTTGTAAACATGTAAATAATTCTCTTTTCTTGGGACGTCACATGTAGCCTTTATTTTATTATTTTATGTCTTTTAGTTTTTTTTTTTTGAGCACAATTTCTAAGGCTATTTAAAGCCAACTTTGCATTGTAATGGGAGCTTTTGATGAATGAAAATTGAACTCTTGAAGAGTCTTCTTTTATCCCTGCTTTGGCTGAACTTGGTGGTGGAATACCCAAACTAGTGGCTTTGCCTTTATGTTTGGATCTCCTGGCAGGTGGCTTTGCCTTTAAGCCTTGAGGTTGGCTATTTACTTTCTTTGTTAATTTATTCTTGTTGTGAATTATTCAGGCTCGAATGAACCTGTTCTTGCTTGTTTTTGTGTTGGTTGATTTGAACTAGCTTGACTCACTCACACTTAATACAATCAGATCAAGTGGTATCAGAGCTTAGGTTAGGGATTGAGTCTCTCAATTTAGTTTCTTTGCTGCTGTTATGCTTGAATATTGCCGGATTATCTTTGTTTTCACCGGAAAAATTTTCCCCTACCGATTTGTACCAAATCAGCCCAAACTCGCCCAAAACACTTTCTAAACACTTCCCAACTTCCTTACATACTTTACCATACATCTTAAACACGTCCCTACTTCCTTTTTGGATGGGCTTTGCATTAATTTGGCTGGAACATCTCTATTTTTCCAGTTTTGTAGCTTTAGCCTTTTTACACCATTTTAAACCTAAACACATCACCATATACACCTAAACACTTACCATACCTCAAACAATACCCTATAGCCAGAAAAACAACCCTACGAATGCTTACCCAAATCAAATATGTCCCTAATACTTTTCCAAACACTTGACCACTACTCCATGTCCAACCAAACTAGTTCATCCTCACCACCCCCACCATGGGAGTATGCCAACCTTAGGCTCCGGGAAGAACTAAATGACCTTAAGGAAGAAGTAGGAACTATTGCCTAAATGCTTAGAACCCAACAATTACACCAACATAACCTAAACCAAAACCGTAATGAGCCTTCACCCCCACCACAACTAGATTTTCATGAAGAACCCATTGACCTTGATAGTGACTTTGATGGATCTAAGATGAATGGAAGGAGATGTAGGAGGAACCATGATGATGATAGGGGATTAAAAATAGATATACTCGAGTTTGAAGGGGGGTTGAATCCAGGTGACTTCTTAGATTGGCTTAACAAAATTGAAAGGGTATTTGAGAACAAGGAGTATTCCGATGTGAAGAAGTGTAAGGTTGCTGTTTCGAAGTTGAAAGATTTTTTTTTTTTTTTGGTTAAGTAAGTAATTATATTTAAAAAAAAAAAAGAATGTACAAAGGCCTAATAAAAGGCGACCAGCCTATTTTGGGACAAGCCCCGAAAATAGGAACAAAAGAAACAAGCCTACAAACGACCATCCGCTCTTGGGGTTTATCTTAAACCATAGAGGGAGATAAACACCAAGAAGAAAGCAAAGAGAACACAAAAAAATTCCACCTAACATAGGACACCTCCCTAGGTTAGGATCGTTAAAAGAAAAACACGAGATTAAACACTTTACAAATAATACAAATACAACCAAACAAAAACCATTATGCGTAACCCTCCATAACCAATCTTCAAACGATGTCGGGAACTTAAGGAATGTCTTTGAAAATAGATCTAGGGAGGCCTCAATCATTTGCCAACTTCCTATTGCTGTAGGATGCTTTGACATTCCTAAGGTCCATAGCTTTGTCTCTCACAACACCTTTGATAGCATCAATTATGGTGAAGGAATCCTTGTAGTCACCCTTGAAAATTTGCGAATTCCACTCCCTCTAAATCCAATAAACCATAGCCCCCAAACAAAGGCTACCCAAAGTGAATTTTAAACTCTTACCTTTCCATTTCCTGGCCAAATGGGGGATGTAATCATGCCAAGGTCTAACCACATCACCAAGGTCAACAAGCATAAGGATCTTGCTCCAAATAGACTTAGAAAAAGGGTATGCAAAAAATAAGTGGTCAAGAGATTCCATAGATGAATTAAAAAAGCAACAATGAGCATTAGTAGTAGCCCCATACCTTATCAAACTGTCCTTTGTAGGTAATCCCTCCTTTATAGCCATCCATAAGATCATAGAATGTCTTGGAATAGCCTTTGAGAACCACACCAAGTCACACCACTCAACTTTTGCTCTTCTTCCTCTAATAGCC
Source organism: Pistacia vera (assembly GCF_008641045.1). NCBI lineage: Eukaryota > Viridiplantae > Streptophyta > Magnoliopsida > Sapindales > Anacardiaceae > Pistacia > Pistacia vera. The sequence continues at coordinate 384,113 of NW_022196428.1, forward strand.
TCCCAAGCTGATTTGGTAGAGAAATCCCCCGAAGGTGAGGGTATCCAAAAAATCTTGTCGTCAACATTAGAACGTGTGCATGTGAGAAACGATCACCTTGTCGTCAACATTTAGGAGGTTACTCATGTGCACCAACACCGAATGGAGTGGCATCACCTTGTATGGTTCCCAAAAGCTATTCCACGATACTCCATGGACATGTGGATGGCATGTAAGGATCGACTTCAGACCAGGGACAAACTGAGGAGGTATGGAATAGCTTCTAGCAATGTGCGCTGTTTTTGTAATCATGGCAAGAAATAATCAATCAGCTCTTTTTTGCTTGTCCTTTCACCCAAAGGGTTTGGAATCGAATCCTTAAGCTCTCTCCTCTTGGGTATGTCACCTGGCCTTGGAACAATTATGTTGAGCACATAGCTAGTAGGTGGAGGAAAAATAAGCTAAAGTACTCTATAGGGAAGCTAAGTTTGGGAGCCACTGTTTACTTTATTTGGAGAGAGATGAATAGCCTGATTTTTAGTAGGGAATGCAAGGATGCACATACTCTTTACAACTCCAACTCCATCAAGAATGTGGTGAGGGAGAGAGCTATGGACATTAGCAAGATCATAAAGAATACCTATAATAAAAGACTTGCCGAGAAATGGGGTCTCCCATGTCTATTTTTAAAACATCCCATGGGAGCTAATTATATGGTTTTTTGTTATGTGATGGGTTTTTTGTTGTCTAAGGGGATTTGGTTATATGACATCCCAGTGGGTGATTGTGCTAGAAGAGGCTACTTTGGCAATTGGAAGAGTTGGGGTGTTGACCCAGTGCTTTGTCTTTGTGTCATTAATGGGCCCTACCTTGTTAATGTCTATGTTAATGGAATTCTTCTTATTAATGCTTATGCATATGGGTTTTGTATTCTGATACTTTTGAACCTAACCCAGGGCATGTCATGTGGTAGGTGGGATTCATTGTATTCTTTAACCTCTGCTTGGTTCCATTCCTTTCACAAGAGGAATGGGAAAAAGAGAAGATTAGGGGTAGACTTAGATAGTATCATTCCTTTGATCCTAACCTAAGGCTTGTCCTGAGGTAGGTTGGCCGACTTTTAGGCCTTTTGTACATTCTTTTTCCTTTCTATAAAAGCTTACTTACCCAAAAAAAAAAAAAAACAAAACAAAAAAGAGAGGTGGTGTTACCCTGCATCATAAATAATTCTTTCCCCATAGATGCAAACAAGGGGGCCATTCGAGTGCCAATTATCAAACCAAAGAAAGGTGGTGTTACCATTGGCAATGTTACATTTGATATTCTTTCTAGCCATTTCCCTATTTTTGAGGATATGTCTCCATGACCATGTACAATTTTGGGGAATGCTTATGTCCCAAATGCTTCTATTTCTCAAAAGATGAATTCAGACCCAAGAGACCCACAAGGTCGGGTTTCTATGATTGCACTGTAATGACTTCTTTCTCTTTGTATACTTTAGAATATATACAATAAAAACACACATACTTAGCATATGAAAATAGTTGGGTCCAAATTTTTCTTTACTTATAATATATAATTCTTTACATATACTAAAATAACAAGTACAAAAACTTAGCAACGGTGGACAGTAATGCCAATTCTCTCCACTTGACGACTCTCTTCCAACCGCCACTCACCTATTTCCTGCAAAAACATGGAAAAACAATGGGGTGAACATAAAAATGCTCAGTAAGTAAATCCGTTAACTCTTCTCCTTCTTTGATTCTTTCCTTACTTAATTCTTTTCTTCTTTCTTTCAATCTTAGTTCTTTCTCTTTTCTTTCTCTGTTTCTAATTCTTACTATTCTTTCTTTCTTCCTAATTCTCGCTGTTCTTTCTTTCTATTCTTTCTATTCTTCTTTTTCTTTCTATTCTTTCTAACCATGGTGGAATACATGGTAATATGCATGAATGAAATGCATTTGCAATAATGCATAAAAATGCATTTTCTTTCTTCTTTCTATTTCTCTTCTTTTCTTTTCTTTCTATTCTTTTCCTTTCTTTCTTGTTTGTCTTGCTCAAGCTTCTCTTTTCTTTCTTGTTTTTCTTTTCTTTTCTTTGCTTGGTCAAGCTTTCTCATTCTTTCTTATTCTTTCTTTTCTTATTCTTTGTCGATCGGTCTCTGTTGATGCATGGATTTGGAACCTTGGCCGTGTGAGTGAGTACAGTCCTCATCTACATGCACTCTTGCGGATCGTACAAAATTTTTTCTTTCTTCTTAGGCCACTCAATTAAGGTGGCATGCATGTAGGAATTCTTCTTGGTACAACCCTCATCCAGATACACTCTTACGCGTCGTACAATTATTCTTCTTCTTATGCCACTCAATTAAGGTGGCGTGTATGTGGGAACTTCTTCTTAGCACTCACGATTCTCCATCGCAACAACCTATTAGTTTCTCTCTTTTTTTTTTTTAACACTTTTTCTTTCTTTAATTCTTTAGTGTTTATTCTTTCTTTCTCTTTATTCTTAAAGTGTTTTATTCTTAAAATTCTTTATTCTTTCTTAAGTTATTACACAAATACAAATATGTGCATATGGATGGCTCATGCTTAGAATTTTTTACTTAAATACACTCATGAAATGCAAATATGCAATGTTGGATAAAATTAAAGTTTCTACTCATACTCATACTTCTCTTAGGCATTTCATCAAACAATAAATGTGCATATACAAACTTTACTTTAATTATAATTCTCTTTGTTTCTTAAACCATCCAAAATAAGAGCAAAACTCCCATGTATCCTCATAATCCCTACATGGCAAAACACTCCCAAAATTCTTCCAATTCCAACCAAATTTCAATCCATCATCATACAATCAAAAACACTTCTCATACTCAATATATCCAACAACAAGCACAAATAATCATCCATCTCATCTCAATTTCTCAACAATCAGAACATATACATGCTTAAAGAAATCTCTACTCAATTGATTTCTTAAACCTTAACTTGAGTTGGAGTTTGAGTGGAATTTACTTACCTTATACTTGAGTAGTCTCCACTAAAGCTATCTACTCTTGTTGGATTCAAACCTTCTCTTAACCCTAAGGCATAGATTTAATAAGAATTCAACTTCTACACAAATAAATCTTATATATAAAGCAAGAATTCTTACCCCATGTTGCCTATTACAATCCACTCAAAATCCTTGGAGAATGGAGTGAAAAATTGAGAGACAATGGAGAAGGAGAGTGGCGGTGGAAGGAGAGAAATAAGGGTTACAAACCCTTAATATCTTATTTTATAACCACACTTTCCCATTTTGCCCTTACTCTTTCTTAGAAATTTCATCTTTGTCCCTTAATCAATTACCATAATGCCCTCATTTTTATTGTATTCTCTATGAAATTCAATCTCTTTTCACCCCCCCACAATTTCAACTAATTTTGAGTGAAAAGACCATTTTATCCTTAATGCAAGTTTAAGACATTTTCTTCATATTCTCTTAAAATAACTTTAACAAAAAATCAACTAAGGGCTATAAAACATAAATTAAATCATGTACCTCCATGTTGGGTGTTACATGCATAGTTTCCAAATATTTCTTAAAGAAGCCGCGAGGTTCCATTCCTTAGATTTCATAAACCCAAGCCCGCCCTCATTTTTGGGTACACATACCTCCTCCCAAGCTATTCTAGCTTTGTGTCTATTCATATCAACTCCAGACCAAAGAAAAGTTCACAAACTAGCATCAATTTCCTTCTGAACTGTGGCCATTCACATACTTGAAGAAGTAGCTTGTGTTCTGGTCACCCTCTCTAAGCCATTGCACTATAGATTTTTGCCTAGCTAGACCCCTTAGTTCGACTTAAAGATTTAAATTTAAAAGCTTTGGCTTTTTCCTTAAGAATAAGGTTCTCTTCAAAAAAATTAGAAGCAAGAGCATGCTAGACCCTTAGGAGGTTTTCTCTAGCTTCAATAACTCTTGTCGAGATATTCCCAAACTCCCTCTTGTTAAACACTTTTAATGCTTCTTTGACTCTCTTCCGTTTAGTAACCCAATTGATACATAGGGCTACCCCTAACTTCTTCTTCCCAAGCCGTACTAACAATGCTAATAAAACTTTCATGGTGAGCCCAAAAGTTGAAGAACTGAAATGGGATTTTCCTAGGTGAAGACATAACCCCACATTCAACCATACAAGGAGAATGATCCGAAATGCATGGGGGAAGGAAACTGGCTATGGAATTACCAAACACACTACCCCACTTTTCATTCATAAGAGCTCGATCAATCTAAGTAGTAATCCTATGTTCCCCTTCTCTCATATTACTCCAAGTGAAAAAGTTACCCATAAACCGAAGGTCCTCAAGCCTAGTCTCATTACACATATTATTTGTTAGAGTAGGTGCCTTAGAGCTAATCAATTATTGTAGAATTGACTCTTTGTAATAACGTTCATTGATCAATAAAAGGCATTTTATACTATATCGCGTAAATCATCATTGTATGTATTGATATATGTCTTTAGAATGGTAGAACCATGATGAGGGTATCAAGTGTTTCAAATCTTAACAATAGAAAATGGGCCCAAAACTTTTCTTTTTATTATATGTAATAAGTCTTTTATACACAAAGAACATCATTTACAAAAAGCCATTTACAAAGACAAAAACAGGGGAAATAGTGTAGCTATTGCTCCTCGCTTGCCGACGCCCCTCCGACTGCATTATCACCTAGATCCTGCATCCACAAAGGCAAATAATGGGGTGAGCACAAAATAACACTCAGCAAGTAAACCCTCTATCTGTTTATCCCTGTATGTAATTCTCTTAATTCTTTCCTCCTACTTTCTGTTGTCTTCTACTAAACGTCATGGCCTCATCTTACCGGAGGTATGGCCGGATGGCGTTCACATAGCACCATCTCACTCTTCCTAATTGTCGGGTGGAGTTCACACAGCACCAACCTGTTCTTAGTGACTATCGAGTGGGGATCATGAAGCACCTACCCGATTTTCGTAACTATCGGGTGGAGACCACAAAGCACCTACCCGGTTTTTGTAACTATCGGGTGGAGACCACAAAGCACCTACCCGTTCCTCATGACTTTCGGGTGACGATCACAAAGCATCAACCCGTTTCTAATAACTGTCGGGTGATGATCACAAAGCATCAACCCATTTCTAATACTCTTCTCATTCACTCTACTCTAGCACTTCTCATTCTCTCTACCCTTAGAGTAGTTGCATCCACAAAGTTCTCTACTCATAGAGCAAGTGCATACACAAAGTTTCCTACTCTTTCTTAGGTCACTTCTCAATGCACAATTAATGCCTATGGATGGTTCATCTCCACTAATGCACTTATGAAATGCCAACATGCAATGTTGCAAGAATTAAGGTTCACTACTCATACTCAAACCTCTATTAGGCATTTCATCAAACAACTCAAGTGCATAACAAAACTCTACTATAACAATAATTCTATGTCTTTCTCTAACCATCCAAAATGGGGGAAAACTCCCTCACATAGCCATAATTCCTGCCATAGAATAGCACTTCCAAAAAGGATTTCTCAATATCCTTCAATTCCATCTCAAACTACATTTCCAACCCATATCTCACTTCTCACAATTGAAGTGTATGAACAACCACAAGCAATAATAATCTCCATTTAAAACTCAATAACATAGCATATAACATGTATATAACATACATACATAATTGCTATTAAAACCCTAATCAAGAAAATTCTCAAATCTCAACTTGGGTTGGGATTTACTTACTTTGATATGGAGAGATCTCACTAGCTCTTCCATTCTCTTGGTTTGCTTGACTTTTCTCTACCCTTTAAACAATTCAACCAAAAGCCCTCAATATTCAAATATACTCAAAATCTCAAAAAACTTCACATCCAAAGCAAGAATCTTTACCTTAGGATGCCTTAGACTGATTTTCTACCCCAAATCACTCCAAAAGCCCTCTAAAAATCCTTGAACAAATGAAAGAGAATTTAAGAGGAAGTAAGAAAGGAGAGTGGCGTTGGAGAAGAAGAATGAAGTGTTTGCAATGACTTAATTCCTTTTAATGAAATTTATGCACAAGCATTCCCATTTTGCCCTTACTCTTCCTTGGGCATTCCATCTATATCCTTTGATTCATTACAAACACACCCCCATAACAACACCTTCTCCATGAAAATTCCTTACATTTTACTCCCCACTTTTCCTACTAATTAGGGGTAGAATGGTCAAATTGCCCTTAGGGAAGAAAATATCTAAAACTTAACAAATATTTTGGTCGGCCCGTCGCCGCGACGAAGAATATTATGTCGCCGCGACGAAACTGTCTAGCAGTTTCCCGTGGCTTCAATACCTCTTCGCCGCGGCAAAGATTCTTCTTCGCCCCGGTGAAACCTGGAACACTGAACTTCTTCTATTTCAACCAATTTCAGGGCAAGTATTCAACATATCACCCAATCAAAGGTCAACTAAACAATAATACTAATAAACCAACTCAAATACGAGCAAAAGAAGAACCATTAGCTACGTACCTCAAGTGGGGCGTTACAATTCTTCCCCCCTTAAAAGAATTTCGTCCCCAAAATTCATACAAATAACTCTGGGAAGCGATTCTGCATGTCCCGTTCTACTTCCCAAGTGGCCTCTTCCACTTTGTGATTCCTCCAAAAGATCTTCACTAGGGAAACACTCTTGTTCTGAAGCTCTTTAATCCTTCGATCTAAAATCTGGATTGGACGTTCTTCATATACTAGATTCTCTGTTAACTTAACATCCTCCACACTCAAGATGTGGAAGGGATCACTTACATATTTCCGTAGCATCGAGACATGGAAGACATCATGCACCCTGTTCATGCTAGGTGGTAGTGCCAATCTGTAGGCCACCTTTCCCACTCGTTGCAAGACCTCAAATGGACCTACATATCTCGGTGCTAACTTCCCTTTGCTTCCGAAGCTCATTACTCGCTTGTAAGGGGAAACTTTCATAAACACTTTGTCGCCCACTTGGAATTCCACCTCTTTCCTCTTCAAGTCGGCATAACTCTTCTGTCGATCTTGGGCTTGTTTCATTCTATTTCTGATTAACTTCACATCTTCTACCAGTTTCTGAGTCATCTCTGGCTCAAGAGCGGCACTCAACTCATCTTTTTCGCCTACCTCATCCCAATGTAGCGGAGACATACATCGTCTACCATATAAAGCCTCGTAAGGCGCCATTCTAATTGTAGACTGATAATTGTTGTTGTAAATAAATTCCACTAAGGGTAACATCTCATGCCAGGATACTCTATAATCCATGCAACAGGCTCTCAACATATCCTCGAGCACCTGATTCGTTCTCTCAGTTTGGCCATCCGTCTGAGGATGATAGGCAGTACTGAATGCTAAACGAGTACCCAAATTCCTCTGTAAATTCGTCCAGAAGGCTGAAACAAATCTGGAATCTCTATCTGATACTATAGTCTTGGGCACACCATGCAATCTGACTATCTCCTTGAGGTAAGTCTGAGCCAACTGATCTGCATTGGTGCTCTCCTTTACAGGAAGGAAATGGGCTGATTTGGTTAATCTATCCACAATTACCCATATAGCATTACACCCTTTCCGTACTCTGGGGAGACCCGTGATAAAATCCATCGAAATGCTCTCCTATTTCTACTCTGGAATACTCAATGGTTGAAGCAACCCTGACGACTGTTGGTGTTCTGCTTTCACTTGCTGACAAGTTAGACATTTAGCTACAAACTCTGCAATGTTTTTCTTCATACCTGACCACCAATAGCCTTTCTTTACATCTTGGTACATCTTGGTTGCTCCCGGATGAGCAGTGTATGGTGTGTCATGAGCCTTCATAAGAATTTTTTGTTTCAACTCCTCATTCGAAGGAATGCACAACCGATTCCTGAAATAGAGGACACATCTCTCATAAAGAATTCTGATGTCTTGCCCTCAAGCACTTGCTGAACTGTTTTTTGACACCACTCATCGGCCATTTGCTTTTCTCTGATTTCCTCCAGTAAAGTAAACTGTACCTCTAGACTGGCAACTCTCCCTGGAACCACTTCAATCTGTTCTTTAGACAATTCTTCTATTAACTCTTTCTGCTTGGTAAGCCATAATAAATAGGCTTTTCTACTCAAGGCATCGGCTACCACATTGGCTTTTCCCGGTTGATATTTGATCTCACATTCATAATCCTTAACCAGCTCTAACCACCTTCTTTGCCTCATATTCAACTCTTTTTGAGTGAAGAAGTACTTTAAACTCTTATGATCGGTGTAGATATTACTCTTTACACCATAAAGGTAATGCCTCCATATCTTTAAGGCTAAGACCACGGCCGCCAACTCTAGCTCATGCGTAGGGTATCTGGTCTCATACTCTTTCAGTTGACGAGAAGCATAAGCTATAACCCTACCTAACTGCATCAGCACGGCGCCAAGTCCCTGCAGAGTGGCATCTGTATAAATTTCATAATCTACACCCTCTTGTGGTAACACTAATACAGGAGCTGTTGTTAACCTTTTCTTCAACTCTTGGAAACTTTCGTCACATGCTACTGACCAGACAAAAGGAGTTTTCTGTTTGGTAAGAGCTGTCAACGGTTTAGCCAACTGGGCGAATCCCGCTACAAATTGCCGATAGTAACCTGCTAGGCCCAAAAAACTCCTGATTTCTTTCACTGTTCTCGGCTTCTGCCATTCAAGGATTGTCTGTACTTTACTCGGATCTACTGAAATCCCTTCCTTCGACACGGTATGGCCCAAGAATATCACCTGATTAAGCCAAAACTCACACTTAGAAAATTTAGCCCTCTCCAAAACTAAACTTATCTCCACTATCGAGATTAAATCTCGCCTTCTTTTTCCGACAGTCAATCTCTACTCCATGTCTCCCTAGGAAATCCATGCCCAATATTACATCAAAGTTGGGCATATCAAAAACTATTAATTCAACTGTTAACTCTCTACCCTGGATCACCATGGACTCTCTTAACAATATCTCTTGAGTCAGAACACTAACCCCATCGGGTAAATCTATCTTAATGGGTTGAGTCACTCTAATAGGTTTAAACCTAATCTCTCAATCATCCCATATGATATAAACGAATGAGTGGCTCCTGAATCAATTAAAGCATATAAGGGAACTGAATGAAATAATAACTGACCAGTAACGGCTAATGGACTAGCCTCTGCTTCCCCCTGTGCCACAGTAAACACTCTGGCATTCACAGTACATCCTGAACTATGTACGGTTGGTGGAAGAGGAGCTTTACAATCTCTCATCATGTGCCCTAGCTGTCGGCACCTATAACACACTCTCTGGTCCCTCAGACATTCTCTTGGGTGATTCCTCCCACATTTAGGGCAAAGAGGAAACCCTTCCGTCCGGGGCCGCTTATTCTTCCACTCTCTTCTGTTCTTCCTATACTGAAACTTTTTCTTCTGATTCTTCATGTCTTTACCTTTTACACCCTCATGTTTCTCTCTCTGGGGGGCGGAGGGTGGCTCACTTGGTCCTTCTGTCGAGGAACCTACAGGGGAAATTTTATTCTCAAAAATCTCCGCCTTCATTGCCCACCTCAAAGCCTCACTATAATTTCGAAGAGGATTGGAACTTGTCATTATATCCCGGGCTATCTCTGGCTTCAACCCATGCACAAACTTATCCCTTCTCAAAGCCGGAGTACTAACTATTCTGGGTGCAAACCTTGCAAGAGAATTGAATTTCACCGAGTACTCCTTCACGGCACTAGTCCCTTGCTGTAAGCTGATAAATTCTTAGACCTTCTCATGAACTTGGTCCTCTATTCTATACTCGACCTCAAACTCTTGCCTGAACTCTTCCCAAGTCATTGCTGTCACATCATGAGTTTCTTCCATTAATTCCCACCAAATTTGGGCATCACCTCGAAACAAGAAACTCGCATACCGGATCTTCTCCTGGTCTGACATGGGAAATAAACCATGACTTGTTCTACGGACCCAAACCACTCTTCTGCTATTACTGGATCCATAGTACCCTTAAACTCTGAGGGTTGATGTTGATTTGAAAGACCGTAAATCGGTTCAACTCTGCTCTGTACTGGGGGAGGCACCAGTTGTCCTCTTTCGACATGCGCAACTGGTGGTACCTATACGGGGGTTTCAACTCTCCCTTGTGTTTCTGCCATGACTTGCTGTATAATTCTCGGAATTCTAGCTTCATCCAAGGGAGGTGGCGTAGACCCTAGTGGGTTGAAGGTTCTCCTTCATTCACCACACCCTTACCACGATTTCGGTAACTATGCCTCATCTACAAAATAATCACACCAATGAACTCGAGAAACAATTACTGTAAGGAAAGAATTAACTCACACAGTCGGTTATAGGACGTCGTGGCGATGAGAATAGTACACTGTTCAATCCCAAAATCTTTGCTCTGATACCAAAAATGTAACAACTGCTGTAAACTAGTACAATGCATGCATAATAATAATAGAAAGTGGGCCCAAAACTTTTCTTTTTATTATATGTAATAAGTCTTTTATACACAAAGAGCATCATTTACAAAAAGCCATTTACAAAGACAAAAACAGAGGAAATAGTGTAGCTATTGCTCCTCGCTTGCCGACGCCCCTCCGACTACATCATCACCTAGATCCTGCATCCACAAAGGAAAATAACGGGGTGAGCACAAAATAACGCTCAGTAAGTAAACCCTCTATCTGTTTATCCCCGCATGTAATTCTCTTAATTCTTTCCTCCTACTTTCTGTTGTTTTCTACTAAATGTCATGGCCTCATCTTACCAGAGGTACGACCGGATGGCGTTCACACAGCACCATCTCACTCTTCCTAACTGTCGGGTGGAGTTCACACAGCACCAACCCGTTCTTAGTGACTACCGAGTGGGGATCACGAAGCACCTACCCGGTTTTTGTAACTATCGGGTGGAGACCACAAAGCACCTACCCGTTCCTCATGACTTTCGGGTGACGATCACAAAGCATCAACCCGTTTCTAATAACTAATCGGGTGACGATCACAAAGCATCAACCCGTTTCTAATAACTGTCGGGTGATGATCACAAAGCATCAACCCGATTCTTATAACTGTCGGGTGATGATCACAAAGCATCAACCCATTTCTAATACTCTTCTCATTCACTCTACTCTAGCACTTCTCATTCTCTCTACCCTTAGAGTAGTTGCATTCATAATGTTCTCTACTCATAGAGCAAGTGCATACACAAAGTTTCCTACTCTTTCTTAAGTCACTTCTCAATGCACAATTAATGCCTATGGATGGTTCATTTCCACTAATGCACTTATGAAATGCCAAGATGCAATGTTGCAAGAATTAAGGTTCAATACTCATACTCAAACCTCTATTAGGCATTTCATCAAACAACTCAAGTGCATAACAAAACTCTACTATAACCATAATTCTAATTCTTTCTATAACCATCCAAAATAGGGGAAAACTCCCTCATATAGCCATAATTCCTGCCATAGAATAGCACTTCCAAAAAGGATTTCTCAATATCCTTCAATTCCATCTCAAACTACATTTCCAACCCATATCTCACTTCTCACAATTGAAGTGTATGAACAACCACAAGCAATAATAATCTCCATTTAAAACTCAATAACATAGCATATAACATGTATATAACATACATATATAATTGCTATTAAAACCCTAATCAAGAAAATTCTCAAATCTCAACTTGGGTTGGGATTTACTTACTTTGATATGGAGAGATCTCACTAGCTCTTCCTTTCTCTTGGTTTGCTTGACTTTTCTCTACCCTTTAAACAATTCAACCAAAAGCCCTCAATATTCAAATATACTCAAAATCTCACAAAACTTCACATCCAAAGCAAGAATCTTTACCTTCGGATGCCTTAGATTGATTTTCTACCCCAAATCACTCCAAAAGTTCTCTAAAAATCCTTGAACAAATGAAAGAGAATTTGAGAGGAAGTAAGAAAGGAGAGTGGCGTTGGAGAAGAAGAATGAAGGGTTTGCAATGACTTAATTCCTTTTAATGAAATTTATGCACAAGCATTCCCATTTTGCCCTTACTCTTCCTTGGGCATTCCATCTATATCCTTTGATTCATTACAAACACACCCCCATAACAACACATTCTCCATGAAAATTCCTTACATTTTACTCCCCACGTTTCCTACTAATTAGGGGTAGAATGGTCAAATTGCCCTTAGGGAAGAAAATATCTAAAACTTAACAAACATTTTGGTCGGCCCGTCGCCATGGTGAAGAATATTATGTCGCCGCGGCGAAACTGTCCAGCAGTTTCCCGTGGCTTCAACACCTCTTTGCCGCGGCGAAGATTCTTTTTTGCCCCTGCGAAGCTTGGAACACTGAACTTCTTCTATTTCAACCAATGTCAGGGCAAGTATTCAACATATCACCCAATCAAAGGTCAACCAAACAATAATACTAATAAACCAACTCAAATAAGAGCAAAAGAAGAAACATTAGCTACGTACCTCAAGTGGGGCGTTACATGTGTTCGCATATATTTAATTAAATTATCATTATTGTTAAATGTTAATGTATATTAATTTAATTGAATTGAGATAATGATAAATTAAAATTAAAAAAATATCTTAAAGGGGATGTTTGGATACAAGGGGTGTTTGGGTTGGAGCCCAAGCCCATCCATGATGGAATAGGGTATAGTGTGCACTATATAAGTGCACACTTTGTGAAATAAATCAATTCATTCATTTCATTCACAATTGAAACACTCCAGCCCCTTGAATTCTTTTGGTTCTTAAAGGCTAAAAAGGATCTAGCAAATCCCTCTCTAGTTCCTTGAGGTTATCTTCGTGTGGACGATATTAGTTCATCCTCCACTTGGGTCGGTAGCGAAATATGTTCAGAGACAAGTTGGAGGATCCTCCAAATGTGCGTATGATTTCTTAAACTCTAAACTAAAATCTGCAGTTCTTATTTAATATATAAACTGTAAATTTATACCCTGATCTTGGTTCTAAGGAACGATCCATGTTGTAAATATTTTTGTTTTTCCGCTGCCATGTTTGATCGTTTCCTAACATTATTCAAGTCCAAAACATAATTTCTCCACTTATAAGAACCCCCTATTTTCTCATGCCCAAATCTCATCGCATTGAAATCACCCATAATCACCCATGGTATTTCCTCAAAATCTTGAGCTTTACCCATTAAGTCTCTCCATAATTCTTTCCTTTCTAGCGGACCATTAGAGCCATAGACAAATCAAAGAAGTAATTAGAGTCCAATATAACAACCTTACCATGGATGGCTTGAGTCGTAGATTGTATGATTCCAAACCTCACCAAACTAGGATTCCAAGCAACCCAAATTCTACCATTAGGGCAGCACACATAGTTATGAAATACATCCCATCCCTCAAATGTTAATGACTTAATAACCTCAAAATTCGGTTCACGAACTCTAGTTTGCAAAATACCACAAAACGCAATTTTATTGGAAGAGATTAGATGTCTAACCTCTTTTTGTTTCAAAGGGGAATTAAGACCACTTACGTTCCACGAAGCAAGCTTAATCATGGGATGCCTTGGCGTTTGGAGCTTCTCTCTCACCCTATATTCATTCCCTTTAACACACTTACCCTTATCATCACACACACCTCGATTATAAACCCTGTTATGATTAGCCACGCTAGGAACATTAATCCCACTCATTTCACCCTTATATTTTCCAATCCTACCTTCAACATTCTTATTACCCTTTTCAACACCCACTTCCCCATTATCCAGCATATTTCCCGAACTAAGAACCACAAATTGATTATTAGAGGGTTTTGTTTTACTAATTGTGTCTCTCGACTTAACAATGGGTTGCTCTTTTTTGCGGCTAGAGCTCTCACCCACATTTTGTCCTTGCACAACCACGTCCTTTGACACATTCTCCTTCCTCTTAGTCACCATTCACCATTCTTGAGTTTGAGTCAAGTTCTTGCTCTTGGCACTTTCCTTCTCAACTCTACAGGCCAAGTGACATTCCTTCAAATAGTGCCCAAAAGTTCTACACCAATGGTAGGCCCTAGGTTTCCAAAAATACTCCACCCCTATGTTTACACAATCACCATTTGGGAGGACAATTCAGGAATGAAGAAGATGTGTTGATTTCAACAGAAACTCTTGCATACTCCAAACTATCCCCAGCATCGTAATGTTATCCATGTAGAGAGTTTTACCAATAGGGCTCGCAACATAGCTCAACCACTTAGCAGTCCAAAACTCCAATGACACTCCACTAAATTTGATCCAAATCAGCACACTACTAATGCCTTCACTTGCCATTTTTAGATTCGGACGCCATTTTTTGAGGAAAAGGGGCTACCCCCCAATATGCTAAGGGCCCCCTTCCAAGGCCTCATCCCTGGAACTTTCATCATCAAATTTCAGAATAAAGCCCCTAAGTTGAAGGATTATGCATCCTTGTGGTGGGCGAATGCCAAGAAACAAAGGGAGAGAAGGGAATGATAAAGTGCAGTCATGGGAGAAAATGAAGAAACTCATGAAGAAGAGATTCTTGCCCGAAAATCATAAGCAAGATCTCTACCTTAAGTTACATACTCTTAAGCGAGGAGACACACAAAGGAGTATATTCGGGAGTTTGAAAGGTTGATGAAGAAGAGTGATGTACTAGAGCTTAAAGAGCAAACCATAGCTAGTTTTTTGGGATGTTGCAAATCTGGTGGGAGCTACAATTGTTTTGCACTTTTGAGGATGTTTGTAAGCCAGCCATTAAGGTGGAAAAGCAAAGAAAGAACTTGAAGAATTCAGCTCCAAGAAGTTTCAACAAGGGGAATTCATTCTTTAAGGGAACTACCTCCTATAACAAAGCCGAGAGTTCCACCAAGGGCAAGGGTAAGGAGAAAATAGTGGATACACCCAAAGGAGGTCCAAATGCAACTAAGATTGACCAAGGAAAATTGAAGTGCTTCAAATGCCAAGGTTATGGGTATTTTCAATCAGATTGCCCTAATAACCGAGTAATGACCTTGAGAGAGATTGAAGAGATCGAAGAGTCCTTACAAGGAGGAGATAGTGAGGAGAATGAAACCGAAGAAGAGGATGAGATAGTGGAAGAAGCCGACAATGGCAACATACTTGTCTTGAGGAGAGCTTTGCATGCTCAGGTTTGTTCAAATGAAGAGTAAAGGGAGAACTTGTTCCAAACGAGATGCACCATCAAAGGGAGGGTTTGTTCCATGATTATTGATAGTGGAAGAAACTACACTTGTGGAGAAACTAAGCTTATCCATTCTAGTCCATGCCCAACCATACAAGCTTCAATGGCTAAGCAACGGGAGCACCTTGCAAGTCACAAGACAGGTCCTTCTTTCTTTTTCTATTTGTAGAAATTATGTTAATAAGGTGTTATGTGCTATTATTCCCATGGATGCATGTCTTTTATTGTTGGGTAGGTCATGGCAATTCGATAGGGAGGTGTTGCATGATAGGAGGAGGAATACATATTCCTTTAAATTGGGGGAGAAACACATAACCCTAGCCCCACTCAAACCTAGCCAAATACACAAAACCCAACCTAAGGTAGAAAACCAAAAGGAGAACATATTCTTGAGTTGAACCAAAGTAGAGAGAGCCTTCACTAAACAAAAACTTGTCTTAGTCCTACTCATAACCAAGATTAAAGGAAATGAAAATGAGAGTAAACCACCCCCAAGAGTCCAACCCTTACTGCAAGAATTCCAAGATATATTCCCCGATGATTTACCACCTGGTTTACCACCTTTGAGAGGGATAGAGCACCACATTGACCTTATACCTAGGCCACCCTTACTGAATAGGCTACCCTACAGATGTAACCCAGAGGAGTCCAAAGAATTACAAAGGCAAGTAGATGAGTTGGTGAGCCGTGGGTTTGTTAAGGAGAGCATGGGCCCATGTTCGCTTCCGGCCTTATTAGTGTTGAAGAAAGATTGGATTTTTTTGGATGTATGTTGATAGTAGGGCCATAAACAACATCACTATTAAGTATAGATACCCCATTCCTAGGCTTGATGATATGTTGGATAAGTTGTATGGTGCGGTGATTTTCTCGAAAATTGATCTTAGGAGTGGATACCATCAGATTAGGATGAGGGAAGGTGATGAGTGGAAAACGACCTTTAAAACCAAGGATGGATTGTATCAGTGGATGGTTATGTCGTTCGGGTTGTCTAATGCTCCTAGTGCATTTATAGGGCTTATGAATGATGTGTTGAAGCCGTTCTTGGGGAAGTTTGTGGTGGTCTATTTTGATGATATTTTGGTGTATAGTAGGAGTGAGGATGATCATTTAGGCATTTGCGAGAGGTTTTCGGTGTCTTGAGGGAAAAGAAATTATTTACCAAATTGGAGAAATTTGAGTTTTTCTCCTCCAGCCTTGTGTTCCTCGGCTATGTGGTGTCTAAAGAGGGTATTGGTTGTTGTGGTGTTGCTGCAGCTATTGTGTTTTGCTGAGTTTGAGCTGCGTGGTTGTGGAGTAGCTTTGTGTTTGTTCTTTTGAGGTCTGGTTGTTTTAATGTTCTTATGCGACTTTGCTTAGAAGATTTGAAGTGGGAGTATGTTGATTTTCGTTGGGTTTTGCTGGTCACCGAAGGTCGAGGGTTGTGGCTGGAGTTCTTTTGGTTTGTTTGGCTGGTTTTGATCTCCTTTGTTTGAAAATTTGGAGTGATTCTTTGTTTGTTTCTCCCTTCTCTTCTTTGGCTAATATTTCCCTTTGTTCCTATTGGCTGGGCGATTTTCTCTTATCCTATCTCTTTGGATTTCCTTGCTTTCCTATTGGATGCTCATATTTCTTATCCTTTGGAGCGTTTGGACTGGTTAATAGCAAGCTCCATAAGTGATTTTCTTTTCCACCTCACCTCTTCCCTATTGGTTATTGTGATTGCCTTATCCCTTTTCTAACAAACTTCCACATCACCTTATCCTTTCATTTGTCTTGCCACCTCACTAGCTTGTCATCTACCATCCTGCCACGTGTGCTACGTCACCCTAGGTGCCACATCATCAAGTGAGAAAAAAAATTCAATTTTTTTGCCACTTCTCTCCCTTGCCTCCAATGGGGGCTGTTGAACTTGGGAAAAGCTCTGGTTTGAGTGCACAGCATCAAAACATTATGGAAATAAAGATTGAAACTATGAGGAATGGTCCTTTAGCGAGCCAATTAATGCCTAATGAAGTTTTGAAAGGGGCTGCCATTTCTAATAGAGAGTATGTCTAAGTCCGGTTGGTGAAACCATTTAATGGAGGGAATTCTGAATTTGAAGAAGTTGAAATTATTTGGGTGGATAGAGGAGCTATTTGTGCTGAGTCCAAGGGTGCTTTGAAGGGTAACTGGGTTTCTTCTAGGGCTGGTGAAAATGGGAAGGATGTAATCTACGATGGTGTGAATAAGGGCTGTGAGGTTGAAGAGGCACCTATTGTTATAGAAAAATCAGGCCAGAATGATGTGCTATTGGCTAATGGTGATTTCAACCCGAAGCTAGGGAGCTGCTCTGATGCAAAGGGGAGAATTTATGAAAATATGGCAGCAAAGGTTGATGAGATTTCCAAGGATTGAATAGAATTGAGAAGCCTAATGGCTGTGGTGATGAGAAACCAGTGAGAAGGGCGGAAAAAAGAGCTTGAACAAGCATTCTTGTCACAAAAAGGTCTGATATCTCCCTTGAATATGTCAAACCAAATATGAGCAAGGAAAGTGCTAAGATTAGACTATCAATCCCTATTGAAATTGTAGCTTTAGGTTAGACAAATGGAGTAATTGTCTAGTCAGGTTTTTGCTTGGGAAGAAATTGCCGTTTTACCAAGTAAAGAGCTATGTTGAGAGAAATTGGAGTCGTTTTGGAGCTGTGGGGGTCACTTCATGTGAGCTTGGGGGATATTTGCTCAAGTTCCCATATGAGGTTACTAAAATGGATGTGTCGGAGGGTGGTCCATGGTTCATAGGAGGGCAACCTTTCTTTTAGAAGTTATGGATTCCTAATTTGTCGTTAGGCATGAATGGGATTATTAGAGTACCTATATGGGCAAAATTCTATGGTGTCCCTCTTGAGTTATAGACCCCTAAGGGTTTAATCCATATAGCAAGTGTAATAAGCACCCTTCTTTATATGGACAATATTACCGAATCGGGCGAAAGGCTTGAATTTGCTAAAGTGTGCGTTGAGATGGATTCTTCGGTAGAGTTTAAGGAGGAATTTGAGCTACAGATGTCAAGTGGTGAGATTGCATTAGTTAAGGTGGAGTATGCATGGAAGCCATTTACTTGTGCTTGGTGCAAAACATTTGGGCACATCCAAAGAAAATGTCATTTGGCTCCTAAAGAAACCAAACCATTGTTACCCAAAAGGCTGACTTCTCCTCATGCAGAAGAATGGAGACAAATTGCTAGTAAGAAGAATATGAGTGTCCCTCGAGCAGTAAGTAAGGAAAGGGTAAACGGAAAGAAGGAAGGTGAGAACCCTAAACCTTGTGAGAGTATGAACCAATTTGTGGTGTTATCTGAAGAGGGTGAGGAAAAGAGAGATGTTGCCGATGGGGAGGGGAGGAAGAGAGGGAATGGTATTAAGAAGGGCTGGAAAGAGAAACAGAGTGTGGTAAAGCAGTTTTGGGGGAGGAACTCGCGAATGCCCATGAGGATAAAGAGGAGAGAACTCTAACTACCAAGGCTGTTTTCTTGAATAAGTTTGAGGAGGGTGATATGGGATCTAGCTCTCCAATTTGTCAACCTTTGGAAACCTGATGCGCGTGGATGAAAAGGAAAGATTGGAGAAGGAAAAGAGAAGCATTTCTAAGAATCAAAGGAAGAAACTAGCGAAGAAGGCGAGAACTCCACCTAAGTTACCTTTTAGCCATGGTTAAAGTTGCCGCGTGGAATGTTAGAGGGCTTAATTCCCCCATTAAACAAAAAGAGGTAAGGAATTTTATTAGTAGCAATAATTTAAGTTTATGTGCTGTTTTGGAGACTAGGGTTAGGGAGAATAATATGGATGTTGTTAGGAAAATGGTGTTCCGCAATTAGGATATGGTTGAGAACTATTGTTTTTGTGAAAGGGGGAGCATTTGGGTGGGTTGGGATGGAGATATTTTGCATGTGCAGGTTATCCAAGCTTCGACTCAAGTAATTTTTTTTTTTTTTTTTTTTGGTCAAGTAAGTAATTATATTAAAAATAAGAAAGAATGTACAAAGGCCTAATAAAAGGTGACCAGCCTATTTTGGGACATGCCCCGAAAATAGGAATAAAAAAAAACAAGCCTACAAATAGCCATCCGCTCTTGGGGTTTATCTTAAACCACATAGGGAGATAAATACCAAGAAGAAAGTAAAGAGAACAACAAAAATTCCACCTACCATAGGACACCTCCCTAGTTTATGATCATTAAAAGAAAAACACGAGATCAAACTCTTTACAAATGATACAAATAAAACCAAGCAAAAACCATTCTGCGTAACCCTCCATAATCCAGTCTTCAAACGATGTCGGGAACTTGAGGAACATCTTTGAAAATAGATCTAAGGAGGCCCCAATCATTCGCCAACTTCCTATTGTTGTACAAGCAATTCTTTGTAAGGTTAGAATATTGAAAGATAATTCCTAGTTCATGTGCTAGACATACCACATTGTTGGGCTTGAAACGAGCTTTCTGTTGACATCATATGGATCCCATAACTCCTATTGGATAAAAAGTTATGGCCGTTTTAAGTTGACATGCCCATTTAGGAATTTTGGGCCTTGCATTTGGGCTTTTGACATGCGGCTCTCATAACCTTGTGCTAGATGTTCCACGTTGTGCTTAAAACGAGCTTTCCGTTAATATCTTACAGGCCTCGTAACTCCTCCTGATCAAAACTTATGATTGTTTTACGTTGACATGCTCATCTAGGGCTTTTAGGTCATGCATTTAGGCTTCTAATGTGCAGCCCTCCCCAGGATATTTTGTGCTAGATGTTGTACGTCAACCTCGAAATGAGGTTTCCATTGATTTTTTATGGGCCCCTTAACTCCTCC
This sequence comes from Pistacia vera, assembly GCF_008641045.1. Lineage (NCBI taxonomy): Eukaryota > Viridiplantae > Streptophyta > Magnoliopsida > Sapindales > Anacardiaceae > Pistacia > Pistacia vera. Next base: position 404,145 of record NW_022196428.1, read on the forward strand.
CGTATCAAATGTTATGGCCGTTCTATGTTAACATGCCCATTTAGGACTTTTGGAAATTACGTTTGGGCTTCTGATGTGCATCTCACTCCAAAAAATCTTACCCTAGACGTGCCACATTGTTGGGCTCAAAACGAGCTTTCCATTGATATCTTATTAGCCCCGTAACTCCTTCCGAATCAAAAGTTATGACCGTTTTAATTTCACATGCACATTTAGGACTTTTGGGCCCTATAGAGGAATTCTTGTGCTAGATATGCCATATTAATATGCCTAAAATGAGCTTTCCATTGATACCTTGTGGTCATCATTCCTCCCGGATCAAAAGTTATGTCCGTCTTAAGTTGACATTCTCACTTAGGACTTTTGGGCCTTGCGTTTGGGCCTTTGATGCGTAGTGCTCTCCTAGAATACTTATGCTAGACGTTCCATGTCATGCTCGAAATGAGCTTTTCGTTGATACCTCACGGGCCCTGTAAGTCCTCCGAGATCAAAAGTTATGGCTGTTTTAAGTTGACATACCCATTTAGGATATTTGGGCCCTGCATTTGGGCTTCTGTCACGCAGCCTTCCCTGAAATTCTTGTTGTAGATGTTCAACATTGTTGGGCTTGAAACAAGCTTTCCGTTGATATCATACGGGCCTTGTAACTTCTACTGGATAAAGAGTTACTATCGTTTTAATTTGACACACCCATTAGGATTTTTGGGCCTTGCGTTTGGGCTTTTGTCTTTGGACCTATCTAGGAATTCTAGTGCTGGACATGCCACACTATTGGGCTCGAAACAAGATATCTGTTGATATCTTACGAACCCCCTAACTTCTCCTAGATAAAAAGTTATGGCTGTTTTAAGTTGACATGCCCATTTAGGACATTTGGACCTTGTGTTTGGGCTTTTGACGCGCAGCCTTCTCCAGGAATTCTTGGGCTAGACTTTCTATGTTGTTTGTGAAATGAGCATTCCATTGATATCTTACGGGCCCCGTAACTCCTCTCGGATCAAACATTATAGTTGTTTTAAGTTGACATGCCATTTAGGGCTTTTAGGCCTTGCGTATTGGCTTTCGACTCATATCTTTCTCAAGGAATTCTTCTGCTAAACATTTTACGTCAAGCTCAAAATAATTTTTCCGTTGATACCTTACGAGCCCTATAAGTCCTCCCAGAATAAAAGCTATGGCCGTTTCAAGTTGACATGCCCATTTAAGAATTTTAGGCCTCGCATTTGGGCTTTTGACATACAACCCTCTCTACAAATTGTTGTGGTATACATTCCATGTTTTTTTTTTTTCAGAACGAGCTTTCCATTATATCTTACGTGCCTTGTAACTCCTCCCAGATCAATAGTTATGGTTGTTTTAAGTTGGCATACCCATTTAGGATTTTTGAACCTTGCTTTTGGGCTTCTAACCCGTAGCCCTCTCCAAGAATTACTTTTCTAGATTTTCTACAGTGGCCTCGAAATGTGCTTTATGTTGTTATCTCAAGGGCCTCGTAACTCCTCTTGAATTAGAAGTTATGACCATTTTACGTTGACATGCCTATTTTTAGGACTCTTAGGCAGTGTTTTGGATTTTGACCCATATCTTTCTCTAGAAATTCTTGTGCTAGATGTACCATGTTGTTAGGTTTGGAACAAGCTTTCCATTGATACCTTATGAGCCCCTAACTCCTCCCAGATCAAAAGTTATGGCCGGTTTAAATTGACAAGCCCATTTAGGACTTTTGAGCCTTACGTTTGGGCGTGTGACGTGTAGACCTCTCAAGGAACTCTTTTGCTAGATGTGCCATGTTGCCGGGCTGCAAATAAGATTTTTTTTTATATCTTGCGGACCATGTAACTCGTCCCAGATAAAACGTTATAGTCGTTTTAAGTTGATATGCCCATTTAGAAATTTGGGCCTTGCATTTCAGCTTTTTACATATTGAGCTCTCTAGGAATTCTTTTGTTAGATGTGCCATGTTGCTAGGCTCGAAATGAGGTTTTCGTTAATGTCTTATGGGCCCTATAGCTCCTCCTGGATCAAATGTTATGAGGAGGACATGACCGAGTAGCCAGTTGTCGTAAAGCCAACACAAGATCCTCTTCACATTCCGGTGGGCCCGATTATGCCTTAGAGGGATGCAACGTGGCTTGTCAAGCGTATTGAAGAACTTGAAGCCAAGGAAGCAATACATGAAGCCGAGTATGCCTTAGAGGGATCCAAAAAGATTGTTAACAAGATTGAAGCCCAAATCCAAGTTTGAGGAATTAAAGAACGATTCTTGCTAGCCCTAATTGGGTCGAAGTTGGCGTCCAAGCCTTTTTTCATAGGGCTTAATAATTGTTATTTTATGTGGACTATTTTAAGTTATTTTAAGACTTATTTTGGTGTAATGGGCTAGAGCCATTTACTTACTAAAGCCCAAGTCTTTTATTATTTGAATTAGTTGGGTTTGGGTTAGTTATTAGGGTTAAGACCTATTAATGGGTTGTTAGCCTTATTTTGGGCTATTAGTTATATATAGTTGTAGGTTGTTTTGGCCGCACACTTTCCAGAGGAACAATTAAATATTTCGCTTTCTTTTTCAAGATTGCATCTTGATCTCTAGAACTCATCAAGAATCACAAATTCTTGTGGCGTTCTTCCACGAAACTTATCAATCTAAATCAAGATTGTGGCGTTTTAGATTATCTACACCAAGGTTTTAAGGATAGGTTCATTTCACATCACGATTCTTCGAATTCTGATTGTTCCTAGATCTTTACGTTCTTGACTGGTGGGTTTCTTCGCAAATCGAAGGACTTCGCATCACATTATGGCAATTTTAATTCGACATACCCATTTAGGACTTTTGGACCTTGTGCTTGGGCTTTTGATGCATAGCGCTCTCTAGGAATTCTTGTGTAGACGTTCTACGTCAGGCACGAAACAAACTTTTTGTTGATAATTTACGGCCCCCATATCTCCTCCTAGGTCAAAAGTTATAGCCATTTTAAGTTGACATGCCCATTTAGGACTTTTGGGCTTGCATTTAGGCTTATAACGTGTAGCCCTCTCTCAGAATTATTGTGCTAGGGGTTCAAAATGAGCTTTTCATTGATATCTTATAGGCCCTGTATCTCCTCTTGATTAAAAAATTATGGCCGTTTTAAGTTAACAAGCTCATTTAGGACTTTTGGGCCTTACATTTGGACTTTTGTCGCACATTGCTGCCAGGAATTCTTGTGGTATATGTGCCACATTGTTGGGCTTTCTGTTTGAGCTTCTGAATCGTAGACCTCTCCAAGAAATCTTGTGCAAGACATGCAACACTGTTTGGCTTGAAACAAGATTTTCGTTGATATCTTACGGACCCCGTAACTTTTCTCAGATCAAAAGTTATGGCTATTTTAAATTGACATGTCCACTTTGGACTTTTGGACCTTGCGTTTGGGCTTCTAACATGAAGCCCTCTCCAAGAATTCCTATACTAGATTTTCTACGTCGACTTCAAAATAAGCTTTTCGTTAATATCATATGGGCCCCATAACTCCTCTTGGATCAAAAGTTATGGTCGTTTAAGATGACATGCCCATTTAGGACATTTGGGCCCTGCGTTTGGGCTTCTGACGCACATCTTTCTCCCGAACATCTTGTGCTAGTCACACCACATTGTTGGGCTCAAAGCGAGCTTTCCGTTGATATCTTACGGGCTCCATAACTCCTACGGATAAAAAGTTATGGCCATTTAAGACTTTTCGACCTGGCGTTTAGGCTTCTTACGTGCAGACCTCTCAAGGAATTCTTCTGCTAAACATACCATGTTGTTAGGTCAAAACGAGCTTTCTGTTGATATCGTGTGGACCCCATAACTCCTCTCGTATCAAAAGTTATGGCTGTTTTAATTTGACATAGCCATTTAGGACTTTTGAACCTCGCGTTTGGGCTTCTAACGTGTTGCCCTCTCAAGGAATTCTTGAGCTAGACATTCTACATTAAGCTTGAAACAAGCTTTCCATTGATACCTTACGGCTCAAAACGAGCTTTATGTTGATACCTTAAAGGTTCAAAATGACCTTTATGTTGATACCGTATGGGCTCCGTAACTCCTCCACGATCAAAACTTATGGCCATTTTAAGTTGACATGCCCATTTAGGACTTTTGGGACTTGCGTTTGGGCTTTCTATTAGGAAACGATCATACATGGCAGCGGAAAACAAAAATTTATTTACATCATAGATCGTTCCTTAGAACCAAGATCACGGCACAAATTTACAGTTTATACATAATTTTAGAATCTGCAGAATTTCAGTTTAGAGTTTAAGAAATCATACGCACGTTTGGAGGCTCCTCCAACTTGTCTCTAAACGTATTTCGCTACCGACCCAAGATTAGGATCGAACCAGTGTAGTCCACACGAAGATCTAGAGAGGGATTTGCTAGATCCTCTTTAGCCTTTAAGAGCCGGGAAGCAATCAAATAAAATTTGATTTAGAGCAAAAATAAATCTGGCATGGGAATAGGAGAAAAAGGGTTAGAGTTTTTCTTTGTGAATGAAATGAATTAATTTCAAATTAATTCACAAAGTGTTGTACTTATATAGTGCACACTTTGCCCTATTCCATCATGGAATGTGCTGGGCTCTAACCCAACACCCCTTGTATCCAAACATGCCCATTTAGATATTTTAATTTTTAATTATCATTATCTCATCAATTCAATTAATTAATATATATATATATAATATTAATATATTATAAATATATATAAATATAATATATATAACATTTACATAATGATAATTTGTTAAATAATGCAACACATATTTAAACTAATCTCATTATTAATTTTATTAACAAATTAAATAAAGGCTACACCTCAGCAAATTTAATTGCATTGTGAAATTACCAAAATACCCTTTCACCTAAAATGACGAAAACACCCTTTTTTTAAACAGGTTCTTAAATTATCTTCTATGTGTGTGACCCGTAGGCTCCTTATCATACTGGCAGTGTGTAGTATCGCGATTAACACCAATTAATCATCTCGCTACACACAGACCAAGATTGACCCCTAGCAAGGCATCATGGCCACCCAATAGATTCGGATTCAGCGAATCAACTACCTGTCAACGATATGGTTACCGTACAATCCAATCCTTTCATCATACGTTATCTCAATGAGACCGAGGCATAGAAATAGTTTCAACCTCAATTACTCTCGATATTATGTATTCAGTTATTGGACCAATGACCTGAATTATAAACTGGATCGAGCAATAACTCAATCCCATTGTGGCCATAGTTTTAGTGTCATTGCCATTTACTGAATTACGCCGTGAGATAACTTCTCCCGTACCTGGGAATGATGAATCCTCTATCAATCCACCATAGTCTTGATACACTCCTTGATACAGCCAATCACTACCGTATTGACAGCTCTGAATAGAACTGTGTTAGGCTAGTGTCAAACTACACAATCGGTGTAGAAGGCGCTCCAGTGATCTCAAGTCTAAGGATCACATGCACCACCATTCGTTAGAGGATTTGTTCCATAGACACTAGGGTTACCATCCATATGGAATCCCTGGTGGGTCAGTCCAGTGAACTTACCTACAGCAAGCACCCATGTGTTGTACAAAGTTGTCACCAAACAACCTTGACAAGTGAGATCAGTCACTACCTTTCGATAGGGTCATTCAACACTATGATAGCCTTACCGTATTATTTGTGCCCTACTTTAGAATAATACTAGGGCTACAGACATTTCTAGAATGGCCATCTTATGTGCTTATAGGGTTCTCACTATCAAGATTTGAAACACTTGATACCCTCATCATGGTTATACCATTCTAAGGACATATATCAATACATACAATGATGATTTATGCGATACAGAATAAAATGCATTTTATTGATCAATAAACATTATTACAAAGAGTCAATTCTACAATAATTGATCAATGAACATTTTTGTTTTCCGCTGCCTCAATGGATCATTTCCTAATAGTGGTATCAGAGCGTANTTGGAGTTGGCAGCCGTGGTCTTTGCATTAAAGATTTGGAGGCATTACCTTTATGGGGCCAAGAGTAACATTTACACTGATCATAAGAGTTTAAAGATTTCTTTACTCAAAAGGAGCTGAATATGAGACAGAGAAGGTGGTTAGAGCTGGTTAAGGATTATGAATGTGAGATCAAGTATCAACCAGGGAAAGCCAACATAGTAGCCGATGCCTTGAGTAGAAAAGCTTATTTGTCCCGGCTCACTAGGCAGAAAGAGTTGATAAAAGAGTTTTGCAGAGAGCAGATCGAAGTGATTCCGGGAAGGATTTCCAGGTTAGAGATTCAGTATACTTTATTGGAGGAAGTTAAAGAAAAACAAGTGGCTGATGAGTGGTGTCAAAAAGTAGCGCAACAAGTGCTTGAGGGCAAGACAGTGGAGTTCCACGTAGTTGATGGTGTCCTCTATTTCCGAAATCGGTTGTGTATTCCTCCAAATAATGACTTGAAAAAGAGAATTCTTTTAGAGGTTCATGACACACCGTACACTACTCATCCTGGAGCAACCAAGATGTACCAAGATGTAAAGAAAGGCTATTGGTGGCCAGGTATGAAGAGAGATATAGCAGAGTTTGTAGCTAAATGTTTGACGTGTCAACAGGTGAAAGCAGAACACCAAAGGCCGTCAGGGTTGCTTCAGCCACTTAGTATTCCGAAATGGAAATGGGAGAGTATTTCAATGGATTTCATCACAGGTCTCCATAGGGTACAAAGAGGTTATAATGCTATATGGGTGATTGTGGATAGATTAACTAAGTCCGCTCATTTTCTTCCAGTAAAAGAGAGTACTACCTCGGATCAGTTGGCTCAAATTTATGTGAAAGAGATAGCCAGGTTACATGGTGTACCCAAGATCATAGTGTCAGACAGGGATTCTAGATTTGTTTCAGCTTTCTGGGTGAGTTTACAGAGGAATTTGGGTACCCGTTTGGCATTTAGTACTGCCTATCATCCTCAGACGGATGGCCAAACAGAGAGAACAAATTAGGTGCTTGAGGATATGCTGAGAGCTTGCTGTATGGATTATAGAATGTCCTGGCATGAAATATTACCATTGGTGGAGTTTGCCTACAACAATAGTTATCAGTCTACGATTAAGATAGCGCCTTATGAGGCTTTGTATGGTAGACGATGCAGGTCTCCACTACATTGGGATGAGATCGGTGAAAAAGATGAGTTGAGTACCGCTCTTGGGCCAGAGATGACTCAGAAGATGATAGAGGATGTAAAATTAATCAGAAAAAGAATGAAGCAAGCCCAAGATNTTAATATTTCTCATTTCTTTCTATTTGTTCTTTAACTTTAATGTTCATTATTGCTCTTTAATGCTCTTATGAGTATGTATGCATGTAGATGGGCTTATGCTTATTAGTCTTTCTAAATTCACATGTTTTGATGCAATAATGCAATATGGAATGTAAACATGTCATTCTCTATCATCTACAAACTCATCTCAATATAACAAATAATCATAATCATGTATGCACTTCTCTTTGACATTTCATCAAATAATTTATATGCACACATCAACTCTAATTTGGCTCCATTTCTACCTCTCTTCTAGGCCACCAAAATTTGGAATAAAACATACCAAGATTAACATCAAACCTGTCCAGGATTCACACTCCATAAATTCTACTCCAATTCTTCCACAATTCATCCAAACTCTCATCAAACATCAAGTACACAAACACTACTTCTCATGGATAAATTCTAACCATCATTCAACACCCATTCCATCAACAATTCTTCATATATAAGCACATACATGCATAAAGGAGGTTCTCTACACAAGTTTACTCCAATCATAACTAGGGTTGGATTTACTTACCGTAGATGTGAGCAATCCAACACTTTAGTAGTCTTCCTTGATCCAACTCTCTTTCTCTTAAATCCTATGAACACAAATCATAAGAATTCAACACTTTAAAAATTTAATCTCATATCTTAGTGCAATGATCTTACCTAAGGATGCTTGAGATTGAAATTCCACTAAAAATGAACCAAGATCTATGAATTTCCTTGAAAAATGATTGAAGAAATTTGAGAGAGCTTGGGTGGAAGGTGGCATGAATGGAGGAGAAGAAATGGCTAGGGTTTATTCTTTAACTCTTAATATAACAAAATATTACTTATAGTTTCCCATTTTACACTTGCACTTTCTATGAAATTCCATCTATGTCCCTTAGTCAATTACCATAATGCCCTCACTTTTATTGCATTCTCCATGAAATTCTATCTTTTTTCACTCCCCATTTTTTCAACTAATTATGCGTGAAAAGACCATTTTACCCCTAATGGAATTTTAAGGAATTTTCTTCACACTTGTTCAAGATAACTTTAACAAAATTCAACTAAGGGTATTAAGGCATAAGTAAAGCTACGTACCTCAATGTGGGCATTACATTCTGCTTGTTTGTGGGTGGTATGGCATAGAGATCTTGTGGGTGACGTTGTATTTCTTCAAGGTAGCCCAAAATGTACGGTTGCAAAAATGAGTGCCCTCGTCACTAATTATGGCTCTAGGTGTTCCAAACCTTGCAAAAATGTTAGATTTTACAAAATCTACAACAACTTTAGAATCATTAGTCTGGGTGGCCTTTGCTTCTACCCATTTAGGTACATAATCAACAACAAGTAAGATATAAAAGTAACCATAAGAAGATGGAAAGGGTCCCATGAAATCAATACCCCATACATCAAAAATCTCAACAAATAAAATCAGATTTTGGGGCATTGATTTCTTGGGCCTAAATTACCTAAGTGTTGACATCTATCACATGTTTTGCAAAAACAATATTCGTCTTTACAGAGTGTAGGCCAATAGAATCCACTCTCAAGAACCCTGAGAGCTGTCCTCTTTACTCTGAAGTGTCCTCCACATGCATAGGAATGGCAAAAAGTTAAAATTGAATTAAATTCACTTTCACTTTCGGAAACACACCTTCTTATGATTTGGTCGAAACAATATTTCCAAAGTTATGGATCATCCCACACGTATTGCTTGGTGATCTTTTTCAGTTTGTCCTTGCTAGCACGCAACATGTTGGGTGGGGTTCTCTTGGTTACTGTTGACCAAAGTTAGAAAAGAGTGAGAGTTGGTAAAGTTGTAAATTCCACTTTCTCTTCTTATCTNCACTAGGAAAGTCAACGGGCTTTCCCGAGTTAATAGTGAAGGCTATTAACTTGAGTAAAATAGTGGGAGCATCGTTTAATAAAAGACCATATTAAATAATAATGAATTTTATAATGACTTTATCTTTTCTGCAATTGTAGATTCACCAAAATGAGCATTATGAACCTACGACCAATAATTGAGAATGAAAATAGGTTGGAAGGATCCAATTTCTCAAACTCGTATCGTAATCTTCCGATTATACTCAAGTCGGAAATGAAATTGTATATCCTTGAAAAGTCATTCTTGGTTGAGTCTGATCTTGATGCCACTCAGGAAGTAAAGGATACTTATCAAAAGTTCCTTGATGATGCTGATGGCGTTCAATGCTTGACGTTAGCATCGATGACACCAGTGCTGCAAAAGCAGCATGGGAATATGGACGTTGCTTCTATTATTCTACACCTCAAGGAGCTTTTCAAAGGAAATGCTCAACATGAGAGGTACAAGGTGACAAAAGCACTGTTTGGGAGTCGTTTGACTGAAGGAGCCCAAGTTGGTCCTCATGTGCTCAAGATGATCGAGCACATAGAGAGACTTGAGACTTTGGGATTTGAGTTAGATGTAGAATTACAAATGGATTTGATTTTGCAATCCTTGCCTGGCTCTTATGCACCATTCACAATGAATTTCAATATGAACACGATGGTGAAAACCCTATCAAAACTTTTGAACATGATGAGGACTGTAGAGAAGGACTTGAAGAAGTCCAAGCCTATTTTACTGGTTGCTGCCAGTAAAGGAAAGGGTAACGGCAAGGGTAAGGCCAAGGCCAAACCCAAGCCTAAGCCCAAAGGACAGGTTGATCTTGGGCCTGAGAGTGGCATAGGGAAAGGCAAGGTAGTCTGCTTCTTTTGTGGCAAGCCTGGCCACTAGAGGAAACACTGCAAGGCTTTCCTTGCAAGTAAGAAGAAGTTAGACGCTACGACTTCAGGTATGTTTATGATTGAGATTAACTTCTCTCCCTCAACATCTTGGGTCATTGGCAGAGGATGTGGTACTCACATTTGTACTGATGTGCAGGGACTAAGGTAGAGTAGAGTGATCGCCAAGGGAGAGGTGGACCTGCAAGTTGGAAATGGAGCACATGTGGCTGTATTGGCTATAGGGACTGATGAGAATGCAAAATGTCATATTTACCCCCCTTAATGTCTAGTATTTTATACTTATTTGTTGCCTAAATGTACTCATTATTATTCTATTTTGATTTAGGATACAAATGGAGGTGTTAAATGCAAAACAGAACTAATTAGGTGAATTCAGACAGTTTTGACATCGCTTCGTAATCTGGGCATAACTCTCTCATTCGAGCTCTGATTGAGATGATTCAAAATTCTGGGGAACCCTAAGAAAGATATCTAAAATGTTCATGTTTNCACATGAGTTGTAATGAAAAGAAAACTTTGGGCCCAACTTTTCTATTGTTATTATTCTTGCGTCAATATCTGAGTGTATGTTTAGTGATATCTCTAAGTGTCAGTTTGCCACTGAAATTTGGTATAATCTTGAACATGAGTTTGTTACTGACTCCAAAGCAAGAGCACTTCATCTAAGGAATTTACTTCAAACTACTCAGAAAAGACGTATGAGTGTTAGTGAGTTTGTCAAGAAAATGAAAAGTTTTGCTAACAATCTGTCGGGAAGTGGTCAGGTGGTTAGTGATGAAGATCTACTTCAATATGCATTAGATGGCCTTGGGCCAGAGTTTGATACTGCTGTAGTTAATCTGACATCTCAGATTGAGACTAAATTTGACTCAGTGTCTTTGCAAGAAGCTCAATTTCTGCTCCAGAAATATGAGATGAGACTGGAAAAGTTTAATAGTGTTGATTTTCCAAATAGTTTAGTGCATATGGCATCTCTCAGTAATTCTAATACTTCACCATTGCTTTCTATTGGTACGAAGGGATCTCTAAATCCTAATGATGTTGCTAGAGGTCACCACACAATGCATCATGTATCTGCTCTACCGCATACTCTGCCTCCAGCACTAGTTTCATCAAATTATTCATCAGCTTACTCAGCTTATCCATCAGCACCAACTGGTTATTCTGCTCCAACTTATCCAGCCTATTCTTTTCCTGTTACACACATTAAGTCACTGTTTCCCTCTGCACATCAGGGTCAATTTGGAGGGCCTCTTGGTGCTGTCTTTCCAGTTTGTAGAGCATCTGGTTATAACTTTGGTAGAGGTCGTGGCAGAGGTGCTGGCAGAGGTGCTGGCAGTGTGTCAAGTCTACAGCAAAGTTGGTCACACAGCGGCACAATGTTATCATAGGTACAATTCAACCTATAATGGGGTTCCACCTGCTCAGTCTCAGTTTGGTACTCCTGCTCAATCTCAGTTTGGTGCCACAGCAACTTAGTATGGAAGTTCTCATCCTCAGTTTACAAATTATGGGGATCCTGGTTCTCGGTCAAATTCTGGACTTATTAGAGGTGTCACTTTTGGGAACAATTTGCCTCATGGACAGGGACATCATTCTGTCTCCTCCACTTAACAGCAATCTTCATCACAGCCTAGTCTTCCTGTCCCAAGCCAACAACTAAACTCATCCACTCCTAATTAAGCCTACTTTGTATCTCATCAAAGTCCATCACCAACACCCAACTCTCTCATTTCTATGCCTATTTCCACCACCACACCACCTGATCCAGCCTAGTACATGGATTCAAGAGCTACCGATCATGTCAGTTCTGATCTATATCACTTGGTAGCCAGCAGAAACTATGAGGGTACTGATCAATTACAAGTCAATAGTGGTGAGTCTCTTAATATCTCCCATGTTGGTTTTTCTTTACTACCTAGTGCTTTACACTCTAAATGCTTGTATTTAAAAAACGTTTTATGTGTACCTAGCATAACTAAAAATCTTCTTAGTATCTCAAAATTTACAAAAGACAATAATGTGGTAGTAGAATTTAACTCTGACTGCTGTCTTGTTAAGGACAAGGATACCAGAACAATGCTTCTGCAAGGAGGTCTTAAAGCTAGTCTGTATCAGTTGCATATTCCCTCTAGTTTGTCATCTTCTCCTATTCCTGTTCATATTTCACCTAAGAGTACTGAGCAACTAGCTCCTAACAATCTGCATCCTTAAGTCTTCAATTCTATACTAGATAACAGAAATCTCACCTCTAGTGTCATTTCTGAATGCAAATTGCCAATTACTGATGATAAATGTAATCTGGAAATTGTTGACTTCTACACACAAACATGTTCTTTTGATAATGTTTCTAGTTGTAATTCCAATTCAATAAATAAAACTAATCACATTGTTATTAATAAGTATTCTGATTGCAGTTTTGATGATTCTCCTATGTTACACTCTGAATTGTCCAATGCTCCTGCTAATTCTTGTGTTTATGATTCTAATGCTTGCACTGTGTTATCCTCTGACTTGTTATCTGCTGAATTGTTAACTGTTCATAATAATACCACTGATCACACTACTAATAACACTGATTACACTACTGATTTTACTTCATTATTTTCTGATTTGTCACAGAATCGCATCAATAATAATTCTGTCAGATTTTGCAGCCTATTGTGTCCTTTGCTTTACACGTTAGTAGCACAACTACTGATATATCTCTATGGCATAATAGGTTAGGTCATCCATACACTCAGGCTCTTCATAAAATTATGTCTCACATTCATGTCAAATTCACAGAATCTGCCTCCTCTTTGCCTTTTTGTGATGCATGTAAGTTAGGCAAGTTACATAGGAATAGTTTTCCTCTCTCCCAATCTAGAGCCACTTAACCTCTTGAACTTATCCATAGTGATGTTTGGGGCCCAGCTTCAATGGCATCTATTGAAGGTTTTAGGTATTACATTCATTTCATTGACGATTATAGTCACTTTACTTAGATATTTCCTTTACGAACAAAAGCTAAAGTTAACTCCACATTCATTAGGTTTCATCATTTAGTTGAAAGACAATTTAATAAAAAACTCAAGTGTTTGCAATCTGATCAAGGGGNCGAAAAGTGCATTTATGAAACAATTAAGTTAATTCATGCGAATTAATCCTAATTTCTCACAAATGATACCTATAAACCACTAAGTATAAGTGTATTTTGAAGCACTTATCACAACCCCCAACTAGCTTCTTGCTAGTCCCTGGCGAACTAAGTGATAAAAATATGTCTTCTAACTTGAAATTAAAATAAAATAAACATAAATCTAATCTACCCCAAATCACTTCCGTCGATTGTCACAGTTGCATTTAGCATATGCAAGAAGCCTTTGAACCCCTAGGTGGTCTTAGTTGGATGAGTTATAGTCTCGTGAGGGTTTCCAGCGATGATACCCACAAACATCCATACTAAACCTAACCTAGACTCAAAAATTAAAAACAAACAAACAAAACATTAGTCTCCGGATATACATTCGTCTCAAAAATTGCATACAACACATAACATAAAGATTAGTTAAACTTCACCCAATTCCAAAGGTAACTCAAAAATCAATTTCATTTTCATTATCAACTCTCACACATCAATCATTCCACAAACCCGTTAATCTCAAAACCCGGATGATCACATGCACAAACTTCACAAACAAAGAATTGATTTCAAAATTTTGAAAAATATAATATAATGTACAGAATCAAATTCCATAGGCTCACTTTTCAAAATATTCTCCACTAATGTCGAATGATCACACTACCTTAGATCAATAGGTATTTATTAAGCTTGTAATGTTAGGCTAGGTTATGAGGTTATGAAAGAATGGAAAAGATAAGCAAAAATAAGAGACTCAATCCTATTTCTTTCAAACACTTTCATTCACGCACCATCATTCTTTTTTACACCCAACTTTTTCCACCTTTCATCAAAAATAATTCTATTGCATCATTTATGCTTTGCGATGTTTCTCAATACTGTTTTTTTCTTTCTTTCTTTTCTTCTTCTCCTTTTTTTTTTTTTTTTTTTTTNTTCTTCAGTTTTGCAATTTATCTCACCATATCAAGCTTTGTTTAATAAAATTCCCTTGTATACTTCATTAAAAGTCTTTGGTTATGCTTGTTTTCCCTATTTGAGAGATTTTAATAAACACAAACTAAATTTTCACTCCTCCAAATGCGTGTTTGTTGGTTATAGTCTCATTCATAAAGGGTATAAATGTCTCACTGCTGAAGAAAAAATCATTATTACTCCTAGTGTTTAGTTTAATGAAACTCAATTTCCATTTATTACTGGTTTTCTTCATCGTCTTCAGCCTGTTATTCATAAAGCCTCCATTCACAAATCTTCTGACATTCCACCATCCAGTTATCCTTTTGTTTCTATAAACTGTGCAACTGGTTCTAGCGGCAAAGATTCTTTAGCAGTGCCCTGTTCTCCACCTTGTACTTCTACAGCAGTTGGTAAGCAAATTCCTTACTCCATTGCTTCTTGTTTTAGTAAATCTCCTGATTTGTCACATAATTTCAGTTCTAGTCATAATTCTCAACCTGTCACACTCTCTAAGTCTCTTACCTCTACCTCTGTTTCACCATCCTTATCCACATCTTAAACACCATCTCACAAGTCTCAAACACAATCTGCACAGCCTGCTACATATACCTCAAACTGTCCAGTTAACCCTCTAGTTGTGGATCTTACTTGTTTTCCATCTATACCCGTTAAATCCATGTCCTCAATCACTTCTAACACTCAATCCCAACTTCCTCTGCCTTGTGAGAGCACTAACTGCAGTCTTGTAATTGATTTGTCATCCTCTCAGTTTCCTACTTACTAATCACATCCTTCTTCCACTACATCAACATCAACAACATTAAATACACCAGCCACCTATCCTTCATCTGTCAATATCCATCCCATGATCACTAGAGCTAAACTTGCTTATCAAAATAAAGCCAAACCTACTGATCCAGACAAAACTGTCCTGATTGTCTCTACACCTTCTCCTGTTTAACCTGAACCCACTTCAGTTAATGAAGCTCTTGCTTGTAAAGAGTGGAGAGAGTCAATGCATGATGAGTTCACTGCCCTTATGAGAAATGAAACATGGAGTCTTGTTCCCAGGACTTATGACATGAATATTGTTGGGAATAAGTGGGTTTTTCGAACCAAGTATCATGCTGATGGTTCATTACATAAATATAAGACTCGGTTAGTGGCAAAGGGCTTTCAACAAACCCCTGGTTTAGACTACTTTGAAACATTTAGTCCAGTGATTAAACCCTCTATGATTAGGATCATATTTACTCTTGATGTGTCCAAAGGATGGGATATTCAACAAGTTGATGTCAATAATGCCTTTCTCAATGGAGTTTTGAGTGAAACAGTCTACATGAGTTAGCCTACTGGGTTTGAGCATCCTTAATTTGCTTCTCATGTATGTAGGTTTAATAAAGCCTTGTATGGTCTTAAACAAGCACCGAGAGCCTGGTTTGACAAACTCAAGCAAGCTTTGTTGAATAAAGGATTTCAGAATTCAGTTTCAGATTCCAGTCTCTTCATTCTTAAGGAAACAAATCAGGTCCTTTACATCCTCATTTATGTAGATGATATACTTATTACTGGATCTGACAATGCTTCTATTTTACAACTTGTAAAAGATCTAAATAGTGAATTTTCTTTAAAAACACTTGGGTTTGTGAGTTACTTTCTAGGTTTAGAAGCTACTAGAAATACATAAGGCATACATTTGAAGCAAACTAAGTATATTGGTGATTTATTAACTAAAACTAGAATGCAAGATGCTTATCCTTGTCCAACTCCAATGGCTGCTGGTACCAAGCTTTTTTCTTCTGATAGTGAGTTGTTCAAGGATCCTAGTCTATATAGAAACGCCATTGGAGCTCTACAATACTTGACTTTGACAAGACCAGATATAAGCTTCACGGTTAACAAGCTTAGTCAATTTCTTCAAGCTCCAACTAAACTTCAATGGATGGCCTGCAAAAGGGTATTACGGTACCTTAAAGGCACTCAGTTTCATGGATTGCAATTCAAACTAGCAACTGCCCTTTGTGTTGAGTGTTATACCGATGCAGATTGGGGAAGTAATCTTAATGATAGGAGGTCTACAAGTGGGTATTGTATTTACCTAGGACCCACTCTCATTCAATGGAGCTCTCGTAAGCAGAAAGTTGTTGTTTTATCCTTACCAGAAGCTGAATACAGAGCCCTTGCACAGACTGCAACTGAATTAGGTTTGTTAGACAGCCTGTTCTTTGAGATAGGAATCACATTAACTGCCACTCATGTGATTTGGTGTGATAATCTTAGTGCAGGAGCTTTGGCAGCTAATCCTGTATTTCATGCTAGAACTAAGCACATTGAAATAGATACACATTACATTCGAGATTAGGTTTTAGCCAAGAAAGTCATAGTGCAGTATGTTCCATCAAAATTGCAGATTGCTGATGTGTTAACGAAGTCTTTATCAGTAGCTCAATTTCAAGAGCTGAAACAGAAACTCAAAGTTGTTGAGGTGAAGATTTGTAACACCCGCTTGAGGTACGTAACTCATATTTGCTCATTTTGCCCTTAAAGTTGTTTTTGTGCCCTTTGTTAAGTGTGTATGTGTTGAAATTGCTTGAATGCCCTGAAATTGGTGAAGTCTTGTTGAAATTTGTGAAAGGCAGACTTCATCGCGGCGAAAAAGACTCGTAGCCATGGCGACGTAGGCCCTGGAATTTTTTGCCGAGGTGAAGAATTCTTCTTCGCCGCGGTGAAGATTCGGCTAAAAAAATTTATGAGTTTCTAGAGAATTCTTTCTTTGGGGCACAATGACCATTCTACCCCTAATTAGCAGGAAAAGTAGGGAGTGAAATGCAAGGAAATTGCATGGAGAATAGTTTAAATGGGGGTGCATTTGCAAAGAATTAAAGGGCAAAGTTGGAATTCCTAAGAAAGAGTAAGAGTAAAATGGGAAAGAGTGGAGAAAATATGAGATATTATGGGTTTAGCTTTAGAAACCCTTTCATTCTTTCTTCCATCCTTCAATTCTCACAAGCACTTAAAGGTAAGAATCCTTACTCTAGATGTGAATTTTTATTAGTGTAAGAGTAGGATCCTTACTAAGTTTGTGTTTAAGGTTTAAGAGAAAGCATCAAGCCATCAAGAGTAGAGAGCTTAAGTGGATTCTACTTGAGTATAAGGTAAGTAAATCCACCTAAGTTGTGATTTGCATGATTGAATGATGTATAGAAATTTATATATGATTAATGCTTGAATTTTTATGTTTGAAATGAGTTGATGGATTTATGAATGAGTTCAATGTTGATTTATGGAGAGATTTCCACCATGATAAGGGTGGATTGTGTTGATAAAATTTGATAGAAGTATGGATAGATTTAGAAGAATTTGAGAGGAATATTTGAAGTGTGTTTTCTTTTCAGGATGTGTGATGATTTAAAGGAGTTGAACTCCAATTTTGGATGGTTAAGAAAGAAGTAGAATTATAGTTAGAGTACAGTTTAGGTATGCACACATATTGTTTGATGAAATGCCTAAGAGAAGCATGAGTAGAAGTAGGAACTTTATGCAACATAACATATTTGCATTTCATGAGTGCATATAAGAAAGATTCTAGGCATGAGCCATCCATATGGATATGTTTATATGTGTAATCATCAAAGAAAGAAATATGAGTGATGAGAAAGAAACACTCTAAGAATAAAGATAAAGAAAAGAACTAATTCTCTTAGAATAAAGAGAAAGAAAGAATTAGCACTAGAGAATAAAAGGAATAAAAAAGTGCTAAAGAAGAGAAAATAGAATAGGTTGTGCGATGGGGAACCCATGAGTGTAGAATTACCTGCATGTAAACCGCTGTGAGAGAGCGATCTCCGCCATGAGAGAGCGGAATGAGAATGAGAAAAAGAATTCGTATAGCCCGTAAGAATACATGCGGATGAGGGCTATACACGAGAGAGAATACACTCACATGGCCAAGGGTTCTGAATCCATGCATCAACCAAGACCGATCGGCAAAGAATAAGAATGAGAAAGAATGAGAAAAGAATAAGAAAAGAATAGAAAAAAAAAAATGCATTGCTTTGCATTAGTGCATATGCATCTCATCCATGCATGTTATCATGATATCCCATATGGGTGATGAGAATAGAAAGAAAGAAAAGAACAGTGAGAACTAGAAACAGAGAAAGAACAAGAGAGATTGAATAAGAGAAAGTGACAAGAGTAAGGAAAGAATTGAAGAGTGATACACGGGGATAGTGGAGTAGAGGATTTACTTATTGAGCATCTTTGTGCTCACCCCATTGTTTTCTATGTTTTTGCAGGACATAGGTGAGGACGTGGTCGGATGGACGTCGGCAGGCGGGGAAACTTAGCTACATTGTCCACTGTTTTGAGAGTCCTTTTGTACAATTGATATTGTACTATGTAAAGAATGTATATTTTAAGTAAAGAAAATTTTTGGGCCTAACTATTTGATAAGTATACTTGTATTTTTATTAATCTATTGTATGAATATGATAGTAGAAAGAAGTCATTACAAGATTTCTGCTGGGAAAGTCTAAAGTCTGAACTGATAGTTAGCGGTGCTGTTCTGAATTTATCTGTAACACTGAAATATGCTGAAAGAAAAATGGCAGTCTGTAATGTTGAAATGTGGTGTTCTGAAATGGTGCTGCTCTGTGATTGATTGATCTAAATTGTTCTGATGTGTTGGTTATTCTGAATTGTTCTGATGTATTGGTTATTCTGAATTGTTCTGATCTATGTTGGTTCTGAATCTGTGTTGATCGATCTACAGGGCTGCTCTGTGTTGTTCTAAATTGTTCTAATCTGTGTTGATTGTTTTGATTTGTGTTGATCGATCTGAAGGGCTGCTCTGTGTTGTTATGAATTGTTCTTATCTGTGTTGATTGATCTGAAAGGCTGCTCTGTGTTGTTTTGAATTGTTCTGATCTGTGTTGATCAATCTGAAAGGCTGCTCTATGTTGTTCTAAATTGTTCTAATCTGTGTTAGTTGTTCTGATCTATATTGGTCGATTTGGAGGGGTGCTATGGAGATGATTGTTCTGAAGTGGTGCTCTGTGTTAATTGGGCAAATAGAAGGTTAGATGATGAGTCTGCAGATATGGAGAAATAGATTATGGTGATTCTGTGAAAGTTTATAACTAAAGAAGTTGATGTTGCTGTGGAGTTGTTTGGTTATGGTGATTATGCAATTTGAAGTTTTGGTTTGGATTATGATGGTTTTGCAATTTGAAATATGGGAAGAAGTTGATGGTAAAGTCAATAATGGTGTATAACATTTTGAAGATAATGTCTGAGTTGTTTGGTTATTGTGATTATGCAATTTGAAGTTTTGGTTTTGGATTATGATGATTCTGCAATTTGAAATATGGGAAGAAGTTGATGGTGAAGTCAATAATGGTGTATAACGTTTTTAAGATAATAACTATAGATTTCATACTGGAGTTTGAAGATAATGTCTGCAGATTTCATACTATAGTTTTGAGTTTTGAAGATAATAACTGCAGATTTCATACTGAAGTTTGAAGATAATGTCTGTAGATTTCATAATTTCAAAATGAAGTCTAAACTTTTTTTTTTCTCTTTGATCTGAAGGTGTAGTGCAAACTCAGAAACTGAAGTACTTATCTTTACTGATTTGAAAGAAAATGCTTATTTGGTTAAATTTTACCTTAGCTGTATTTAAAGGAACTGTTAGAATCTCTTAGATGCAAGATTGACACCCCAGCTGTGTTTGAGGGGAAATGTTGACCAAAGTTAGAAAAGAGTGAGAGTGGGTAAAGTTGTAAATTCCACTTTCTCTTCTTATATCTAAAACGTTGTCGTTTTAGAGTCTCTCTTATTTCATGTAAAAGAGAATCTTTTTCTTGTATCGGTAAGTAAGAAACAAAGACGAATTTTATGTTACACAGATTTACTTCATTTTCGTTTTTTCTCTTTGAATCTCACAGTTACTATGTAATTTACTATATCTACATACCATGGTCCCAAGGATGTCATCGCAAGTAATTGTTCATCTGGAAAATCATCTTTCAATGGAAGAGCATCTTCTTGGTTTATTAACCTACTTAAATGGTCTGCTACAATGTTCGCACTCACTCTTTTGTCTTTGATTGTTAGGTTGAACTCTTGTAGCAATAGAATCCACCTTATAAGTCTTGGTTTAGCCTCCTTCTTCGTAAGTAAATACCTAAGAGCTGCATGGTCAGAAAAAATGGTAACTTTAGTGCCAATTAAATAGGAACGAAACTTTTCTAATGCAAAAATAACCGCCAAAAGTTCTTTCTCAGTTGTGGAGTAGTTAAGTTGAGCGTCATTCAATGTTCTTGAAGCATAATAAATGGCGTGTGGTAACTTTCTAACTCATTGTCCTAACACGGCTCCAATGGCATAATCGCTTACGTCGCACATCAACTCGAATGGAAGAATCCAATCAGGTAGCTAAATAATTGGGGCTGTGGTTAGGAGTTCTTTTAGTTTCTCAAATGCCTTTATACACTCTTCATCGAACTCAAACGCTACCTCTTTTTGTAACAAACGGCATAAGGGCCTTGTGATCTTGGAGAAATCTTTGATAAATCTCCTATAAAATCCTGCATGTCCAAGAAAAGAACGTACCTCTCTCACATAAGTGGGAGGTGGTAAAGAACGTACAAGATCTATTTTAGCTTTATCAACTTCAATCCCCCTAGATGAGATAATATGCCCTAAAACTATCCCTCGATTTACCATAAAATGGCATTTTTCCCAATTTAAAACGAGATTAGTTTCTATGCATCTTTTAAGAACTAATGTCAAATTACTCAAACAATTATCAAATGAGTTCCCATAGACACTAAAATCATCCATAAATACCTCTATAATGTTCTCTATGTAATCGGAGAAAATACTTACCATGCACCTTTGAAAGGTGGCGGGCGCATTGCAAAGGCCAAATGGCATGCGTCAATAAGTAAAAGTGTCAAAGGGGCATGTAAACATCGTCTTCTCTTGATCTTTCGATGCAATCACAATTTGATTATAACCTGAAAATCCATCAAGAAAACAATAGTGAGAATAGCCCGCTAAATGTTCAAGCATTTGATCGATAAATGGAAGAGGAAAATGATCTTTGCGCATTGTGGCATTAAGCTTGCGGTAGTCTATGCACACTCGCCATCCCGTTTGAATGTGAGTGGGAACTAAGTCATTATCTTCATTCTTTACCATGGTTATTCCAGATTTCTTAGGAACTACTTGGACCAGACTAACCCATTTACTGTCCGAAATTGGGTAGATTACACCAACATCTAACAACTTGATTATTTCCTTCTTCACTACTTCCATCATTGATGGATTCAACCATCTTTACGCTTCTCTTGTAGGCTTTGATCCTTCCTCTAATAATATGCAGTGCATGCACATGGAAGTACTTATTCCTTTAATGTCAGCAATCGTCTAACTAATTGCCGTTTTGTACTCTCTCAACACACGAATAAGTTTCTCTTCTTGCACCTTCGAAAGGTTGGTCGTTACAATCATGGGCAATATGTCTCCTTCTCCCAAGTATTAATACTTGAGATGACTTGGTAAAGGCTTAAGCTCCAAGGTAAGGGCCTGCACAATGGAAGGTAAAAGTTTCTCATTAGATATAGGAAGAGAAATATAGGAGATTTCATACCTTGGATTTTTCTTTGGAAGTTCATCCAACATTGCTATAGTTTCATTTAGCTCTTCTCCCAACTCTACGTCTTCATTAAAACTTTGAGGTTCCTCGGTTGACAACCCATTCCATTTTGCCACTTCCAATGGATCTTTACCCTTAAGCTCAAACATTTGCTGCGTTAAAGAGTCAAGTACATCAATGGAAAATCAATCATTATCATCATTAGGATACCTCATTGTGTCAAAGATGTTCAATTCAATGACTTCCCCATTAAACTCCGTTGTCAAGATCCTATTAGGCACATCTATTTTCATACAGGCTGTTTTCATGAATGGTCTCCCCAAAAGTAATGGCGTGGTTTTCACAATTGTTTCATCTTTCTTGTCAAGCACGTAGAAATCCACTGGAAAAAGAAGCTTGTTTACCTACACCAAAACATCTTCCACAACTCCCTTTGGATAGGCATTAGATCGATCAGCGAGTTGAATAACTATGCTGGTCTCTTTAAGAGTACCAAGATTTAAATCAAGATAAATTGAGTAAGGCATGACATTAGTAGAAACACCTAAGTCTAACATTGATTTCTCAAACCTTGTATTACCTATGATGCATGGTAAGGTGAAACTACCCGAATCTTTGCACTTTGTTGGAAGCTTCCTTTGCAAAACCACTAAGACATTTTCTCCCACACTCACCACCTCGTTTCCCTTAAGTTTTCTCTTGTTGGTGCACAATTCTTTAAGAAATTTTGCATAACGCGACACTTGCTTTATTGCATCCAACAAAGGAATGTTGACATGTACTTTTCTAAAAGTGTCCAAAACTTCTTGCTCATGTTCCTCCTTCTTTGATGTGGCAAACCTGCTAGGAAAAGGCAAAGGCAGTTCGTAAGTATTAATAGGAACTTTAGATTGTACATTAGGTGGATGTTTTGCATTGGAAGAATCAGTTGGCCAATTTTTTGCACTTTTGGACTGCTTTGTTCCACCTTGAATCAACTCATCTCTAACTTCTTTCTCATCATTTAGCTTCTTGTGAGTCTTCTCAAGTTGTCTACCACTTTTCAAAGTAATGGCACTAGCATTCTCCCTAGGGTTAACCAAAGGTTGGGAAAGAAGCTTTCTGGACCCATGCGCCTATAATCTTCCAACATTAGTAGCCAATTGACTAACTTAGCTTTACAAATTCTTGATTGACATTTTTGTTTCTTGTTGGAACTTGAGATTCTCTTGCTGAAATTGAAGAGAGCTAGTTGTTAATGAGTTTACCAAGTCCTCCAAAGGCTTACCTTGAGGTTGGGAAACATTTTGGGGTCTTGCTTGTACGGTTGTGGAGCTTGTGGGTAAGGGAAACCAGGTGGATTATTAGTGACAGTAGCTTGTAGATTTCCTCCATAGCTAAGATTAGGGTGATCCCTCTATCCTGGATTATAGGTATTGGAAAATGGATCATACCTTTTCCTTTGGTGTCCTTGGTATCCTCCAATGGCATTTGCTTGTTCTGAATTTGTCTCTTGAAAGGTAAGACACATATCGGTAGGATATCCCACATTGGAGCAAGTTCCACATGTCTTCACTTGTCCAATTGCAATTTGTTGCACAAGTGCAGTCAAATTACTCAATTGTTGCTTAAGATTATTGGTGGTGGATAGGATCAAGTACCAAATTGTTGAGAGTTTGCCGCCATGGTGGCAATTAAATTCCTTACTTCAGTAGGAGTTTTATCAACTAACGCTCATCCACTTGCTGCATCTATCATGCTCCTCTCTATTGGCATCAATCCCTCATAAAAATGTTGGAGAAGTAATAGCACACAATTTCTTAAACCTTTCCCAATATTCATATAAGTTTTCCCCATTGTATTGCTGAATCCCATAAATTTCTTTCCTAATGAGTGTGGCTCGAGATGCTGGAAAATACTTCTCCAGGAAAAGCCTCTTTATCTCATTCCAAGTAGTTATGGTCCCGGATGGTAGGTAATAAAGCCATTCCTTAGCGCTATCTGCTAAAGAAAATGGGAACGCCCTTAACTTCACTTGTTCCTCTGTTGTTCCATTTGGTTTCATACTCGAGCACACCATATGGAACTCCTTAATGTGCTTGTTTGGATCCTCTCCCGCTAAACCTCTGAAAATTGGTAGAAGATGAATCATCCCAGATTTAAGCTCAAAAGCTCTCCTTGCCGTATCATTATATCGAATGCATAAAGGTTGTTAGTCAAGGGTTTGTGCAGCCATCTCTTTGAGAGTTAGATTAGCCATCTCCTCTTGATCAAAAAAATCAGAAGAATCACTTGTGAGTGGAAGATCGATATGGATTGCTTGATCGAGAGTTGATCTATTCAAAGGTTGTTCCGAATGAGTAATAGGTGGAATTAGATTAGAATGCGGATTCGATCTCAAATTGTATCGCGAGCTCATTCACTAAAAACACCTACAACTCAAAAACAAAGAACAAATAAAAATTGAAAAATAAACAATAAGTAAACAAATAATTAAGTTAATGAAAATCCCTGGCGACATGGTGCCAAAATTTGATGTGTGCAAATGCAACACCTAATTTTACCTCACTAAATTCTAATGCAAAGTCGTGTAGTAGCAAAGAGCAAGTAAGGGTCTTTCCCGTAGAGTATTTGTGAAATTAATTAATTATCTATTTCTAATGGGGTTTGTCACGAATTATAAAAAATCAACAAAAACTAACAAACCAAAAGCAAACAATGTAAATCAAGCAACTATTAAAGAAAGAGAAATCAATGAGAGAAACGAGATTGAAGGTTTATTTGCCACCACTAGACATGGATTATATATAATAAAAGCACTCTTTTACTTTCTACCCTCTTGATCACATCAGCTTAGAAAATACCAAAAGTTGATAAATCCCATCTCTCCTTACTGAGTCGTTGGACTAGACACGGTCATAACACAATTCCCTATTTATTAAATAACCTAGGATACGATCTCTAGATTCAAAGTAATAAGAGCATTAAGTTGCAAGAGAGCTATTGAATTAAGGCTAAACTCATATGATCAGTTTAGTTATCTTGAATGATTACCCACCATATATGCAGGCATACACTTTACCACTAGTTATTTAGGTTAATAAAATGATTCCGTACTAAACAACCTAAATTGGCATTAATAGATTAATCCTAATGATTTAATTGGCCACTTAAACAATTAGAAAAATATAATTAAACCCTATTTTCAGATAAATAATCACATAACCAGAAGGGATCAAAAGATAAAAAGATGCAGATTTTATTAAACACAAGACATGTCTAGGGTTTTGAAATCACCTTCAATCACAAAAGAATTAGTTCTTCATGAATAAACATGAGAACTTCATTGTATTATGCATAACAAATAATAGTAACAAAGAAGAAGAAAAACTTAGTGAAACTTGGTTGGATTAATGAAGTTGATGATGATCCCCTCCAAGCCTTCTTTAATCTCCCTTTTTCTTTAGTTCTTCAATATGTTTCTTCTCTCTTTTTTTATCTCTAAAAGAATTCCCCCAAAATGATACTACAAGACTTCTATTTATATCCCACAAGGGTTAGGGTTTTGTTTTCCTTAATTCTAGTTAGTTTAGGACTCTTAAACCCTGTTTTCCTAGTCAAAAGAAAAATTTCCAGCTGTCGTGACTGTGCCCCAGCACTATGCTACGGCATGGTTGATCTTGGAGTAAGTCTGCTGTAGCATGGTTGGTTATGGACTAAGTGTGCTGCAGCACAATGCTGCGGCATGGTCCAATTCCTCTTCTGACCTTGCATCATTCTTCAGCACTCCAAATATGGAGATTTTTGAGCATGATAACGATGGAATCTGGAAATGTGTGAACATATGAAATTTAGTCCTTTAAATCAGCTTTCTAACGGTTTAAAAATTATCTCAATATGGTATCTACAGCTCAAGTTATAGTTGAAAAACTAAGGCATGCTCAAACTGGAGCATAATCTAGAATCTCCTCTTCACTTCAAAGCTCCATAACTTCTTCAATTCAACTTCAATTCTCGATCCGTTCATTTCTAGTCATCACAAATTCTCTTGCCAACATCATCTCTCATCCAAATATTATTTTTAAGCCTTACTCCCTGAAAACATAACAAAAATACCCGTGATCCCGAAAAGTGCATTTATGAAACAATTAAGTTAATTCATACGAATTAATTCAAATTTCCCACAAATGATACCTATAAACCACTAAGTATAAGTGTATTTTCAAGCACTTATCAAAATTGCAATTAAAACAAGAATAAATACATAATCCAAGCAATAGAATATGAAAGCAACATCAATTTATAGATTAGACATTAAAATCCCAATTACATCAAAACCTTAACCCAAAAGTGAGTTAGTTCATACTAAAAATGAAGCAAATCCTAAGAAAAACTGTAAAAACAAAGTTCAACATGCTAGAAAAAATGGAAAAAGAATAAAATCTCCCCTATTTGATGAACTCAAAGGCTTCCAATCTTCAATTTCTCTCATTTTCCTCCAAACAATGTCGAACCGCCTTTAAAATGAAAAAGTCCTTAAATAGTCGACCCTAAAACCCTAAGACTCATCCAATACAATTAAAACGCACAGTTTTAATAAACTGAAAATTTGCAGTTTTCGCCATGGCGAAGAATAAACTTCGCCGCGACATCGAGTTGGATTTTATTGAACTATTTGACGCGAGACTTTCTCGCTGCGGTGAACTTTTCTAAAATTACGAAACTGCCCTCCGCTTGCTTCTTTGCTTGAATCTTCAATCTTAGTGATCCCCAATAGGAACAAGCTTCATAGTGCTTCCAATTCAAATCAGAATTTTCTCGATTCCTAAAATTCGCTTGATTCTAGGTCCAGAAACTCAATTCCGCTCAGTTTTGCTCTAACTTCACGTTTTGGCCTAAAACGTAAAATATATGAAATTAAGTTGCAATTCAGGCACAAACTTAAGAAGAAGTATCCCAAATCCAGCCAAAAAGCATAGATAAAACAGTATAATCCTAGGATTATCAAATACCCCCAAACTTAAGGTATGCTCGTCCTCAAGCATCAAGCACAAGATTCGACTAAAGAAGAACAACTAACAAACAAAAAATGACAAAAAATTGAAAATGACAAAGGAAAATTTAGAATCAAAATCAAACACAAAGATATGCCTAGAATTGATGCAAGTCTAAAAAATTGTTGAAACATTATTACGAGAAAATGGTTAACACTCAAGAAGTTATAAGTTGATTGACTATCTTTCTCTATCAACCCCCTAAGTAGTTAATCCCCACTTCAATCCACTTTCTGACTTCCCAGATTATTTTATGCAGAAATGTGAAGTTTATCAAATGGTGGTAGACTCCATAAGCCTAAGTATCAAACTACTCTCCACTAATGAGGACTAGATGTCACTAAGGATCAAAAGGTCTTTGTTGGCTTGTAACGTTAGGCTTGGGTAAGTAGCTCGAAAGAAAGGATAGGAAAAACAAAGTAAGAGAGCTCCATTTTCTCATGTAAACACAAAGAACAAAATCCACACCACATTCATTTCATTATCCAAACAACTTCAATAATCTCTTTTTTTTTTTAACAACCCCCAAACTTATGCATTTCTTATTTTTGTGCTAGAAATGCATAAGGAAATCAGCAATTTTGATGACAATTATAAACAGAGTTTTGTTTATTTTTTCTAAATCAAGCAACTATTAACGAAAGAGAAATCAATGAGAGAAACGAGATTGAAGGTTTATTTGCCACCACTAGACATGGATTATATATAATAAAAGCCCTCTTTAACTTTCTACCCTCTTGATCACATCAGCTTAGAAAATACCAAAAGTTGATAAATCCCATCTCTCCTTACTGAGTCGTTGGACTAGACACAGTTATAACACAATTCCCTATTTATTAAATAACCTAGGATACGATCTCTAGATTCAAAGTAATAAAAGCATTAAGTTGCAAGAGACCTACTGAATTAAGGCTAAACTCATATGATCAATTTAGTTATCTTGAGTGATTACCCCCTATATATGCAGGCATACACTTTACCACTAGTTATTTAGGTTAATAAAGTGATTCCGTACTAAAAAACCTAAATTGGCATTAATAGATTAATCCTAATGATTTAATTGGCCACTTAAAAAATTAGAAAAATCTAGTTAAACCCTATTTTCAGATAAATAATCACATAACCAGAAGGGATCAAAAGATAAAAAGATGCAGATTTTATTAAACACAAGACATGTCTAGGGTTTTGAAATCACCTTCAATCACAAAAGAATTAGTTCTTCATGAATAAACATGAGAACTTCATTGTATTATTCTTAACAAATAATAGTAACAAAGAAGAAGAAGAACTTAGTGAAACTTGGTTGGATTAATGACCTTGCATCATTCTTCAGCACTCCAAATATGGTGATTTTTGAGCATGATAACGATGGAATCTAGAAATGTGTAAACATATGAAATTTAGCCCTTTAAATCCGCTTTCCAACGGTTAAAAAATCATCTCAATATGGTATCTACAGCTCAAGTTATAGTTGAAACACTAAGGCATGCTCAAACTAGAGCGTAATCTAGAATCTCCTCTTCACTTCAAAGCTCCATAACTTCTTCAATTCAACACCAATTCTCGATCCGTTCATTTCCAGTCATCACAAATTCTCTCGCCAACATCATCTCTCATCCAAATATTATTTTTAAGCTTTACTCCTTGAAAACACAACAAAAATACCCGTGATCCTGAAAAGTGCATTTATGAAACAATTAAGTTAATTCATATGAATTAATTCAAATTTCCCACAAATGATACCTATAAACCACTGAGTATAAGTGTATTTTCAAGCACTTATCAAAATTGCAATTAAAACAAGAATAAATACATAATCCAAGCAATAGAATATGAAAGCAACATCAATTTATAGATTAGACATTAAAATCCCAATTACATCAAAACCATAATCCAAAAGTGAGTTAGTTCATACTAAAAATAAAGCAAATCCTAAGAAAAACTATAAAAACAAAGTTCAACATGCTAGAAAAAATGGAAAAAGAATAAAATCTCCCCTATTTGATGAACTCAAAGGCTTCCAATCTTCAATTTCTCTCATTTTCCTCCGAACAGTGTCAAACCCCCTTTAAAATGAAAAAGTCCTTCTTAAAAAGTCGACCCTAAAACCCTAAGACTCATCCAATACAATTAAAAAACACAGTTTTAATAAACTAAAAATTTGCAGTTTTCGCCATGGCGAAGAATAAACTTCGCCGCGGCATCAAGTTGGATTTTATTGAACTATTTGACCCGAGACTTTCTGGCTGCGGTGAACTTTTCTAAAATTATGAAACTACCCTCCCCTTGCTTCTTTGCTTGAATCTTCAATCTTAGTGATCCCCAATAGGAACAAGCTTCATAGTGCTTCCAATTCAAATCAGAATTTTTCCGATTCCTAAAATTCACTTGATTCTAGGTCCAGAAACTCAATTCCGCTCAGTTTTGCTCTAACTGCACATTTTGGCCTGAAGCATAAAATATATGAAATTAAGTTGCAATTCAAGCACAAACTTAAGAAGAAGTATCCCAAATCCAGCCAAAAAGCATAGATAAAACAGTATAATCCTAGGATTATCAAATACCCCCAAACTTAAGGTATGCTCGTCCTTGAGCATCAAGCACAAGATTTGACTAAAGAAGAACAACTAACAAACAGAAAATGACAAAAAATTGAAAATTTGAAAATGACACAGGAAAATTTAGAATCAAAATCAAACACAAAGATATGCCTAGAATTGATGCAAGTCTAAAAAATTGTTGAAACATTATTACGAGAAAATGGTTAACAATCCAAGAAGTTATAAGTTGATTGACTATGTTTCTCTATCGATCCCCTAAGTAGTTAACCCCCACTTCAATCCACTTTCCGACTTCCTGGATTATTTTATGCAGAAATGTGAAGTTTATCAAATGGTGGTAGACTCCATACGCCTAAGTATCAAACTACTCTCCACTAATGAGGACTAGACGACACTAAGGATCAAAAGGTCTTTGTTGGCTTGTAACGTTAGGCTTGGGTGAGTAGCTCGAAAGAAAGGATTGGAAAAACAAAGTAAGAGAGCTCCGTTTTCTCATGTAAACACAAAGAGCAAAATCCACACCACATTCATTTCATTATCCAAACAACTTCAATAATCTCTTTTTTTTTTTTTTTTTCTTACAACCCCCAAACTTATGCATTTCTTATTTTTGTGCTAGAAATGCATAAGGAAATCAGCAATTTTGATGACAATTATAAACAGAGTTTTGTTTTTTTTTTTTTTTTGTTTTTTCTTTTTTTTGTTGTGAACTTTTTAATTCAACACTTCTTCACACACCTCTCAACTCTTTTATGTTATACACGAAGTCTGAAATTCTCCTAACGGGTATGAAACGTGTTTAGGGTGAAAGGTTTGGGTATTTTTGGTTGCACAAGAAGAATAAAGCAGTGATAATCTCATAAGGCATCAAGTTTAGGGTGTCTAATTTATAATCCTTGCATGTGAACTTAGAAGCAATAGAAATCGTAGACTAAACCAGAAAGTCCTAGTGAAGTCAAAACTCTAACCGCTGTGTCTTGAATTGATATTTTCTTGAATTGTTTTTGCCTTCATTAGTTAGATTTTAAATTACATTGTTGATTTTGTTTTAACTTCAGCTTAATTGTCTCCCACAAATCCAACCATTTTTCGTTTACTCCAACTTGATACAAATTAGGAAAATTAGTACTTGACACTCAATCCTCGTGGGAACGATACTTTACTCATCATTATATTACTTGTTGCGACTAGTGCGCTTGCTACACATATGCATGCTGTAAAAACACGCATCATCTTTCGATGTCACATGGTATCTATCTCTCTAAGGATATGTGTCCTAAAACACACGATGAGAGAGATAGAATGAAGAGGATCCCATATGTGTTAGCAATTAGATCTATCATGTATGCCATGTTATGTATTCGGATTGATGTCTCATGTGCATTAAGTACTTGTAGTAGATATCAATCGGATCCAGGTGAGCATCACTGGATAGCTGTCAAGAACATCCTTAAGTACCTGAAGAGGACTAAGGACATGTTCTTGGTTTATGGAGGCACAAATGAGCTCACTATAAGAGGATATAGTGATGCTAGTTTCTAAACGAATAAAGATGATTATCGATCGCAATCAGGGTTTGAATTTTGTCTCAATGGGGGTGTAGTGAGCTAGAAGAGCTCCAAGCAAAGCACTGTAGTAGACTCTACAATGGAGGCTAAGCATATTGCATTATCCGATGCGGCCAAGGAGGCAGTTTGGATTAAGAAGTTCGTCACCGAACTTGGTGTGGTTTCCATGATTGTTGATACGATAGATGTTTATTGTGACAACAATGGAGCAATTGTTCAAGCAAAGGAACCACAGTCTCACTAGAAGTCTAGACACATATGTAGACGTTTTTATCTCATCAAAGAAATGTTGAGAGGAAAGATGTACAAATCAGTAAAGTGCATACTGATGACAATCTCGCCGATCCATTGACGAAACCTCTATCGCAGCGGAAGCATGAAAAACACTTATGGTCATTCAATATTAAATACATGAATGATTGGCTATAGTGTGAGTGGGAGAGTAGGTGCCCTAGAGCCAATCAATTATTGTAAAATTGATTCTATAATAAATGTTTATTTATCAATAAAAGACATATTCTTCCATACCATGTATGTAATGATATATGTCCTTAGGATGGTAGAACCGTGATGAGGGTATCAAGTGTTTCAAATCTTGATAGTGAGAACCCTATGATCAGATATGGTGGCCATTCTAGAAACGTCCGCAGCCCTAGTATTATTTTGACCAAGGACACAGATAATACGGTAAGGCTATCATAGTGTTGAACGACCCTGTTGAAAGGCCGTGACTAATCTCACTTGTCAAGGTTGTTTGCCGATAACCTTGTGCAACGCATGGGTACTTGCTAGGGGCAAGTTCACTGGATAGACCTACCAGAGGATTCCATATGGATGGTAACCCCAATGTCTATGGAATAAATCCTCTAACGGATGGTGGTGCATGTGATCCTTAGACTTGAGATCACTGGAGTGCCTTGTGCACCAATTGGTGTAGTTTGACACTAGCCCAACATAGTTCTATTCAGAGCTATCAATATGGTAGTGATTGGCTAAATTGAGAAGTGTATCGAGACTATGGTGGATCGATAAACAATTCATCACTGTTGGGTACGGGAGAAGTTATCTCACTGGGTAATTCAATAAGTGGCAATGATACTAAATTTGTGGCCACAGTGGGATTGAGTTGATGCTCAATCCAATTTAATATTCCTGTCATTGGTCTAGTAACTAAATACAAACATGTTGACGATATCTGAGGTTGACACTATTTTTGTACCTCAGTCTCGGTGAGATAATAGTTGATGAAAGGATTTGATTGCAAGATAACCATACCGTTGACAGGCTGTGGTTTCACTGAATCTGAATCTATCGAGTGGTTATGATGCCTTGCCATGGGCTAATCTTGGTCTATGTGTAGTGAGGCGATTAATTGGTGTTAATCGCGATACTACTCACTGCCGATATGATAAGGAGCCTACGGGTCACACACATATGATAAAGAGCCTACGGGTCGCACACATATGATAAGGAGCCTACGGGTCACACACTTAGAAGAATTTAAGAATCAATTTGTGAGAAGGGTATTTTCGTCTTTCAGGACGAAAGGGTATTTTGGTAATCTCACGGTGCAATTAAATTTGCTGAGGTTGTTGCCTGTATTTAATTTTAATATTAAAATTAAATTAGTGAGATTATATTTAAATATATCTATGTATATATTTAAATGAATTATTATTATTATTAATTGAATGTTAATATATTATTATATATTAATTGATTTAATTATAATAATAATTAATTAATTAATTAAAATACCATAAAGGGTGTGTTTGGTTGCAAGGGTGAACTAGGGTTGGAGCTCATGGCTATTCCTAAGTGGAATAGGGTTTTAATTGTTGCACTATATAAGTGCAGCTTAAAATTAAAACATTAGTAGTATTATTCATTCAATTAAAACCCTAGCCACCCTATCTCTCTCTCTCTCTCTCTCTCTTAAGAAGAAAACTTTTCTTGTTCTTCTTTCTTGATTTTTGAAGCTCTTGATTGTTCTAGCAAAATAATCAAGGGTTCTGTGGATTATCTTCGTGTGGAGTTCCGTGAGTGCAATCCTACTTTGGATCGATTGGCGAAAAATCACGTGAATAGTAGATGGTGAACAATAATCATAAACAGTGAACAGTAACCATGAACAGTGTTCCTCATTTCACTCCCCACTTTTCCTGCTAACTAGGGGTAGAATGGTCATTGTGCCCCAAAGGAAGAATTCTCTAGAAACTCAATACACATTTTGTCAAGCCCTTCGCCGCGGCGAAGAATATTTCTTCGC
The DNA here is from genome assembly GCF_008641045.1 of Pistacia vera. Taxonomy (NCBI): domain Eukaryota; kingdom Viridiplantae; phylum Streptophyta; class Magnoliopsida; order Sapindales; family Anacardiaceae; genus Pistacia; species Pistacia vera. The sequence continues at coordinate 437,406 of NW_022196428.1, forward strand.
CCCGACGAAAACTTACAGAACCTACACCGTAGGTTGCAGGACTTCATCGTCGCGACGAAGCTTCTTTTTCACCCCAGTGAAGTCTGTAACACAAAAATTCGACAAGTCTTTACAAATTTTAGGGCAGCCACTCAACCAACTCACAATATCCATTCAACCAAGGGCCAACCAAATAATATTAACAATACCATCTTAAATAAGAGCAAAACAATAAACATTAGCTACGTACCTCAAGTAGGGCGGCGTTACAGTTCTATTCAGAGATATCAATACGGTAGTGATTGGCTACATCAAAGAGTGTATCAAGACTATGGTGGATAGACAGAGGATTCATCACTCCCAGGTACGGGAGAGGTTATCTCATGGTGCAATTCAGTAAATGGTAATGACATTAAAACTGTGGCCATAGCGGGATTGAGTTATTGCTCTATCCAGTTTATAATACAGGTCATTGATCCAGTAACTGAATACACAATATCGAGAGTAACCAAAGGTTGACACTATTTATATGCCTTGGTCTCGTCGAGATAACAGATGATGAAAGGATCGAATTGTACGGTAACCATATCGTTAACAGGTAGCTACTTTGCTAAATCCGAATCTATCGGGTGGCCATGATGCCTTGATAGGGGCCAATCTTGGTCTGTGTATTAGTGAGACGATTAATTGGTTTTAATTACGATACTATACAGTACCGATATGATGAGAAGCCTATGGGTCACACACATAGAAGGTAATTTAAGAGCCAAGAAGCAAGAAGGGCGTTTTCATCTTTTTGGATGAAAGGATATTTTTTTAATTTCACAGTGCAATTAAATTTGCCGAGGTAGTAGCCTTTTTATTTAATTTGTTAGAAAAATTAAATAAGTGAGATTATGTTTAAATATGTGGTCGCACATATTTAAACAAGTTATCATTATTGTTAAATGTTAATATATATTAAACATACATTAATTGATTTTAATTGAGATAATGATGAACTAAAATAAATATCTAAATATGAGTGCCTGGATACAAGTGGTGTTTGGGTTGGAGCCCAAGCCTATTCCATATGGGAATAGGGCAATTAAACTTGACTATATAAACTTAAGTTTAATTGAGAGATATGTGATTATTTCATTATATCATTTTTCAATTGAAAAGAAAAACCCACAACCCCAAAACACTCTCTCCCACGCCAGTTTGGGTTTTGATTGAAAATCAAATACTTTTTCATTTCTTCTTTGTTCTTAAGACTAAAGAGGATCTAGCAAATCCCTCTTTAGGTCCGTGTGATTATCTTTGTGTGGACTACGTCGGTTCGATCCTACACTTGGGTCGGTATCAAAATATGTTTAGAGATAAAGTTGGAAGAGCCTCCAAACGTGCGTATGATTTCTTAAAACTCTAAACTATTTTTTGCAGATTCTTATTTTGATATAAATTGTAAATTTGTACCCTGATCTTGGTTTTATAGAATGATCCATGTCGTAAATATTTTTGTTTACCGCTGCGTTACTGGATCATTTGCTAACAATTTTGACAATGGACGAACTATTTGATGAGTTAGGTGGCGCCACTATGTTTTCAAAACTCGACCTCAAGTCCGAGTATCATCAAATATGGGTCAGGGAGGAAGATACCCATTAGACAACCTTCTACACACATGAAGGGCACTACGAATTTCTCGTAATGCCCTTCGGGTTATCAAATGCGTTGTCAACCTTTCAAGCTCTCATGAATAGCATCTTCAAACCATACTTACATAAGTTTATCCTGGTTTTTTCTTAGGACATATTGGTTTATGGCACTAACCTAGAGACACATTTGCACCATTTGAGGCTCACATTTCAGATATTACTCGACCATCAGCTAGTGGTTAACAGAAAAAAAAGCACCTTTGGGCAGTCTCAGTTGGAATACTTAGGTCACATCATTTCCGGCCAAGGTATTGTCGTTGACCCTTCTAAGGTGGAATGCATACTAAAGTGGCTTGTCCCAAAGGATGTTAAATGTAATACCCAAGATGTCAAAGGTATGCTCCCAACTCAAAATAGTCCTTCAAATGTTAATTTTATATTAAAAAGCATAAAATCTAACTAAGGGCAAAATAGTAAATTCATTTGGAACGGTATGAATCATTTATCCATAAAGGGGAAAAATAGTCATTTTGCCTATGGATAAGCATTGCAAAGTCAAGGATGAGTGGGCTTAATTGCATTTAATGGCATTAATTAAGTAATAATTGTGTTTAGTGCCAACTGACCAAAATGCCCTTATATGAAGAATTAAGGACTTATGAGTTATACAATTAAAATAATTGGCCACTGCATAATTTTGGAAAATTAATTAAATATTTTCCTATAAATGAGAGAAATTCGTTCAAGCCAAGGGAGATATCATTTCTTCAACCTTTCTTCCATTTTCTCTCAAATCTTCCATGAAACAAGCTTTCTCTCTCTAAGTTTTAAAAGAGTGCCAAGGGAGAGAGCATTTCTTCAACCTTTCTTCCATTTTCTCTCAAATCTTCCATGAAACAAGCTTTCTCTCTCTAAGTTTTAAAGGAGTATTGCATAATTTTTCAAGAAGAACAAGATAGGAGCCTTGGATCTTCAAATTGAAAGGTTTAAGGTAAGGATTAAAAGCCCTTGTTTTGATGTGATTTGAAGATTTGAGGTAGATGTTGAGGTATAATGTCATATATGCAGGATTAAGGTGTAAAAAAAGATAAAGGCAAAGGATTTGGTGGGGGCAATTCTTTGAAAAGGTAAGGAAGAACCTCCCATAACTTTAGGGATTATGTTAGGGTTTGTACATTTTAATGAAACCTTAAATTAAGGCCTTAAGGCATAGAATTAGTTGATGGCAAGTGTAGTTGAACTCATTAATGTTATTTGTTGCTTTGAATTCATTATACATGAAGTTATTGCCATTTATGTTTTATGAGTTGTTATGTTTAATTGAAGAAAATGAAGTACTAATGTTGATTGTGGCAAAACTTATAGTATTGGAGGCCACATGGTGTTGAATGGTTGCTATTAGAAGTGTTGATGTGTTGTTTGCATTAACTTACAATGTTATAGCAATGATGGAAGACCCTGGGAATGAGTTTTTACACTTCCTTTAAGATGTTAAAGACTATTAAGGGGAGTTTTAATTGATCCATAAGTTGACGCATTTGTTAATTGTCAATAGAAGTTGATATGGCATGATTTAATATGAAAAATTTGGATTTGACAATTTTAGGGGTTATGTTAAACATGCTTCAGTATTTCGACCATAACTTGAGTTATAAAAATTGAAATGAGATGATTCTTGAAGAATTAAAAGTTAAGACATAGCCTATAACTTTTATGTTTATGCCAAGATCCAATTCGTTTGAGAAATGGTTGGAACATGGCATTAAGTATAAACTTCCGGTTATTAAAGTTTCATATTTAACATGATCAATTCTTATGATTATGAATTGATTATTAATGTATTGTTGTAATTAACCATGTACTAATGTTTACCCATTAGTTAGATGATCTTTGAAAGATATACATGGTCATGGATGCGAATGCATGATTAATGTTATGAAATGGCATGAAGATGCAATGTAATATATGTTTCAAGATGATGAATGTGAGCAAGAGGTAATGTAAATGGATTGATAATCCATAGATGAATCAAAAGTATTAAGCTCACTAAAACATGTATTTATATGCCAAAAAACGTTAGAGATGCATATAGACAGGATGGAAAATGCATAAGCATATCCTCGTATACCGGTTGAGGAAAGATGAATATATGCTTTAGATGTAAATAATGCGTAAGCACGTCTCTTGATGATATGAGCTCTAGATGAATTTGAGGCTAGATGAGAGGAAATATGAATATATGCTTTAGATGATAATTAATGCGTAAGCATATCATCGCATTTTGGTTGACGAAAGATGAATATATGCTTTAGATGCTAAATAACGCGTAAGCACGCCTCCTGATGGTATGAGCTCTAGATGAATTTGAGGCTAGATGAAAGGAAAGATGAATATATGCTTTAGAGGCTAATTAACACGTAAGCATATCCTTGTATTCTAGTTGAGGAAAGATGAATATATGCTTTAGATGCTAAATAACGTGTAAGCACGCCTCCTGATGATATGAGCTCTAGATGAATTTGAGGCTAGATGAAAGGAAAGATGAATATATGCTTTAGATGCTAAATAACGCATAAGCATGCCTCCCAATGATATGAGTTCTAGATGAATTTGAGGCTAGATGATATGAAGTGCTTAAAATGCTAAGAAAATTTTGATCGCTAGACGTTGGATGATTTATATGCATTTAGTTGCATTACATGAGTTATGATGTTATTTACATTATGAGATTATTTGTACTCATGTTAGATGAAATTTACATGTTACGTCATAACATGTAATGTGTGTGCACTATGTTTACATATTTATTTATATGTGTACACTTGATGTTTTATATGACCATGGGGAAGATGATGAAAAGTATATGAGTTAGTAAAGAAAATGAACCATATTTAGTTGCAAAAGACATGTGGTATGTGAATGAATGTCAAATAACATACTTGGTATTAAATGGATCATTCCTTACTGAGCGATTAGCGCTCACCCTATCATTGTTGAATGTTTTACAAGTAATCCAGAAGTGAAGGATACTGGAGACAGCAAGGCTATGCGTGAAGGGAGATAATTTATTGTCATCCTGACCTTTTATCTTGATGTAAATAATGTAAATGACAAATGTTTTTGAAACACCTTTTTAAAGCTTCCACCATATGAATGAAAATGGCATTAATATGTTTTGATTGATTGATGCCCAAATGAATTCAAGTTTTTATTTTTATTTTATTTTTTAAGGTACAAATTTTGATCTTGTGGTACATCTTATAGTAATGTTTTGGACATTATTATTACTCTTGCACAATTTTTCTAAATACAACTAGTTCCCCAGGCATGAATTCTCTAGATTCTCATTAAGGGATATTCAGAGGGTATGTGACTGGGGAGGGGTTTTGCATCAAAGCCCTCTGCGGGTTTCTAGGACTAATTAGATACTATCGGAAGTTCGTCAATGGATATGGGAAAATCACCCTACCTTTAACTAATCTTCTCCGTAAGGATTCCTCTGTTTGGACTGAATTATCACAGAAAGCATTTGAAAAGCTGCAACGTGTTATGACTACTGTCCCAGTCCTCGCAATGCCAAACTTCTCAAAGATTGTCATCATTGAGACAAATGCTACAAGACACGGTATCGGGGCTATCCTAATGCAAGAAGGTAGGCCCTTGGCATTTTTTAGTCAAGGTCTTTCCAACCGCTCACGGCTTCAATCAATTTATGAGAGAGAGCTGATGGTGGTGGTTCTAACTATCCATAAATGGTGACATTACCTATTGGGCCAACGTTTCATCATTAGGACCGATCAACGAAGCCTCCATATCTGAAAGAGAAAAAGTTACAGGGCGAAGAACAACACAAATGGATAATCAAGTTGCTCGGGTTGGACTATGAGATACAATACAAACCAGGGTTAGACAATAAAGTTTTTGATGCCTTATCTAGATGTGATGGAACTGGCGAGTGTATTGCCATTTTGGTCTATTACTTTGCCAAAAAAGAAGAGTGGGCAGATGCCATTCAGCGGGACAACAAACTATGGAAAATTTGTCAATACCTGATTACTGATCCTTCCAGTCATCAACATTTTAGATTAGTTGGTTCCTTACTCTACTACGAGAGTCGCCTTGTGTTGCCCAAATCCAGTTCCCAGGTGTAGCAGCTTCTATGGGAATTTCACTCCTCCCTCGCAGGAGGTCATCCCGGTTATTTTCGTACTTACAAGAGATTGGAGCAAGTGGTATTTTAGGAAGGCATGAGGTAGAATGTCCAGGCTTATGTTAAGTCTTGTTCCGTTTGCCAACAGAATAAATACGATGCATTACAACCTGCGGGCCTTTTACAACTTCTGCCTATCCCCTCTCAAGTTTGAGAAGACGTATCCATGGATTTTATTGGAGGACTTCCTAAAGCTCATTGGATGGATACTATTTTGGTCGTGGTGGATCGCCTTATGAAGTACATCAATTTCCTTCCCTTGCACCACCCTTCTTTAGCTCAAAAGGTCACGAACCTATTCCTTAAAGAAATTTTCAGGTTGCATGGCTTTCCCTGCACCATCGTCTCCGACCGAGATATAGTTTTCATGAGCCTTTTCTAGGAGAAATGTTTAAACAGTCTGGGACACAACTCCACATGAACATAGCCTACCACCATCAAACGAAAGTCAATCGGAAGTTGTCAATCGTTGTGTCAAAACTTATCTCCGTTGTTGTGCAGGTCATCAACCTCAGCATTGGCCCAAATAGGTGGCTTGGGTAGAGTATTGGTTTAATACCACTTATAACCGTTCATCGAGAATGACTCTTTTTAAGGATCTCTATGGTCGGGACCCTCCCATCCTTTTGAAATACTGTGAAAAATCTTCAGTTGTGGATGTTGTGGATCAGCAACTGGTGGAACGCAATACCATTTTGGATGACTTAAAGCTGAATCTCGGTAAAGCTTAAGAAAACATGAAACAATATGCCAATGGTAAACGTCGAGAAGTTCACTTTTCCGTAGGGGACTCTGTCTACTTAAAACTCCAACCTTATCGCCTTAAGTCCCTAGCCCATCAAGTCAATGAGAAGCTCAGTCCCCGCTTCTATGGTCCCTTTTCCATTTCTGCAAAAGTTGGTTGCATTGCTTATCGCCTTACCCTACCCTCCACAACCCGTATACATGATGTTTTTCATGTCTCTCAATTGAAAAAAGCCACTTCCACACCCCTAGCAGCCCAACCCCTTCCTGACATCCTTACAAGTGACATGGTTTTGCAAACTGAACCTGAACAGGCCTTGCATAAATTGCGCCGCTCAATGGTAGCTATGAAGAATTGATCAAGTGGAAATCATTTCCCCATTGTGATAACACTTGGGAGGATTATGCCTCCATATGTCGCCAATTCCCTTCTTTCCACCTTGAGGACAGGGTGGCACTCCTTAGGGAGGGTAATGATGGACCCCCGACAATCAAATGGTATAACCACAACGGGGAGAAAGGGAAAAGCCATGCATAACCGATAGAGCAGCAGTACAACAAGCATGAAGAGTTAGTTAACAAAAGAATCAAGGGAATAAAAGGAAAGGAGAGAGAATATGTGTGATTTCATAGGGAACATAGTGGAAATTGTTAGGAAGAGCTGACCCTCGAAGATCAGCCTGTGCTCATTTCTTTATTGTTGTTCTTAATACAATTTTACATTTACTTTTATTGTAGTACAGTCACAAATCCTTAATACAAGCATCATTAGATTTGAGTTGATCTTTGTTTGTATTTTGATCTTTGATTGATTTCGGATTGTTGTGATTGATTGAATGTGGAATTGGTTGAGTAATCTACGCTGGTTCCATCATTTTCTAGCGTCTAAATAAACATCATTAGTCTAAATTTTATTAAATGTAAATTGTCTGCAACTAAAAGTTCTTGATTAGCTTTATATTTTGGATCTTTTTCTGAAAGAGTCATTCAATACATGGACTCCCTTGGTCATATGGCAACAATATTTAGTTAGAACAATTATTTGTCAAGGTTAAGAATAAATTAGACTGATGAAGCAAGACAAATTTATGCAGCATGGAAGCAAATCAAGAGAAACAGAGGAAAGAAAAACAGACGAGAGTTAAAGCTTTTTTCATTCACATATACGTCAATACAATGTACATGACCAACAAAATATAAAAAAACTAACGCACCATTCCTTAATTAAAGCACAACATACATAAAAAAGCAAAAGTTCCTTAAAATAAGGATCACCATGCATTTTAAACAAAAAACTTCAACTAATACAACTACTCTACTGACTTAAAAGACAGTAAGAGATACAAACAACCTCAATCATCTAACACTCCTCCTTGAGGTGTTTGTTATTTAATACACCAAGTTTCATTCTCAAATTTTCGAACTTAGGCTTAAGAAGAGCTTTGGTCAAAATCTGCCACCTAATCTTCTGAACTACAGTACATCAAGTTGATTTCACCTGTGTTTTCAGCCTCACGAATAGCATGAAACTTGACACTAATATGCTTAGTCCTACCATGATGAACCGGATTTTCGGTAATTGCTATGGCTGCCTTGTTATCCACAAAGAGTGTAACACTTCCTTGTTTATCTTGTCCCAACTCTGAAAGAATTTTTCGCATCCAAATGGCTTGATTAGCAGCACTTGCAATAGCTACATACTCCACTTCTACTGATGTTGAGCGACTATTTCTTGTTTTTTTGAGTTCCAACAGAACATAGCACTTCCAAATGAAAAATAGTAACTTGAAGTACTTTTAAAGTCATCTAAGCTCCCTGCCTAGTCACTGTCTAAGTAGCCTACAAGTTGACTACTACCCTCTTTAGAGAACCACAAACCAAAATCAATAGTTCCCCTTATGTATCATAACACCCTTTTGGCTGCACACCAGTAGGATTTTCTTGGTGAATGCATAAACCTGGACAGTAAAGATGTAGCAAACATTATATCTGGCCTGGTAGAGGATAAATAAAGCAGGCTGCCTATGAGACTTCTATATAATGTAGCATTTGCTTTCTTTTCTGAGTCATCAATCTTCTTCGGTTTTTCATTCACTGCTAAAGGTGTTGCAACAGCTTTGCAACCTTCCATTTAAAATCATTTCAACAGATCTTGAGCATATTTTTTCTGAGAGATGAATATGCCTAAGTGATCTTGATTTATTTCCATACCCAGAAAGTATTTCATTTTACTCAAGTCTGACATCTCAAATTCTTTTTCCATATTCTCTTTGAAAACAAATACTGATTTCATATATCCTCTTGTCACAAAGATGTCATCAACATACAAGGAGACAATAAGAGATGCATCAACATATACCTTTTTAACATAAAAAGTGGATTCATTTGGACTGCAGCAGAAATCTTGGTTTAGCAAGTAAGTATGTATCCTGCTATACCAGGTTTTTGGTACCTGTTTTAGGCCATAAAGAGCCTTATGCAGCTTGCAAACTTGCTCTTCTTTCCCAGGCACTTTGAAACCTTCAGGTTGCTCTCTATATATATCTTCATCAAGTATACCATTCAAAAAAAGTAGATTTACCATCAAGATGGTATATTTTCCAACCAAGTTTAGCAGATAGAGCCACAAGCAATCTAATAGTATCATACCTGCCTACTGGAGCAAAAGTGTAATAACTACTTTATACTACTGTATTCACAAAAACACATACAATAAAATTAAGGTACATTAATAAAAATAATTGGGCCCAAAAGTTTTCTTTCATTTAATATACATAATCTTTACATAAACTTAGTATTATATACAAAAGTTCTAAAAAATGTGGTGGACAATGTAACTACTCTCCCTCGCCCGCTAACGTCCATCCGACTGCGTACTCATCTGGAACCTGCAAACAACATAGAAACAACGGGGTGAGCACAACTAAAGCTCAGTAAGTAAATCCTCTACTTGTATATCCCTGTAACACTTTCTTTTAATTCTTTCCTTACACTATTCTTTTCTCATTTCTGTTTTCTTTCTGTTTCTGTTTCTCGTATTCTTTACTATACACCCTCTGGTGTATGTAAGGCCTCATCTTACCGGAGGCACAGCCGGGGACTCAACCCGCTTTTCGTGACTTTACTATTTTCTCTTTATGTTCTTTCTCATTCTTACTCATTAGAATGTCACGGCCTCATCTGACCGGAGGCACGGTTGGGCGCTACCACTCTACGTGACTTCTGCTCATTTCTCTACTGATCGGATTTAATCATGCATGGATTCGGAACCTTTGGCCATGTGAGTGTACATACTTTCTCTCTATCTCTCAAATGTCACGACCCCTTCTTACCGGGGGCACGGCTAGAACCTCATGTTCCACTCTGCGTGACAGTCATGGCCTCATCTGACCGGAGGCACGGCTGGGGATCACAAAGCACCCACTCTCATGACTTTACTCATCACTCACAAGTTCCCAATCGCACAACTTACTCTATTCTCTTCTTTAACTCTTGTGCACAAGATCTATACTCTTTCCCTAGCTACTCATCATAATGTAGCTTAACTCTTAGAGTAATTCTTTACTCTTTCTCAACTTTTTCTCAAGTTCTTTCTCAATGCACCCTTAATGAATATGGATGGTTTATGCTCATTAATGCACTTAAGAAATGCCAATATGCAATGTTGCAATAATTAAGGTTCATGACTCATTCTCATGCTTCTCTTAGGCATTTCATCAAACAACTCATGTGCATATCAAACTTCTTCTCTAATTATAACTCTATTTCTCTCTTTAACCATCCAAAATTGGAAGTAAACTCCCTTCCATGGGCATAATCCCTTCCATAGAAGAATACTCCCAAAATATACTAATTCTCATCTAACTTCATATTAACTCATCACACATCCACACTTCTTATAAAGTGAAAGTATTCAACAAACTCAACATGAATACTTCTCTCAATTTAACTTCTCAACAAGTAGACATATATCTCTACTTAATTTCTTAAATACATACATAAAACATGCATACATCATTTCTACTAAACCTCTACTCAAATGAATCTCAACTTGGGTTGGGATTTACTTACCTTTTGATAAAGACTCTCACTAGTATTTCCTTTCCTTTGTTTGCTTGACTTTTCTCTACCCTTTAAACAATAAAACCATCCAGCTTTAATATACAAAAAATACACAAAACCTTACATCCAAAGCAAGAATCCTTACCTTAGGATAACTTAGCTTGAGTTTCTACTCCAATCACTCCAAAAACAAAAACTCTTTCAAAAACCTTGAACTAATGAAAGAGGAATTGAGAGGAAGTGGGAAAGGAGAATGGCGGTGGAGAAGAAGATGAATGAATGGGTTTCTAAAGTTAAACCCTTATTATCTCATATTTTCTCCATCCTTTCCCATTTTACCCTTACTCTTCCTTAAGAATTCCACTATTGCCCTTTTAATTCTTTACAATTGCAACCCCCAATCAAACTATTCTCCATGTAATTTCTTTGCATTTCACTCCCCACTTTTCCTGCTAATTAGGGGTAGAATGGTCATTGTGCTCCAAAGGCAGAATTCTAGAAACTTCATTAAACTTTTTGTTCAGCTCGTCGCCACGGCGAAGACTATTTCTTCGCCCTGGCAAAACTTCACAAAACCTACACCGTGGTTGCAGGGTCTCATCGCCGCGGCGACGATTCTTCTTCGCCCCGGCGAAGACAGTGACCCCAAAATTCCACCAAGTCTCTACAATTTCAGGGCAACCAAACTATATTAACAATATTCCAAGTCAAACAAGGGAAAAGTAAGGGACATTAGCTACGTACCTCGAGTGGGGCGTTACATTCACGTTCTGCACTCGATTCATCTCCAAATCATTTATTTAATGCTTTTCAAATTAATGTATTTATATTCTAACTTTGTGTAAGTATCTTTATTGTTAATGAAATTTTGGAATAGGAGTGTGAAGTATTTACAAATAGATTCAGAGTGAGTTGGAGGTTGTTATAGCTTTTCCTATAATCAGTTGTTCTACATGTTGTTACTCCAAATGTGTTTGGTATACACATTTGAAAAGTGATTATAGAAGAAGTAGATTGTTGCATAATCTATTTTATTGAAGGATTTCAAAAGTAATATTTTTCTACCTTTTTAAATTTCAAAAATTATTTTTGGGGGAGTTAATTACAAAAAAATCTTAAAATAAACTTTAAAAAAAAATTAAAAACAAGAATCAAGGAGTCACCGGCCAACTATCGCTTGCCAACCACCTTCAACGAATCTATCAGGGATGAGTGAATTGACACCGCCATAAAAGTTTGACCGACTCTTTTCATGTAATATTACTTAATATTTTATTATGTTGATGCTTGATTTTGACACCAACTTCGCACATGTAAAGTGCTAAGAAATCACACGTGAGCTGATTATAGTGAGTCAATGAGGTACTGTGAGCACAATAGCATGCAATGACGTAAATGTAAAGTTGACAAGATAGTTTTTATAATAGTTCAGATGCTTAAAGTGAATCTTACATCCATTTTGTTCATTTTTATAAATTGCTTTATGATTGCTAGATAGGCTTACAAGAGGACGCGAGCACCGATTTGGGATTACAAGTGTTTGGTGTTCTGAGTGTTCTTAGAGAATGTCAAGCCAGACTCTTTCTAGTAGTGTGTCTTTGCTATTTTCTTTCTTGAATGCATGAATATGTTATCTTGATTATGTGAGAGAGAGCTGCCTATTTATACCTGTTTAGCTCAAGGTAATAATTACACTTTTGCAAGTGGCCTGATGCCGTGAAGATCCCTCATGCCTTCTCATTCATTGAGAACTCAATGAATATCCTTAAATTAAATGGAGCTTAGACAGGTGTGTGAACCAAATTCACTCAAGCACAAAATCTTGAGTCGATTTAGGTCTGTGATAGTTATATTCCTTTTGCTTGTTACGACGTGTCATGTTCTGGATGGTGGAATGATTTCTTAGGTTCTTATTGATGCAAGATGACGTCAGCATAGGTCAGCCCTTATTTTAGGCATAAAACAAGTCCACAATTCTTGAGATTCAAAGTGTTGGATTTCGAGAACTTCATGATTATGTCACGACCTGATTTGGTTGGTCTTGGATATATGCAACCGATTTGAGAGATGGGGCGACCACATTTGTGGAGAAGACTTGAGACTGGTCGCTTCATGCAATCTGAGAGACTTGTCTTGATTCATGAGCCGATGGCGGACCGTGAAATGTGACCTGAGAGCTAGGGAACGATATAAGGTTGATCGTCCATTGAGACCTGACGATCTAAGCTTGTTGTATTCTGAGATCTCTAAAAGTGTTCTAAATTCTAGTTGTTATCCACGATCTAAAAAACTTGGATTTTTCCATGGTTAAGCTTTTGAACCACCTGAGTTGGTGTTCGCTTTTGGAAATCTAAACAGATGCCTCTTTTGAACGACCTTCCCAGGTGTTTTTTGTCGCATTGACAGCTGTTACAGCAATAAAGTATTTTTTATCTAACAAAAGTGATACTATGCACATTAAATGTTAGCCATGAACATTAAATGTTAGCCATGCTAAAACGACATTCATTGGGGCGCATTTAATGTAGATGAGATGATTATGCTGGCAATTTCAATTCTTGATGGGAGTTGTCATCGGTTGGTTTTTAGCAAACGTGGAGGTTACTTTTTCTATGGATTGATGATGCGTGGTTGAGATCAACAATCAGAGATTTGTTCTCGCCCAAATTTTGCTTATATAAGGCAGTCTATAAACCCCACCAATACATCCAAGGGTAAAATAGTCTTTTCATTTTTATGTGCTAAGTTAACTACAATGCACATGCCTTAGGGGTAAAGTGGTAAAAGAATGATGATATTTTGTTGGCTTGACAAGATAGAGATGATGAAGGATTGAGGAGTAATTAAAAGAAAATTGTTAAGGGTAAAAAGGGAAATGATGTTTTAAGTCATTAAATGCAAGTGATAAATATTGAGCTTTTTGTTAAAAAATAAAATAAAATCTTTGATTTACTTGGTTAAAGAATTGGCCAACACATATAGTCTTCCACTTTCCATCATCTTCTTCAATATTTCTACATTATTCCATCATCTTCTTCAATACTTCTCCATTAATTCTATTTCCTCCATTGAAATTTCAAGCTTCTTAGTTGTAATCTTTCAAGTGTCTTATATTTCTTCCTTTATTAAGGATATTAGGAGGTAAATTTCAACTCCTTATCTTATATGACTACTACGTTCTTCAAGTTATTAAAGTTTTCTTATGAATTATGTTAGGATAAATAGTCAATTGGAGATAAGGAGAAGGAAATTTGCAAAAGACTGTGGTTCTTCACACAAGGTAAGGGAAACCTCCATTTGATATGAAATAAGAATTAGGTTTCCAGGTTTAGTATTAGGGAACCTTAATTCTTGTCACACAAAAGAAATTGAGCTTGGGTTGATGCTATAATTTGCAATTGATGGATTTATATGTGAATTGTAGAAAATTGAAGTTTGATGGCAATTAATGGAAATGGTTGTGTCATGAGCATTTAACATATTACGAGGGAGGTTTTTATTGATCTCTTAACATGTTTTCACAAGGGAGAATGGTTAGGAAAGGTTAGGGAGTGAGTGGAGGTAAATAGGTATGGAAAAGCCTTTAAAAAAAGAAAAAAAAAAAAGGCATGTTGCCATGGTTGCCACTGTCAAATATGTGGCCTTCTGTGAGAGTTTTGGACACCTTACCTATCGAACTGGGTTAAGGCCTAACGTAAAGGTTGTAGCCCTTTCTTTAAGCTTTAAAATTAGACCAATATTACATCAATCGGATGTGTATAACTTGAGATATGCCTTCTTGAATATGACCTACACAGCATGACTACCTCAAATGTACTTCCAGTTTCTTAATTTATTTATTTTTTAGCTTAATAATCTATGATTGATTCCAAGTATGAAAATAATGCTTAAAGGGTTTTGAAGCATGTTTGAATGAGTGATCTTTGTGATTATTTAATGATTGTACTAACATATATATTTGAGGTAATGAATTACAATGGAGGTTATGTGTAATATGTTATGTATTACCTAATTATGAGCTTGTTTTTGTATAAACAAGCCTAAGTATGATATGTTTTTATGAATTTGTTATGCATCCACAAAATGGTCATGATGAAATGCTATGTTCATATATCGAAAGTGTATGTTTTTGAAGAATAGAGCATGTCAAGCATATTAATGATGAAAAAATGGGGACTTGATCCCAACTTTGAGCAAAATGCTTTCAAGGTACATAGACATGCATTTTTGTGAAGAAAATGATTTTTAAGTTTTATGGAAGTCGTTGGCATGTTATGGGGAACTTGAGCTCACTCATGCACATATCTAGACCAAAAGAAATGAACAGTCCATAGCATGCATGACCATGGGGACTGTGTTATAAGTTAAGGTTAGCTCATTGGCCAAAGGTTCTATAATCCATGCCTTAGCTTAGTCCGACCGGCAGACGGTAAAAAGTTTTCAAAGAAAAATGTATTCATACATGCATGGCATTGAAGTACATCATTCATGAACATTAAAGGAAAGAATTACATGAATCATATTATGCATTATGATATGAACTGAATATGCTATGTTATATTACATATATGTTATTTTATGTTATTAATGTTTGGTTCATGTACAAGTAAATAAGATGTTTTCCAAGTTTAAGAATGTTACATAGGGTTAAATGATTGATACTCTTACTGAGTGATTAACACTTATTTCCCTAGTTTTCATGTTTTGTAGGTAATGGTTAAAGCGGTAATGGCGAGCGACAGTCAAGGAAGCTTGGGGGCATGCATGTTAACTTTTGTTTGATTTAAACTTATGATGTTATATAAAGGATGTTGTTTTTGAATTAATGTATATAGTTTGATATCTATAATCTAAGTTTTATGAAATAATGAATAAGTTTTGCTTATAAATGATGGGAGATATTTTATATTTGCTTTTGCTATTAAACAATTGATGTAGTTGTTTTCTTTGAACATATTTTTCATAGTCATATTTCAATAGGTTGATTAAGAAAGTAAGAGGAGAAGTTTTTATTTATTTGTTTTCATATAGTACATGTTTGTAACCAGGATTTACGTTTTAAATTACACAACCTTCTAGGTGTGAATTCTCTAAGTTTCCATCGTAATGAATACTTTAGATGGTATTCGGTTGGAGGGGGGTGTTACACAATCGAAAAGTCACCTTTCCACCTTAAAATCCTAACTTTGCCCTAAATTCTGAAAACTCAGGAATTTTTCTTAGAAAAACTCTCATTTTTTGCTCTTCAAAAACTCAGCCTTCTTATACCATTGACGCGAACCTAACGTTACGCTAGAATACCTCCCTCCTGCAATTGTAAGGTAGAAGCCATCTTTTCTTTTACTCATTTTTCATACCTTTTCGGTATTTTATAATCATGGTGGTTTGTGGGTATCTAGTAGGGTCTGGGTTGTGCTCGAGGGAGTCACCGGAAAGCTTTGAAAACTTAGGGTAAAGAATCTCGGTGGACCATTTTAGGAGTTTCTAGGGTTAGTGGTAGCAAACTAGCCATGGGTGTATCCTTTGAGTCTTCTTCTGAGTCGTCCTTCAAGGTAGATTATTCAGGGTTTGAATCCCCCTTGGTTGTCATCCCTTTGTAGACAGTAGAACCAGTACTAGAGTATCCAGGTGGTTATCAAAGTGAGTGGACACCAAGAGACAAAATGGGGAAGTCTGTCGAAGAGGACACCTTCAAACTTGGTACCTCAAAGTATGTCAAGTCCACGATCACTGAAAAAAAACTTTGGAAGATCACAAATCAATATGCGATCACGACGAACTTGTATAGAAAAAGAAGTTTTACGACACAGGAGCCTCTGGAGGGAATGGCTGCAATCTCCGAAGCAATTTTCAAGTACGGATCGTGGTTCCTTTCCACCCCTTTATCAGGTCGATACTCGACCACTTTGGGATTGCACCATTCAAATGTCGAATAGGTACATCATGGCAGTGGCGATGTAAATTTCGTTCTGCGAGCACAACTTGGGAAAGCCTACAACGTTGGAGCTCACATGCGCTTACATGATGAAGAAGATCAAGGATAAAGACTCATACTATCTCTCCAAGTGATCATCGATCGAAGGAGGATTATTTGGTTATCCCAATAATGCAGGACATTATGAAACCAAATATTTTTTGCTTAGAGTATGATGGGTTCTATAAATTTCAGGACCCGAGTAGGTTTCCCTTTTCGTTTAGGTCATTTCCTTTTCCTTTTTCTTTATCTGATTGTTGGCTAACAAACTTTTGTTGTGCCAAAAACAAAACAACTAAATTGTAGCTATTAGAGAACCACATGCAAGATGGAATGCATGGCTTGTGATACTATAAGATGTATTTCATATTTTGCAAAAAAATTCAATCAAATTGAAAACAAGTAAGGTATAACTTGTTACCTTAAGTCCTTAGCAACCTTGGAGACTTTTAATTTCAAGAGAAATTAAACAAAAGAGTATCCACACTAAGGTAAAAGAAGAATTAGGCCAAGAGAGACATTTAGGGTTCCTAGAAATTTTTTGATCTCTATCTTAAAATTGGTATAACATTTTCTTTATATATGTAGCCTTGTAAACAATTCAATAATTGTTTTGGACTTCCTTAAACAATCCATAATTGTTTTGGAGTTGTAAATAATTCCATAATTATTATGAAGTTATTAAACTTCTTTAAATAATAACATTGGATTAACATTTAATCACAATCAACAATTTAACTCTTAAATTGTTTACATAACATTTAACCCTTAAATTGTTCATATGTTTACAATTAAAACCCATTGTTAATTCAATTTAATATAAAGAAATGATTAATTATAATTGGAATTCCATTTAATTCCAATTAGCAATTTAACTCTTAAATTATTCATAATAACTAATGTGACCCTCCATTGAATCTAATTCAATGATTATATAATAACTTTATTACCCTTGGTAGGTGCTAGACAACCTTCGATAATCAACTCTCTTTGGCTATTTCTATTAGAGTGATGCCCTAAGCCAAACAATTATTGTAGAATTGCTCTTTATAATATGTATTGATCAATAAAGACATTTATACTAATTCGCATAAACATCATTGTATGTATTGCTATATGTCCTTAGAGTGGTAGAACCATGACGGGTATCAGTTTTTCAAATCTTGATAGTGAGAAACCTATGACCACATAGGTGGCCATTCTGAAATGTCCGTAGCTTCAGTATTATTCTGAAGTAGGGCACAGATAATACGGTAAGGCTATCATAGTGTTGAGCGACCCTGTCGAAAGGCAGTGACTGATCTCACTTGTCAAGGTTGTTTAGTGACAACCTGGTGAAACACATGGGTGCTTGCTGCAGGCAAGTTCATTAGACTGACCCACCAGAGGATTCCATATGGATGGAACCCTAGTGTCTATGGAACAAATCCTCTAACGATGGTGGTGCATGTGATCCTTAGATTTGAGATCACCGGAGCGCCTTGTGCATCGATTGGTGTAGTTTTGACACTAGCCTACCGCATTTCTATTCAGAGCTGTCAATACGGTGGTGATTGGCTACATCATGAGTGTATCAAGATTATGGTGGATAGACAGAGGATTCATCACTCCCGGGTACGGAAAGTTATCTCATGGCGCAATTCAGTAAATGACAATTACACTAAAATTGTGGCCACAGTGGGATTGAGTTGTTGCTCTATCCACTTTATAATATAGGTCATTGGTCCAGTAACTG
The DNA here is from genome assembly GCF_008641045.1 of Pistacia vera. Lineage (NCBI taxonomy): Eukaryota > Viridiplantae > Streptophyta > Magnoliopsida > Sapindales > Anacardiaceae > Pistacia > Pistacia vera. The sequence goes on from NW_022196428.1 coordinate 455,750, forward strand.
AATATACATTATCGAGAGAACTGAAGGTTGACACTATTTCTATGCCTCGATCTTGTCGAGATAACGGATGATGAAAGGATCAATTATACGGTAACCATATCGTTGACAGTAGTTGCTTCGCTAAATCTAATCTATCAGGTGGCCATGATGCCTTGCTAGGGGCCAATCTTGGTCTATGTGTATGAGACGATTAATTGGTGTTAATCGCGATACTACACACTACCGGTATGATGAGGAGCCTACGGTCACACACATAGAAGATAATTTAAGAACCTTTTAAGAAGGGTTTTTTCGTCTTTTAGGCAAAAGGGTATTTTGGTAATTCACAGTGCAATTAAGTTTGCTTAGGTCGTAGCCTTTATTTAATTTGATATTAAAATTAAATAATGAGATTACGTTTAAATATGTGTTCGCATATATTTAATAAATTATCATTAGTGTTAAATGTTAATTATATATTGTAAAATATATTAATTGAATTTAATTGAGATAATGATAATTAAAATTAAAAAATATCTTAAGGGGATGTTTGGATACAAGGGTGTTTGGTTTGAGCCCAAGCCCATTCCACGATGGAATAGGGTATAGTGTGCACTATGTAAGTGCACACTTTGCGCAATATTTCAATTAACCCTTCATTTCATTCATTGAAAAGAAAGAAAACACTCTAGCCCTTGAAACACTCTCCACGCCAGATTGCAATTTTTGCTTGAATCAAATTACTTTGATTTTTCTTCTAGGTTCTTAAAGGCTAAGAGGATCTAGCAAATTCTTCTTTAGTTCTTTGAGGTTTATTTTCATGTGGACTACACCGGTTCATCCTACACTTGGGTCGGTAGCGAAATAGGCTCAGAGACAAGTTGAGGAGCCTCCAAACGTGCGTATGTTTCTTAAACTCTAAACTAAAATCTGCAGATTCTTATTTAATATATAAAACTATAAATTTATATCTAGATCTTGATTCTAAGGAACATCCATGCTGTAAATGTTTTGTTTTTCCACTACTTTACTGGATCATTTACTACAGTGGTATCAGAGCCTGGGTACCAATTTTACAGTTTTGATGTGGATGGTTGATTACTGTATTTTGTGATAACATGTTGCCTTGAAGAATCTACACAAAATCTACCATGAAGCATGTTTTAAGAAATCGATTAATTGATTAATTTAAATCCGTTGATGATCTGCAACTTTGGAATATTTGGTTATGGATTTTTGCTGAATCAGTAGAATGACTGCAAAATTTGTTTGGTGTATTATGGTGCCTGGTTGAACTAATCTGGTGCTATAGATCAATGTACGCTCTCCTCATCGATATAAACCATCATCACGGTGTACGTTGTTGGCGTCCACGCTGATCGCAACATCAGCACTCGCTGCGGTGATATAACTCATCACCACAGCGAGCACACTTCCAGTACGTAGGGCCAGATTGTAAAGTTTTAAAACTTTTGGACCAAATGTAGATCTGCAATTGTCGAGGGTAATAAATAATCACCCACACCCAATTCAAAATTGATTATTTTTTAATGAATGCCATGTACTTGTTTGTATATGCATGGTGCCCGGTACATGAGCCTTAGACCTAGGGTGAATGTTTAAAAAATTTGGGGTATGTATGATTGAATTTATAAATAGGGCCTGTGTGTCCACCTTTTTCCTCTTCTCGATGTACATTCTCTTCTCATCTCATTCCCCTCGAATGCAAATCGAGGTTTCTAAATTTTCTGATGTAAAATTAGTTTGAGATTAATTTTATTGTAAATTTAGAATGATGTTTTTGTAATGTACTTGAAGACGGATCAAGGAAAGACACATCATACTTGAAGACTGATAAGATGCAAATGTCATATTTATCCCCCCCCCCCCCCCCTTAATGTCTTGTATTTTATACTTATTTGCTGCCTAAATGTACTCATTATTATTCTATTTTGATTTAGGATGCAAATGGAGGCGTTAATTGCAAAACGGAACTAATTAAGTGAATTCGGACAGTTTCGACATTGTTTCGTAATCTGGGCATAACTCTCTCGTCCGAGCTCCGATTGAGATGATTCAAAATGGTGGAACTATAAGAAAGAGATATACAACTTTAATGTTTTGAGTTTGTAGAGATACTCGCCTTCATCAAGGCTGTAATCGAGCTTGAAGTTGACGCACCTGCACTACCGACGTTCTAGAACATTCCGCCTTGTCATGCAATTCAAATAGGCAGATTATTACAAGAAGTTTTGAAGACCTATTGCACGCAAATTACAGCTGAAAACACCACTTTCCTATTTTATTTTAGGACTTTATCTTATTATCAATTAATTAGAATTAAATTAGGATTAATGTTTTATTTAGGATATTAGAATATTTCTTTTAGGAGATTTATTGGGATTCAAATACTTGAACTGGATTTTTGTTAAGGGGATGAGTTAGGGTTTTTGGAAAAAACCCAACGTCTCTCTTGGCTCTCTTCTGGAAATTTTCTCTTTGGTATTTTTCATGATGGCCATGAGTGGCTGATTTTTGTAACTGGTCGAAAGAAACGGAGACCTCGGAATCAACCACTGTGAGATCTAATCTATTTTATTTTAGTGTTCAATTTTTGTGTTTAAGTATTGAATGTTATCTGTGCATATCTTCATGATTGATGCATTTAATTACTAGGAGGCCTCTAGTGTATTATTTGTTGCAATCTACTGCTAAGTTTGATATCAAATCCGTAATTGTTTGATCCCTCTAACTTGCGAAGCAATTAGGGTTAATAATTTGCTGTGTCGGAATTAGTAATCTTAAGAAGAACATTCAACTAAATTAAATACAACTGCTTGTGTTTGTGTTGTTTAGCTTCATCGATTTCTCTAATTCTTAAGGCTGCCATTAATTAAATCTTTAGTACTTGTCTAGGTTTTTAATGGTAAGATTAATTAAGATCACTTGTTTCCTAATTAATTACAATTAAGGAGAGATAGGAAAATAGTTCCAACGGTGAATATTCAAGTAAGAATTGATTTACTTTTGCATCAATGATCGTTGTAAGATTCCGATGGTGGATGTTGACAGAGACCAAGTTTCGTTATATTAATTGATTTCGAATTGATTGAATTGTTTTTGTTTTTGGCTAAGATTGTTTTCTGTTTTACTCAAAACCCCCAGCCTTATTCACATCATCGAAATTCAGCTAGACACTCTTCGTGGAATCGACCCTTGCTTACCCTATTTACAGTTCAGTAGTTAGTTTAGGAAGGTTTTTAATCTTGGTTGCCTACAATAGCACACCTCAAGATTTTATTACAGGACCCCTAGGTGACCTACCGATTCCTCTAGGCTCGAGGAATCGGTTTTTAGTTGGGCCATGTACCGCACGTTTTAATATTATGTTTAGAATGCATGCTAGGTGAATGTTCAATAAGATGCCAAACAATGTCTTCTAACAAAGATAATAATCTAGTGAGACTTATAACCAAACCCTCAATTAAAGGATATTAAGTCATGAATGCCTTCCATCACCATGGTTTTAACCAAACCACTGTTTGTCGAAACCTTGTTCGCCAAAGCGAAAGGGTACACTTCTACTAGTGGGAGGCTAAAATGTATTGGAGTTTTTCTTAATGGTGATGGGTCGACTTAAAATAACAGTTTTGCTTGTTCGCCAAAGTGAAGGTAGATAAACACGTCATGGGCAAAGTAGAGAAGTACACATATTGTGTGTACGTGGTGACATGTAGTGTCCACTCTATTGATACTGAGAATCACACTTGAGGACAATGGTTGGAACCATTGGATTGTGTGATTGGCTTGTTGGTTTTTTCACATTTGAGGTTGATAGTAGATTCACCAAAATGAGCATTATGAACTTGCGACCGATAATCGAGAAAGAAAACAGGTTGGATGGATCCAATTTCTCAGACTTGTATCATAATCTTCGGATTATACTCAAGTCGAAAAAGAAATTGTGTATCCTTGAAAAGCCATACATGGCTGAGCCTGATCCTGATGCCACTCAGGAAGTAAAGGATACTTATCAAAAGTTCCTTGATGATGCTGATGACGTTCAATGCTTGATGTTAGCATCAATGACACCAGTGCTACAAAAGCAGCATGAGAATATGGACGTTGCTACCTTTATTATACACCTCAAGGAGCTTTTCGAAAGAAATGCTCTACATGAGAGGTACAAGGTGTCAAAAGCACTGTTTGGAAGTCGTCTGACTAAGGGAGCCCAAGTTGGTCCCCATGTGCTCAAGATGATAGAGCACATAAAGAGGCTTGAGACTTTGGGATTTGAGTTGGATGCAGAATTAAAAATGGATTTGATTCTGCAATCCTTGCCTGACTCTTATGCACCGTTCATAATGAACTTCAATATGAACACGATGGTGAAAACCCTGTTGGAGCTTTTGAACATGCGAACTGTAGAGAAGGACTTGAAGAAATCCAAGCCTATTTTACTGGTTGTTGCAAATAAAGGAAAGGGTAATGGCAAAGGTAAGGCCAAGGCCAAACCCAAGCCCAAGCCCAAAAGACAGGTTACTCTTAGGCCTGAGAGTGGCATAGCGAATGGCAAAGTAGTCTGCTTCTTTTGTGGCAAGCCTGGCCACTGGAAGAAACACTGCAAGGTTTTCCTCGCAAGCAAGAAGAAGTCAGATGCTACGACTTCAAGTATGTTTATGATTGAGATTAACTTCTCTCCTCAATATCTTGGGTCATTGACACAATATGTGTGTAAACACCACGTTATTATTCCGATGCCCTAAAGTATGAAATTTACCTTTTCAAGTAATTTTCTTTTTTTGAATGGAAGGGTAAAATGGTCAATTTACATGTATTTCGAGATGTGGCCGTTATAAAGTGTAAAGGATGATGTCATTGAAGAGAAATGAGGGTAGAATGGTTATAAAGTTGATTGATAAGGTTAAATGGCATAAACGGTAACCAAGGGTATAATGGTCTTTTCATACAAAACCATATGATTAAGTGTCCATAAAAGTGCACCNAAAGACTATTTTGAGTTAGGAACATACCTTTGATATCTTGGGTATTACAATTTCCAATTTTCACTTTGGACAAATAAGATTCATCTAAGTCTTTGAAATGTTAGCATCAAAGGTCATATGGTTTGAACATCCACTATCTATTAACCAGGAGATTTGATTATTCTGAGTTGCATAACAAGTTGCAACAAAAAGATTTTCTCCATCATCTTCTTGTTTCTCAGTTGAATGAATTTGTTGAGTTTGTTGAGCTTGTTGAGCTTGGATTCCACTTACATTTTTGCACACTTTATCAATGTGTCCAACTTGGTTACATGACCTACATCTAACGTTAGGTCTGTACCAGCAATAATTTGGAGAATGCCCTTTCCTTTTTACAATGAGGACAAGGAGCATACTTGCCTTTCTTTTCACCTTGCAACTTGCCATTTACTTTTATCTCCCCCTTTCTGTCAACAGTCTGCTTCTTCATTGAGTTGTTGATAGAATTTTTCTCCTTTAACTTAGCATTAAGAGCACTTTCTGCAAAATCTTCATGCCTTAGAGCTCTCCTTTGGTCTTAAGCTTTCAGAACATTTATCACTTCAGACAAGGTAAGATTAGAGAAATTTTTAGAGTCTTCAAGAGAGGGGATTTTAGCCTCATACCTCTCGGGAATGCTCACCAGAATTTTCTCCACAATCCTCTAATCAGAAAGAGTTTCACCGATTAACCTTATCTGATTTACAACTTTCATAATTCTATCAGCATTTTCCTTGATAGTTTTAGCCTCCTTCATTTTAAGAACTTCAAACTCTCTCCTTAGATTAAGCACATTCATCTGCCTTGATCTTTCATTCCCTAAGGAGTCTTTTTTCAATCTTTCCCATGCTACCTTAGCAACTTCTTCTTCATGCAATCTTAGTGAATATTGCATCAGTTACACCTTGATGAATGATTGATAAAGCTCTAGGTGCTTTAGCAACTTCTTCTTCATGCAATCTTAACTGATTTAATGTTGGATTTGGCCCCAAACTAGGAGGTTGTTTCTCCTCCTCCACATATTGCCATAGGTCTAATCCTCTCATGTAGGCTTTCATTTTGACAGCCCATAAATGATAAAGTTCACCGTTATAAACTGGTGGTGACATGGATGAAGATGAAGATGAAGAAGCCATAGTGAACTAGTGATCAAAACAGAATGTTAAAACTCTGATAACTATAGAATGAACACACCCCTTACGATCAGAAAAGCTCTGATACCATGTTGTCAAGGCTAAGAATAAATGAGACTGATGAAGCAAGAAACATTTATATAGTAAGGAAGCAAATCAAGAGAAACAGAGGAAAGAAAAACAAAAAGAAAAACAGACGAGAGTTGAAGCTTTTTTTATTCACATATACGTCAATACAATGTACATGACTAACAAAAAATATAAAAAACTGACGCACCATTCCTTAATTAAGGCACAACATACAAAAAGAAACAAAAGTTCCTTAAAATAAGGATCACCATACATTTTAACCAAAAAACTTCAACTAATACAACTACTCTACTGACTTGAAAGAGAGTAAGAGATACAAACAACCTCAATATTCTAACAGTATTAAATTCCATGGAAAATCAGGCTTGCTCTTACTTCGTGGTGATGAGTCCCAACATAAATACAATCATATAAAGTTAAATATATTAATATTTTGACATCATCGAGGCCGGCTGGATCATTATCTCTTCAACCTCTCTGTCGCAATGTAATTTTAATTCTATAGAATGCACTTACTAGGTGAGTGAAGTTATAAGAGATGACAATATTGAAGAAAAATGGCAATGATTTAGTTCTACTTTGCACAAAATGAGAGAAGCACATAGTCTGACATAAAGGAGAAAAGAATGAAAATTAATTAAACTAGAAGCATAAGCTGAATGGAAAAAGTAAAAGAAAAACTAACTAATAGAAATGAATCTACCACACCCATTGATCGGTATTTTACGCTAACAAACATACTGATGTGGAATTTTAATAACCTCCCTCAAGATGAAGCAGGAGAATGTATATTGAGAATGCCCATCTTGGATAACATTGAAGTGAAAAATAACTTATTCAATGGCTTAGTGAAGATGTCCACAAGTTGCTAAGTGGAAGGAACATGAAAAGGTTTTATAATCTTTTGTTGCATTATCTTTCGAACAAAGTGGCAATCCACTTCTATATGTTTTGTTCTCTTGTGATAGACAAGGTTGGCAGCAATAAGGAGAGTTGCTTTGCTATCACTATAGACTGATACAGGTTGATCATGATTGACTCCCAAGTCCTTAAGAAGCTACAGAACCTAGATGATTTCAACTATCAGTGATCTTAGAGCCCTATATTCTACCTTTGCAGATGAACGTAACACCATGTGTTTGCTTCTTTGCCTTCCATGATTTCATTGCATTCCCAAGAAAATGCAAAGGCCGGTAAATGATCTCCTTGTGTCTAGACAAAAAAACCTAATCAGAGTCACAAAAACCACTCAGATTAGTAGATGAATCTTTGGGGAAAACTAAACCCTCTGCAGGAGAAGCTTTGATAATCTCAAAATTTTCAAGGCAACTTCATAATGAGGAACTCTTGGCTAGTTTAAAAACTTGCTGAGAACATGAACACTATAGGCTACATCAAGCCTAGTGTGAGTCAAATATAATAGTCTCCCAATTAAACGCTTGTACTGGCTCACGTTCGTAAACAAAGCTCTTTGAAAGTTTGAGAGTTTTATACTAGGATCCATGGGAATGTGAGATGGTTTTGCTCCTAACAACCCAATCTCCTCCAATAACTTCAAAGCATACTTTTGTTGACACACTACAATCCCCTTTGTAGATCTTGCTACCTCAAAACCAAGGAAAAGTTGTAAAAGACTTTATCTTAGTAGGATCATTAGTTGCAAGTACCATGTCATCTACGTACACCAATAAGATAATAAATATATCTTTATCTTTCATTGTGAATAGAGATGGATTTGCATCAGACTATTGAAAACCATGATCCATGAGTATGCTCGAAAACTTTTGGAACCACTGTGGAAAGGCCTGCTTGAGGCCATATAATGATTTATTTAATCGTAACACCTTAGACTGATCTGTAATATGAAAACCTTGTGGTAACTACATGTACACTTCTTCAACTAATTCTCCATGAAGGAACACATTGTTGACATATAACTCGTGCAAATACCAACCTTGGCTGGCAGCAAGGGCAAGAACAGATCTGACTGTTACCATTTTCACCACAGGTGAAAATGTTTCCTGATAATCGATACCCTTTAGCAACTAACCTGGCCTTATATCTCTCTATACTTCCATCTAAATTGTGTTTGATTTTATAAACCCTACTGCTTCCTTATCAGGTGGTAAATCTGTAACAATCCAAGTACCATTTTCTGTTGGAATTTAGTTATTTAATTAAAGTTTGTTTTGAAGTCCTAGTATTTAGGAAGTCCATGTCTCAGTTTGTTTTAAATTTACCTAGTCTATAGGTTTTATTGTAACAAAAAGTGGTCTAATTTTTTGCACGTTAGTGATCCTATGTTTATGCTAAGGTTGTTGAATTGTATTGCCTATTAAAAGGCTAGCTCGGTTTGAATAAAATATCAAGTATTTTTATAATTAAATTTGCATCAGTGGTATTAAAGCCACCGAGAGGGACAAGCGAGAAAGAAATAATGTGTAGCAACAAGCATTTTTTTCTTCATTGTAGTAGCAATTTGTTCATGGCTTCTGAAACTTTGTGCAACCGGCTATTCCTCGTTTTGATGGTCACTATGACCATTGGAGCATGCTAATAGATAATTTCCTGAGGTCCAAAGAGTATTGGCAGGTGGTAGATTCTGGAGTAGCAAAACCAACAGCCGATACAACATTGACTGATACGTAGAGGATAGGCTTGGAAACGTTAAAGCTGAAGGATTTGAAGGCAAAAAATTACCTTTTCCAGGCAATTGATCATTAAATTCTGGAAACAATTCTTTGCAAGGACACCTCCAAGCAAATTTGGGACTCTATGAGGAAGAAGTTCCAAGGCAACACAAAGGCAAAGCATGTGTAGTGCCAAGCTCTTCGTCGAGAGTTCGAGGTTCTTCAAATGAAGGCAAGAGAGTCTGTTTCAAAATATTTTTTGAGGACAATGGCAATTGCAAACAAGATGCGAATTCATAGGGAGAAGCTTGAAGATGTCACCATTGTTGAAAAGATTCTTCATTCCCTAACATCAAATTTTAATTTTGTGATTTGTTCTATTGAGGAGTCTAAAGATATTGATACTCTTTCAATAGATGAATTGAAAATTCCTCTCTGGTACATGAGCATAAGATAAACTAGCAGGATAAAGAAGAGCAAGCGTTACAAGTAGCAACAAATCCAAAAGGATCATGGCGTGGAAATGGAGGTTAGAGAGGAAAGAATTCAACACCACAGACAAGGCGAGAATAAAGGTGTTGACATTCAAAGAGAAGGGAAGGGATGTGATGGTCAGAATTCAACCGAATATAAGTCAAAGTCAACAGACAAATCAAACGTTGAATGCTTCCGTTGTCACAGGTATGGCCATTATTGCTTAGAATGCCATACAAATTTAAATAAACATCGAGGGGAAAGGTCTAACTTGGTTGAATCAAATGAGAATGAAGAGGAAGTTTCCTTGTTAATGGTGACTGATCCCAAGGAAGAAACCCACAAAATTTTGTGGTATCTGGATACGAGCTGCAACAACCATATGTGTGGAGACAGGTCTACATTTTCAGACTTGGATGAAACTTTTTGTACAACCATAAAGTTTGGAGATAATTCTTTAGTTTTTGTTAAGGGAAAGGGAAAGGTAAAAGTCCAAACTAAGGCCACATCTGTTCAGACTATCTCTAATGTTGTTTTTGTTCCAAATCTAAAAACAAATTTACTTAGTGTGGGTCAACTTCTAGAGAAGGGATTTGAAGTTATTATCAAAGATGGATTCTGCAAAATCCAAGATTCCAAGCATGGATTGGTTGCTAAAGTTAGCATGACTGCGAATTGGATGTTCCCTCTATATTTTCAGAATATTGGCAACTCTTGCTTTATGGCAAAATTGATGAATTTGGCATGGCTGTGGCATTATCGATATAGGCATCTGAATTTTGGAGGATTAAAGGCTTTACAGTAAAAGAAATGGTAGCTGGTCTTCCTCACTTTGATTATCCTACAAAAACTTGTAAATAGTGTGCTGTTGGGAAACAACCTCATGATAGCTTTCCAAAAGGAAAATCTTGGAGAGCCAAGAAACCTTTGGAATTGGTTCATTTTGACCTTTATGGACCAATAAATCCAAAATCCAATGGAGGTAAACGTTATTTTATAACTTTCATTGATGATTTTAGTCGGAAGACTTGGGTTTATTTTTTGTAGGAAAAATCTGAAGCCTTTATGGTTTTTAGAAGCTTTAAGGCCTTTGTTGAGAAAGAAGTTGAAAAGCCAATAAAAGTCTTTCGCACTGATTGTGGTGGAGAATACAATTCACGAGTTTGTAAATTTTTGTGAATTGCACGGGATAAAATGACAACATACAGTAGCCTATTCTCCCCAACAAAATGGAGTGAGAGAAAGGAAAAATCGTTCAATTCTGAATATGGTGCGAAGCCTCTTAAAGAGAAGCAACATTCCAAAAGAATTTTGACCCAAAGCTGTTAGTTGGAGTGTTCATGTTCTGAATAGAAGTCCTACTCATGTTGTTCAAACTATGACACCAGAGGAAGCTTGGAATGGCCGTAAACCTATGGTTGATTACTTCAAAATTTTTGGTTGCATCGCTTAAACCCACATTCCAGATCAGAAGAGAACAAAGCTTGATCACAAGGCTGAAAAATCTATCTTTCTTGGTGTTAGTGATCAGTCAAAAGCTTACAAGTTGTACAATCCTATCACTAAGAAAGTAATTATCAATCGTGAAGTGGTGTTTGATGAAGAAAATTTTTGGCCATAGGGTGAAGGTCTAGGCATGCAGCAAATTTCAATAGACTTTGATAGTGATGATCATGACAAGGAGCAACAACTAACAGTTGGAGCTGAAAGTTATCCAACAACTGAAGTTACAAATCAACAACAAAGTTGCAGCAACACACGACCTCAACAAACCAGAAAACAGCTAGCATGGATGAGATTATGAAGTTAGTAGAATTAATCAACCTCAAGATGAAGATAAGGACCCACTTACTTATTTTACAATTTTTTCAGATTGTGATCCTGTTAGGTTTGAAGATGCTTCCAAGGAAGTCAAGTGACAATAGGCTATCGATGAAGAGATAGCAGCCATTGAACGGAATCATACATGGGAGTTGACAGAACTTTCAAAGGGGTAGAAGACGATTGGTGTTAAGCGGGTTTATAGGACGAAGCTAAACAAAAATGGTGAGGTAGACAAATACAAGGTGCATTTAGTGGCTAAAGGCTACAAACAAGAGTTTGGCATGGATTATAAAGAAGTGTTTGCTCCAGTTGCAAGACATGATACAATCAGACTGGTGATTGTTCTGGCAGCTCAAAACTCATGGCCCATCTTCCAATTGGATGTGAAATCGGCATTTTTACATGGAGACTTACATGAAAAGGTATTTATTGATCAACCTCCTGGTTATGTGAAATTTGGTAGTGAGCATAAAGTTTATAAGCTAAAAAAGGCTCTATATGGACTAAAACAAGTACCCAGAGCTTGGTATAGTCGTATAGATTCTTATTTTTGTAAGGAAGGTTTTAAAAAAATGCCCAAATGAGCATACTCTTAACACAAAAATTGACAATGGAGGAAAACTGCTTGTGGTATGCTTATATGTTGATGATCTGATTTATTCTGGAAATGATAGAGTCATGTTTGAAAAGTTTAAGCAATCCATGATGCTTGAGTTTGATATGTCTGATCTTGGGATGATGCACTATTTTCTTNTTTTTTGCATTTCACTCCCCACTTTTCCTGCTAATTAGGGGTAGAATGGTCATTGTGCTCCAAAGGCAGAATTCTAGAAACTTCATTAAACTTTTTGTTCGGCTCGTTGCCGCAGCGAAGACTATTTCTTCGCCCCAGTGAAACTTCACAGAACCTACACCGTGGTTGTAGGGTCTCATCGCCGCGGCGACGATTCTTCTTCGCCTCGGCGAAGACAGTGACCCCAAAATTCCACCAAGTCTCTACAATTTCAGGGCAACCAAACCATATTAACAATATTCCAAGTCAAACAAGGGAAAAGTAAGGGAAATTAGCTACGTACCTCAGGTAGGGCGTTACAATGTAATACTTTCTCTCTCTAGCTAGTATACTCGTAAAATAACAGTAAAACTCACTAAATATATATAAGAAAATATACATGTAGATGAGTATAAAATAATGGGCCCATAACTAATTTTCTTTATATACAAATCTTTACATAATATAATAAAGTCATAAAACATCACTCGACAGTGTTGCCAAACCCTTCTGCTTCTTGATGTTCCAAGCGACCGCAATCTCATCTACTGCCTGTAAAAACATTGAAAACAATGGGGTGAGCACTAATTGCTGAGTAAGTAAACCCGCTATGCTACTCTTCTCTCTCCGTTGCTTATATTCTGAATTTCTTTCCTTACATCACACTTCTCTAATCTTCACTGTTCTGTCTCTATTCTTTCTCAAATTCTAATTTCTCACTACTCATGATAGTAGGCATGGTATCATGCATAGGTATGATGCAAATGCACAAATGCATAGGATGTGCATTTTCTTTTCTGTTTTTTCTATTTTTCTTATTATGTTTTCTGTTTATTTTCTCTGTATTTCTTTCTATGCTTCCTTTCTTTCTATTCTTTCTTTCTTTCTATTATTTTCTTTCTTTTATATTCTTTCTTTTGTTTTCTTTTCTAGCCTTTCTTTCTTTTCTTTCTATTCTTTCTTTCTTTCTTTCTTTCTATTCTTTTCTTTCTATTCTATTCTTTCTTTTCTTTTCTTTTCTAGTCTTTGTTTCTTTTCTTTCTTTCTTGCCGATCGGCCTCGGTTGAGGCATGGATTTGGAACCCTGGCCGTGTGAGTGTATTCTCTAATTTTGGGTACAGTCCTCATCCACATGCACTTCTAACAGATTGTACAATTCTTCTTTCTGATTCTGAGGCCACTCACTAAAGGCGGCGTGCATGCGAGGCTATGTCACTCACGGGTTCCCCATCGCAACAACCTTCTCTTCTTTTATCTTTTACACTTCTTTAAATAAAATTTCAGATTTGAACTTCTTTAATATTTCTCATTTCTTTCTATTTGTTCTTTAATGCTATTTAATACTCTTTAATGCTCTTATGAGTATGTATGCATGTACATGAGCTCATGCTTATTATTCTTTCTAAATTCACATGTTTGGATGCAATAATGCAATATGGAATGTGAACATGTCATTCTCTACCATCTACAAACTCATCTCAAGATAACAAATAATCATACTCATACATGCACTTCTGTTTGACATTTCATCAAACAATTTATATGCATACATCAACTCTAATTTGGCTACACTTCTACCTATCTTCTAAGCCACCAAAATTTGGAATAAAACACACCAAGATTGACGTCAAACCTGTCCAGGATTCACACTCCATAAATTCTACTCCAATTCTTCTATAATTCATCCAAACTCTCATCAAACATCAAGTACACAAACATTACTTCCCATGGATAAATTCTAACCATCATTCAACATCCATTCCATCAACAATTCTTCCCATATAAGCACATACATGCATAAAAGAAGTTCTGTACACAATATTACTCCAATCATGACTAGGGTTGGTTTTACTTACCTTAGATGTGAGCAATCCAATAGTTTAGTAGTCTTCCTTGATCAAACTCTCTTTCTCTTAAATCCTATGAACACAAATCATAAGAATTCAGCACTTTAAAAATTAAATCTCACATCTTAGTGCAAGGATCTTACCTAAGGATGCTTGGGATTGAAATTCAATTAAAAATAAACTAAGATCTATGAATTTTCCTTGAAAAATGATTGAAGAAATTTGAGAGAACTTGGGTGGAAAGTGGCGTGAATGGAAGGGGAAGAATGGCTAGGGTTTCATTCTTGAACTCTTAATATAACAAAATATTACTTATAGTTTCCCATTTTGCCATTGCACTTTCTCTGAAATGTCATCTATGTCCCTTAGTCAATTACCATAATGCCTCATTTTTATTAACTTCCCCATGTTATTCTACTTCTTTCCACTCCCCATTTTTTCAACCAATTATGACTGAAAAGACTATTTTACCCCTAATGGAATTTTAGGGAATTTTCTTCACACTTGTTCAAGATAACTTTAACAAAATTCCACCAAATTAGGGCATAAGTAAAGTTACGTGCCTCAATGTGGGCGTTACATGCCAATGCAATGCACTTGTATTATTATTATTATTATTATTATTATTATTATAGATGACGAAATAAATACCAACCCAGTGTGTCAAGATAGAGCAATTTGACTGTCCAATGTGTCAAAATTGAGCAATTCTAGATCTTCCAAAATGTGCCACATGGCGAACAATCTACATGGGTATTCATGGCGAACAACCAGAATAGGTATTCATGAATCTTGATTCTTTACTTCAATTTGTATGTAGGGGCAAACAATTTATTTATATTGCTGAAAGGTAATGTTTTTTATGTTTCTGTTTAAAACCTTGTTGAAAGGTATTTTTTTTTATTCTCACTATTTATTGACCGAGTCTTTTCGATTGTCTTTGGTACCAGTGATAATCATCTTTATTTATTTATTTATTTATTTTTGCACAATGAACTGGGAAGTAATCTACCATATATTGTTATCTGCAGATGTCCACGATTGAGGCAACTTGTTATGCCAACCTGGAACATAATAAAAAAGGACATAATCTGCAAGGCCATTCGTACATAGAGATGTCTTGAATCTCTGACAATGCCTAGTATAGAAAATTCCCCTTATCTTATAAAGGAAATAGCCCTAAATTGCAAGAACTTTAGTGAACTAAAGGTCATGGGTCCTTTTGACATTCTCTTTGCTTTTACGACAGCCAATTTTGTTCCAAATTTGAAGGTTTTAAGCTTGAGATGTTCAATCATAGTTAAGGATGCCCCATTGCTTATACTAGATGACGTACCAAACCTGGAAATCCTCAGCATCTCACATTGTCTTTATATAGAAGGTCCACTACTTCCTCCACTATTGCCCAAAAAAAGTATTAAGAAGTTAGATAAAATTATCTTGTAGAAGGTTGCTTGATTATGTGAGTTCTTAACATGTATTGAGTCCTCGTGCATCATGTGCCAGTGTACTCGAAGTGATGAAGGCTTTCTGAGGTGGTACAAGCATGAGGAAGGCCTATGGAAAATGGATAAGATGAAGTCTCTTGCTCTTTGATTAGAATAGTTCTGAGACTGTAATTTATTGGTCATAAACTATAGTGTATGTACTTCTTCTTTACATGTTGTTTTGCTTGTATATAATATCTACATTATATGTTCTTGAATAGGCATATATAGAATTGGTCCGTTGGGTTTTAGGTTGTCATCCTCCAACGCTTTTGTCTTAGCTCGTCAACATTGTAATACTTGCATGACAATCCTCTCCCATTTGAAATGCATCATCTGTTTGCATGATTTTGTACATATGGTCAAATTTGACTTCCTGTTGCTTTAAGTTGATCTTCTGTTGTTGATCAATACACAATCAGTTGTCTTATCTGTCATTTACGTTGATAGAATTAAATTACAAGGATTTCTCTATTTTTAATTTATTATATTTATATGTCTACATTTTTTCCACCTTGAATTGGAAATACTGTTTGCGATTCATGTTATTTTATCTAGGGAATTGTTATTGCTTATGTTATTGAATTTGAAACTCTATTGGTTCTGTAAATGTTAGTGTCAAATTCAGTTGTATTGTAAGATTTTGAAGGAATATTTCATTTTCCTTCCTTTATAGTTTTATATTAAGTCGCACTGATATTACTCGACTGAAATGGTAATATTAAAGTTTTACAGTGCACTGTCATTTTGGCTTTGTAAAATTCGCAAGTAATGAAAAGCGTTGTCATTTAAAATGCTGTTGATATTTAATTACTTGAATTAAATTTTGGGATTTAGGGTTTTCTCTGTGAGTTTCAACATTAAGAGCATTTGTCCCAATTTGTTTGTCGCATTTTCTACATCCGTGTTTTATTGTTGACTGAAACTGAGATAAGTAAGTACATTTTCTTTAGTTACAATGATAATGTCGTTTTTTATTTTACATTGGTCTAATTAATTTGTCATCGATTTTAACTTTGATTAAAGTGCTCTTATTCTTACATAGCTCCGAGAATCATTATTATTGTTATAAGAAGTTGTTCTTAGATAGTTGTGCTGATAATTTATTGTATTCACATTGTTTATTTGTTTCTTTGGCAGTTGTGTTGCAGATTATTCTGTTGGTCTTTTTACTGCTGAATTTGGTGTGTTTTGCTTGGGTTGTTTATCTGTTGTTCTGGTAGTCGTTTTGTAGATTATCTCGTCAGTAAATCAACTGTTGAAGTTGGCGCTTTTCTTGTTACGATTTTGTTTATTATCTTATTGTGTTTAGTATATATTGTAATACTATCATTATTTTATGAATCCATGTTATAAAATGCTAGTGGTATATTATCTTGTTGTGTTTAGTATATATTTGTAACAACTGCTGTAACCTAATACAATGCATGCATAATAACAATAGAAAATTGGGCCCAAAAACTTTCTTTTCATTATAAGTCATATGTCTTTTATACACAAAGAGGATTGTTTAGAAAAATTCATTTTAAAAGACAAAATAGGGGAAACAGTGTAGCTATTGCTCCTCGCTTGCCGACGCCCCTCCGACTGCATCAACACCTAGATCCTACATCCACAAAGGAAAAATAACGGGGTGAGCACAAAATAATGCTCAGTAAGTAAAACCCTATATCTGTCTGTCCCCGTATGTATTACTCTTAATTCTTTCCTTATACTATTTCTGTTTCTACTAAAGCGAAGTCATGGCCTCATCTTACCAGAGGTACGACCGGATGGCGTTCACACAGTACCATCTCACTCTCCATGACTATCGGGTGGAATTCACACAGTACCAACCCGTTCTTAGTGACTACCGAGTGGGATCACGAAGCACCTACTCGTTTTTCGTAACTATCGGTGTGGAGACCACCTAGCACCTACCCGTTTCCTCATGCCTTTTGGGTAACGATCACCAGCATTAACCCGTCCTATCACTCACTGTCGGGTGATGATCACAAAGCATCAACCCACTTCTAATAATGTCGGATGATGATTCACAAGCATCAACCCCTTCTCTAAAACTACCTGGTGGTGGTCACAAAGCATCCACCCATTTCTAATACTTTATCGGTTGATGATCACAAAGCATCAACCCATTTCCAATGACTATTCGGGTGGTGATCACAAAGCATCACCCGATTCCCATAACTGTCAGGTGATGATCACAAGCACATCAACCCATCTCTACTACTCTTCTCATTCACTCTATTCTAGCATTTTTCATTCTCTCTACCCTTAGAGTAGTTGCATCCACCAAGTTCTCTACTCTAAGTAACTGTATCACAAAGTTTCCTACTCTTTCTTAGGTCACTTTTCAATGCCAATTAGTGCCTATGGATGGTTCATCTCCACTAATGCACTTATGAAATGCCAACATGCAATGTTGCAAGAATTAAGGTTCCACTACTCATACTCAAACCTCTATTAGGCATTTCAATCAAACACACTCAAGTGCATAATAAAACTCTACTATAGAATGATCTAATCTCTCTCTTAACCATCCACAAAATGGGGAGAAACCCCTCACATAGCCCTAACCTGCCAAAGAAAGACACTTCCAAAAGGGTTCCACAATACCCCTTCAATTCCATCTCAACTACCTTTCCACCCCTAACTCACTTCTTATATTTGAAAGGTATAAACAATCACAAAGCACTAGAAATCTCTATTTAGCTCAATAACATGGCTAAAACATGTATATAACACATACATAAGTGCTATCAAAACCCTAATCAAGAAAATTCCCAAATCTCAACTTGGGTTGGGGTTTACTTACCTTTGTATGGAGAGATTTCATACTAACTCTTCCTTTCACTTGTTTTGCTTGACTTTTCTCTCTACTCTTAACAAAAGAACAAAAACCCTCAATATCAATATATATAAAACTCACAAAGCTTCACAACCAAAGCAAGAATCCTTACCTTAGGATGCCTTAGGTTGATTTTCTACCCCAAATCACTCCAAAAGAGCCCTTTACAAACAAAAAAAAAAAAACCCTTGGAATCAAAAAAAAAAAAAAATTAAATTGAAGAGGAGCCAAGAGAGGATAGTGTCGGTTGGAGAAGACGAATGAAGGGTTGGCAATGTCTTATCAATTTCCTTTAAAATGAAATTTAAATTAAAGTAATAAACAACAAACTCACCATATACCTTCCATTTTGCCCCTTACTCTTCTTTTGGGAATTCTATCTATATCCTTTGATTCATTACAAACACACCCCCATATCAACATATTCTCCATGAAAATTCCTTACATTTTACTCCCCACTTTTCCTGCTAATTAGGGGTAGAATGGTCAAATTGCCCTTAGGGAAGAGAGCATCTAAAACTTAACAAACATTTTGGTTGGACTGTCGCCGCGGCGAGGAAGCTTCTGTCACCGCGGCGAAACCGTCTAGAATGTTTCCCTGTGGCTTCAACACCTCTTCGCCGCGGCGAAGATTCTTCTTCGCCCCGGTAAAGCTTGGCACACTGAACTTCTTCTATTTTCAATCAATTTCAGGGCAAGTATTCAACACAACACTCAGTCAAAGGTCAACCAAACAATATTACCAAGAGACCAACTCAAATAAGAGCAAAAGAAGAAACAATAACTACGTACCTCAAGTGGGGCGTTACAATATTGTAATACTATCGTTTGTTTTTATTGTAGTAATGGCTCCAAAAAAATTGATGAAATTTATTCGAAGACTTGATTCTGAAGCACTATATAGAGCAGGATCAAGCAGTGATTCCAAGTCAGAATCGTTAATGCCTATACAAACTTCAGTTTTACCTGCATCAGTCTCCAATCCCGTGAAACCTGATTCTGGTTCCTGCTATGTTAAACTGACTGAAGAAGAAGATAATCAGTCAGAAGAAATTCCATTACGTCAATTCATGAAATGGTAGAAAACTTGTCAGCAATAGGGTCCAAATACGAATTCTGAACGAAAATGGAAAAATCTTTGTAAAGAAGATCTAGACAACAAAACTTTCGGTCCAGGGAAAAAGGTAATGTTTTTTCACTGTATCATGTGAATATATACTTATGGCATGATAATGTTAAGGTGGTTTCATTGTTTTTGAAATAGGCTTATGAAGGTTTCTTAGAAATCAGAGAACGTTGGCTTGTTTCAGAAGGCGTGGTTGCAGATTTGATAGAACAAAATGAAGATGCGATTGCCGAGTTTGCAGATTGAAAGAACAATTGAAAATATCAAAGGATGCTTTTGAAAAGGTCAAAACCGAATTGAAACATTGTCAAGAATCATTTAAAAATGCTGAAGTGTCTTTTGCAAATGAGCGACAGCAAAAGGAAGTCTTTAAAAAGAAAAGTTATGAATTGTCTAAAAAAATAATAAGATTAAATCTTTAATTGCACAAGTTGAGAAAGATAAAGAAGAGGCTTATGATTCAGTGTCAGATATGTTTTTGAGCACTATTGTAATAACTGCTTTCTACTAGTATACTTTAGAACATATACAATAAAACATACATAATTAGTATATGAAAGTAGTTGGGCCCAAATTTTTCTTTACTTACAAAACATAATTCTTTATATATATCAAAATAACAAGTACAAAAACCTTAGCAACAGTGGATAGTAATGCCAATCCTCCCCGCTTGTCGACGTCCTTCCGACCGCTGCTCACCTATTTCCTGCAAAAATATGGAAAAACAACAGGGTGAGCATAAAAATGCTCAGTAAGTAAATCCCTTAACTCTTCTCCTTCTTAGGTTCTTTCCTTACTTAATTCCTTCTCTTTTCTTTCTCTGTTTCTTACTCTCACTATTCTTTTCTTTCTTTCTACTTTTCTTTGTTCTTTCTTTCTTATTCTTTCTATTCTTCCTAACCATGATGAAATTCATGGCAATATGCATGACTAAAATGCATATGCAATAATGCATAAAATGCTTTTTCTTTCTTATTTCTATTTTCTTTTCTTTTTCTTTCTATTCTTTTCTATTCTTTTCTTTTCTTTCTTGTTTTTCTTTTCTTTTATTTTCTTGGCTTCAAGCCTTCTCATTCTTTCTTATTCTTATTCTTTCTTATTTTTATTCTTTCTCATTCTTTCTTATTCTTATTCTTTCTCATTCTTTCTTATTCTTATTCTTATTTTTTTCTTATTCTTTGCCAATCGGACTCGGTTGATGTATGGATTTGGAACCTTGGCCGTGTGAGTGAGTACAGTCCTCATCTACATGCACTCTTATGGACCGTACAACTTCTCCTTTCTTCATAGGCCACTCAATTAAGGTGGCGTGCATGTAGGAATTCTTCTTGGTACAACCCTCATCCACATACACTCTTACGGGTCATACAATTCTTCTTCTTTTTATGCCACTCAATNTCACCCTTTCATTGTTGATTGCTTTGCAGGTAGACTAGAAGCGAGGGATGCTAGAGACAGCGGGACTACACGTGAGGGGAGATGATTTATTATCATCTCGATGTTTTTATCTTGATGTAAATATGTAAATGATAAATATTTGTGAAATACCTTTGGAAGTTTCCACCCTATAAATATGTTTTGATTGTGTAATTTTTTAAAGTTTGTAAATTATAAGTTTAGATCCTGCGTGATATTTTATATGCATGTTTTGGATATTATTATTATTATCCTTATACAGATTTTTTTCTAAATACAACTCGTTCTCCAGACATGTATCCTCGGGATTCTCATTGAGGGATATTTAGAGGATGCCTGACTGGAGGGGGGTTTTACATTTTCATATTCATATAAATATGTTTAATTTTTCACATCAATCTCTCAAAAACAATGTCTTATATTATATACAATGGATCAATACTTTCTATTATAAACAATGATTCATATAATATAGAAGATATTAATCCCTACAGTTAAAGATTTCGTTGAAAACAATATTTGTCAATGTCTCCGCTGATTCATCTTCTTGCAAGTCTAGTAGAATCTTGATACCTTGTCTTGAAGTTACTCTTGATAGTGCCACATACAATTGACCATGTGTAAAAGACTTGATGGTTCATATACAATCCTACTATTTTGAGTGATTGACCGTGACTTTTGTTTATTATCATACAGAAGCTAACTGTCACAGGTAACTGTCTTCTCTTTAACCTGAAAGGCCACTTCATATCTACATTTGACATTATTATTCTGGGAATTGTGACAATATCTCCAATGTTTGACCCGGTGATAATCGTTGCTTGTATAGACCATTTTCCTAAATGGGTTACGATCAATCTGGTTCCATTGCAAAGACCATCGATTGATTCAAATTACGCAACAACATAATTGGAACGCCAATTTTCATATGCAATTCATGTTTGGGCATGCCGGAGCACATCAGAGAATTAAGAAATTTGGTGGGATAGAGAATGTCATCATTGTTTGAGATACCTATTGCTTTGCAAGTGTTGTCCGAGCTTAAATACATCTTTCCATCTATTGGTAGATTCTGGGTGATATAGTCGTTCAATTTATGTACTGTCTGATTTTTGGGTGTCAATATTGCTCTCTGTTTCTCTCATATAATCAATATTATTTATCTAAGCAGATAAATTTGGAAAAACAGCATTCATAATTGTTTCTTCGTGACTGGTATGTTGATCAATTTTTAAGTCTTCAGGTATTTGGATGTAACTTTCATCTTCTGCAATGTCCCTTCCTTCTCCGATACTAAGTAACCATTCGTTAAAAGCCTTCAAGTTATCCAATTCTGTTGGGTTCACCAAGTTTGTCTTCAACCTCATGTTCTCTGTAAGTGTCAACACCGTTACATGTTTCCAAAGGGAAGATGACGATAGATAGGCCTGTATTACATCATGTTTTTTCCCTTTTGGTATAACTGGTAGAATCTGTCTGAAATCACCACGCAGGGCAACGATGAGGCCTCCAAATATTCTATCTGCATTTGATTGATCTTTTTCAGACAAAATATCTTTCAAAGCTCTGTCAAAGGCTTCAAAGCAATACCTGTTTGCCATGGGTGCTTCATCCCAAATGATCAAAGTTGTTTGTGTAAATAGTTTTTCCAATTGTGTCCCGTTTTTTATATCACATGTACTTTCCGTAGTGATATCTAAAGGAATTTGAAAACGTGAATGTGCTATTCTTCCACCTGATAGAAGCAATGCAACAATTCTTGATGTAGCTATGGCCAATACAATTTTACCCTTGGATCTTAATTTGGCCATGATTGTTGATCATAGGAAGGTTTTGTCTATTCCACCATGTCCGTAAACAAAAAATGGTGTTCCACTTTGATTGTTGATAGAATCAAGGATCAAATCATATACACGTCTCTGGCCATTGTTGAGACCTTTGTATAAATCACTGTGCACTGTTTCCATGTTGTCGATATCATAATCTAATTCTTCAGCAATTAATCTATTATGTGAATTCTAAAAAATAGAATAGTCTGGAATTGGCATTCCAGGGAAATCAGCCAAGGTTTTCCTCCCTTTTTCATGGGCTCATCAATTTGGAACAATGCATGATTGTGAGTATATTCCTCAGTGCATCTCAATTCTGTCATCCGCATTTTTTGTTTAAGAATGTAGGGAATGTCTTCAGATAGGCATTCTGCATTTGCTCTCCATAAGTCTCTTAGACTCACCACTTCATTATATATAAGAATAGTTACAAAGAGTTGTCTTAGCTGTCTTCCAGTAGCCCACATTGATGCTTCATCCAAGCAATCATTCCATTCTTTATCATCATCGAGCAATCCTAATGCATAACATGCATCTTTGAATGTAGGGAATATTTCTCCGTTGACAGTTCGAATATCTTCAAATGATGTTGCTCCTCTTACTAAGTTCAGAAGCATTCGCAAATGATATTTCTCATCACTACCTTGAAATGAGAAATACACCTGCCAATACACCTTGATTTTTGTCGTGGCGACCATTGTTTTTCTGTATCCTTCCAAACCCATTTGCTCGAAAAATTAGGATAAGTCAATGATCTTGCAGAATGGTATCGTTGATTACACTTCATCTATTCAGTCAATTTCATTTGCGTAACAACCTTACTTTCCAAAAGTTGAACCAAACACTTACTTGGATCGAAAATAACTGTTTGTCCGTTCTCTAAGTGGAATGGCAATCTTTCAACAACTGGTTCTCTGTAATACATGTCAAACGTAAATATCCTCCAGCAAGCTTACATAGAAGAGATATATCTGTAATGTTTTTCATTGAATTACTTAATATCGTATTTATAACAAATATCAACAAACAATATAAAAACATTATATTTGATGTATTTTGTAAATACCTGCAGTCCAGATATGCCTTTATTTCGTCTTTGTCCTATAAAATCTCGCATTGATTGTTCTGTTAACCATTGTTTTCAATTTCCATAGAAACTCTCGTTCTGTCCGGCCCCTTGTTAACATACTTGAATAGATACTTGATTGATCTATGTTGATTACATATCTCAATATTTATGTGAGCATCAAACTTAACCAAAAGATTCCTATTATAAGAAGCAACAAAATGGTTTTCCAGTTTGATACCCTTTTTCTCAACAAATGCTCCATTATTCCGTCTTCTATACATTGGGTATCCGTTGTCATCCACAGATGTTTCATTGACAAATTTCTTTGGAAAATGTTTTTTACATCTTCCTCTTTCCATACATGGTGAATTCTGGTTAACATCACCGTACGAACCGTGGATCATGTGATTCTTCACAGCTGCAAAGGCAACACCATCAGTTTCCTTATTTGGAATTTCAGTAGAAACTATTTTATCTATTTTGGATGCCGAAGGATTCTTATATTGGGAATGTAGAAAAACCAATATATGAGCATGTGGGAGGCCTCTCTTTTGGAACTCGATAGTGTAGATTGTTAGATTTGGTGCCCTAGAGCCAATCAATTATTAAAAAATTGACTCTTTGTAATAATGTCTATTAATCAATAAAAGACAATTTTCTTCTATATCATGTAAATCATTCCCTGCATTGATATATGTCCTTAGGATGGTTGAACCGTGACGAGGGTATCAAGTGTTTCAAATCTTGATAGTGAGAACCCTATGATCACATATAGTGGCTATTCTAGAAATGTTCGTAGCCTTAGTATTATTCTGACCAAGGACACAGATAATATGGTAAGACTATTATAGTGTTGAAGACCCTGTCAAAAGATAGTGATTGATCTCACTTGTCAAGGTTGTTTGCCGACAACCTGGTGCGACACATGGGTGTTTGCTATATGCGAGTTCACTGGACAGACCCACCAGAGGATTCCATATAGATGGTAACTCCAGTGTCTATGGAATCAATCCTCTAACGAATGGTGTGCATGTGATCCTTAGACTTGAGATTACCGGAGCATCTTGTGCACTGATTGGTGTAGTTTGACACTAACCTAACATAGTTCTATTCAAAGCTATCAATATGGTAGTGATTGGCTGCATTGAGGAGTGTATCAAGACTATGGTGGATCAACAGATGATTCATCACTTCCGGGTACGGGAGAAGTTATCTCATGGCGAAATTCAGTGAATGACAATGACACTAAAGTTGCGGCCACAATGGGATTGAGTTGTTGCTCAATCCAATTTATTATTTCGGTCATTGGTTCAGTAACTAAATACAAAGATATCGAGGATATCTGAGGTTGACACTATTTCTGTACCTCAGCCTCGATGAGATAACGCATGATGAAAGGATTTGATTGCACAGTAACGATATCGTTGATAGGCTGCGATTTCGCTGAATCTGAATCTATCGGGTGGCCATGATGTCTTGCTAGTGGCCAATCTTGGTTTGTGTGTAGTGAGATGATTAATTGGAGTTAATCGCGATACTACTCACTGCTGATATGATGAGGAACCTACGAGTCACACACTTAGAAGACAATTTAAGAATCAGTCTATGAGAGGGGTATTTTCGTCTTTTGGGATGAAAGGGTATTTCGGTAATCTTACAGTGCAATTAAATTTGCTGGGGCTGTTGCCTGTGTTTAATTTTAATCTCAATATTAAAATTAGTGAGATTATATTTAAACATATGCGCGCATGTATTTAAATGTATTATTATTATTTAATTAAATGTTAATATATTATTGTGTATATATTAATTGATTTTAATTGTAATAATAATTAATTAAATTTTAAAATACCAATTAAAGGGTGTTTGGTTACAAGGGTGAACTAGGGTTGGAGCCCACATCTATTCCTATGTGGAATAGGGTTTTTAATTGTTGCACTATATAAGTGCAACTTAAAATTAAAAACATAAGAGGATTATTCATTAAAAAAAAAACCCTCGCCACACAAAAGCTCTCTCTCTCTCTACGTTTTACTCTTTAGTGAAAAAGAAATTTTTTCTTATTCTTGTTTCTTTGATTCTTGATGCCCTTGGTTATTCTAGCAAAATAATCAAGGGTTCTGCGGATTGTCTTCGTGTGGACAGCTTGAGTGCGTTTCTACGTTGAATCGAGTAGCGAAATCAAATCTAGAGATATTTGGAGGAGCCTCCAAACGTGTGTAAGCATTTTGAATCCTTGTATGGATTTATTATATTCTTGTAATGCAGAATTTATAAACACTATAATATGTACCTAGATTTGGGGCTAAGCATATCATCGGTTTTTATTTGTTTTAAAACTGTGTTTTTTCGCTACGTACTCCTGATCTTTTGCTAACAATGGTATCAGAGCCTTGGGTACCAGATTATATTGTTTAATCGTTGATGTTTGATAACATGATTGGTCTGATAACATGTTTTTGTATAATCTATTTTCATGAATCTGAAAGATTTCTATATATTGATTGGTTTAATTGATCAATTAACTAATGATGTGTTGATGAGTGACCTATTGGTTGGTTGATGTCCTGGTCGAATGCTTGTGCATTCGATTCGATTTGCATTTGTGTCGTTACATGAAAAACTGCAAAAAGGGTGACTATGCAATTCACTGTTTTGTAGTGTTTGCCACGGCAAAATAACACTTCCTCGTGGCGAGAGGCAAAAAGTGAATCGCGATCACGGTATGAAACTCTCTGGAACTTTTCTGCGTTTTTTGAAGTTCACGATCGCCGCGGCAAAATAAAACTTTGCCACAACGACCATGGTATTTGAACTTTGCCATGCAAAGAAGTTCTTCGCCACGGCAAGAAAGCCACTGTTCTAATTTTTTCATTCTTCGCATAGGGGCCAAATTGCAGTTTTTGAACCTTTAAAACCAATAATCATTCGGCACATATAAGAAGGGTAATTTAATAATTTTCACCCAATTCAAAATGTTTGTTTTGAATATATGCGATGTTCTTATTTGAAATTGCATGGTGTTCGGTACATGAGCCCTAGACCTATTGTTTACTGTTTAAAATTTTTGGGTTTGTTTGTAATTTTATAAAGAAATAGGACCTGCGTGTCCTGCCTCTCTCTCTTATATCTCCATGTATTTCTCTTCTTATCTCATTCCCCTTGTATGTAATGCGAGGTTTCTATTTTTATTGATGTAAATTAGAATAGGATTTTTTATTATAAAAAT
The DNA here is from genome assembly GCF_008641045.1 of Pistacia vera. Lineage (NCBI taxonomy): Eukaryota > Viridiplantae > Streptophyta > Magnoliopsida > Sapindales > Anacardiaceae > Pistacia > Pistacia vera. The sequence goes on from NW_022196428.1 coordinate 482,527, forward strand.
TCTTTGTAATGATCGTGACGAAGAAATGAAGGAGCTATAAAGAGGAATAACTTGAAGACCCAAGATTTACTTTTAAACCCTAGGTTGATCTACCAATTCCTCTAGGCTCAAGGAAATTGGTTTTAATGGGCCATGTACCGGCACGTTTTAATTTTTTTTAGAATGCATGCTAAGGTTGAATCTTTAATAAAATGTCGATCAAATGACATTCTAACAAAGATAATAATCTCTTGAGACATTAAATAAAAACCCTCAAATTAAGTATGTTAAGTCACTTGAAAGGCCTTCCATCACCATGACTTTAATCAAACAACTATTCGTTAGAATCTTGTTCGTCAAAGCGAAGGGTACACTTCTACTAGTGGGAGGTTAAAGCTCATTGGAATTTTCCTTAATGGTGATGGGTCGACTTAAACTGACTGTTTTGCTTGTTCGCCAAAGCGAAGGTTGATAAACATGTCATAGGCATAGTAGAGAAGTACACTTGTTATGTGTATGTGGCGACATGTAATGTCCACTCTACTGATACTGAGGATCACACTTGAAGACAATGGCTTTGGTCATCGTATTGTGTGATTGGTTTGTTCGCTTACTTCACATTTGAGGTTGGTAGTGGGAGCTATCAATTGGTGTGGATTAAGTTTGTTGGCCTACCTAATCAACCATTTTGGCTTGTTTGCCAAAGCAACGGTTTGAAATGGGCTAGATGGGATCTTAGTCCACTAGGAAAGCCAATGGGCTTTCCCGAGTTAATAGTGAAGGCTATTGGCTTGAGGAAAATAGTGGGAGTGTTTTTAATAAAAGACCATATTAAAATAATAATCAACATTATATTAACTTTACTTTTCTATATTGTAGATTCATTTAAAAATGTGCAATATCAACCTACGATCAATAATTGAGAAAGAAAACAGGTTGGATGGCTCTAATTTCTCGAACTGGTATCGAAATCTTTGGATTATATTGAATTCTGAAAAGAAATTATATATCCTTGACAAGCCTTATTTGGCTGAGCCTGATGCCACTCAGGAAGTAAAGGAAACTTACCAAAGGTTCCTTGACGATGCTAATACTGTTCAATGCCTTATGTTAGCATCGATGACATTTGAGCTGTAAAAACAGCATGAGAATATGGAGGCTGCTGCCATAATTCTGCACCTCAAGGCACTTTGTGAAGGAAACGCTCGACATGAGAGGTACAAGGTGTCGAGTGCGTTGTTTAGAAGTCGTATGACTGAGGGATCCCAAGCTGGTCCTTATGTTCTAAGATGATTGGGTACATAGAAAGGCTTGAGACTTTGGGATTAGGGTTGGATGCATAATTACAAATGGATTTAATTCTGCAATTCTTACCTGATTCCTTTTCATCGTTCATAATGAACTTCAATATGAACACTATGGTGAAACCTCTATCAGAGCTTCTGAACATGCTGAGCACTGTAGAGCAGGACATGAAAAAGTCCAAGCATATTTTATTGCTTGCTGCCAATAAAGGAAAGGGTAAGAGCAAGGGAAAGGCCAAGGTCAATCCCAAGGCCAAATTCAAAAAATAGGATGCTCTCAAGCCTAAGGGTGGCGTTGGGAAAGGTGGGAAGGTAGTTTGCTTCTATTGTGGCAAGCCTGGCCACTGGAGGAAACACTACAAGGCTTTCCTCGCAAACAAGAAGAAGTTAGACTCTTCGACTTCAGGTATGTACATGATTGAGATTAACTTCTCTCCTTCAACATCTTGGGTCATTAACACAGGGTGTGGTACTCACATTTGTACTGATGTGCAGGGACTAAAGCATTATAGATTGCTCACTAAGGGAGAAATGGACTTACCAGTTGGAAATGGAGCACGTGTGGCTGCAGTAGCTCTAAGGACTTATTGTTCATCTTTGCCTATGAGCTTATTATTGGAACTTAAAGATTGTTATTTTGTACCTACAATTTCTAGAAACATTATTTCAGTATCCACTTTGGATAATATAGGATATCATTTTGAGATTTCTAATGGATTGTTGTCCTTTAGTTTGAATGGTATTCTATTTGAAATTGCAAGGTTATATAACGGATTATATGTTCTTAATTTAAACAATGAGGATATTCTCAACGTTGAAACTAAGAAAGCTAAACATAGTGATCAAAACCATACATACCTCTGGCATTGTAGATTGGGTCATGTTAATTAGACCCGCATTATAAAACTTCAAAAGGATGGAGTTTTGGATCCTTTTGACTTCAAGTCATTTGAGGCATGCAAGTTATGCCTTTTAGGCAAGATGACCAAGTCACCTTTCATAGGACTAAGTGAAAATGATACTAAACTATTAGGCATCATCCATAGTGATGTATATGGTCCACAAATAGTTGAAGCCAAAGGTGGATATTCCTACTTCATCACATTCACTGATGATTTCAGTAGATATGGTTATGTCTACCTTATGAGACATAAGTCTGAAGCCTTTGATAAGTTCAAAGAATTCAGGAATGAGGTACATAATATGTTGGGTAGAAGTATTAAGGCTCTTCGGTTAGATTGAGGAGGTGAATACTTGAGCTCAGGGTTTTTTGAATACCTAAAGGAGTGTAGGATAGTATCACAACTCACCCCTCCGTATACACCCCAGTACAATGGAGTGTCTGAAAGGAGGAATAGGACCTTACTTGATATGATTAGGTCTATGATGAGTTTTAGTGATCTACCCGCATCATTTTGGGATTATGCCCTAGAGACTGTGACTCACGTATTGAACCGTGTGCCGTCAAAGTCTGTAGATAAGACTCCATATGAACTATAGAGTGGGCGAAAGCCTAACTTGTCTTATCTAAGGATTTAGGGTTATGAAGCTTATGTCAAGAAGTTGACTTCAAACAAGCTGAGCCCGAAATTTGAAAAATGTATCTTTGTGGTATCCTAAGGAGACCAAAGGATACTATTTCTACTATCTAGAAGAGCGCAAAATTTTTGTCACTCATACTGGTGTCTTCTTAGAAAATGAATTTTTCCTAAGAAGTACTAGTGGGAGAAAAGTAGAACTCGATGAAGTTCTAAAACCACAAGATACGTTAGACCAAGGATAAGAAGGTGTGACACAAGAGGCGGTTGAACATCGTGAGGAGGTTACTCCACAATCTGTGGATCAAAGTAAACCACCTCAAGTAGCTCAGGAGCTACGTAGGTCTGGGAGAGTACGTCATAAGCCTGAGAGATATGGTTTTCTCGTGATTCACCATGGTGACGTACTGGTCTACCAAGACAATGAGCTCAGAACCTACGAAGATTCTATATCGGATCCATATTCTGTTAAATAGCTTGAGCCATGAAATCTGAGATGGACTCCATGTACCAGAACCAAGTATGGTCTTTGGTGGATCCACCTGAAGGGGTAAAACCTATAGGGTGTAAATGGGTCTTCAAGAAGAAGACTAACATGGATGGCAAGGTGCATACTTATAAGGCACGACTGGTTGCCAAAGGTTTCAAATAAATTCATGGCATTGACTAAGAAGAAACCTTCTCGCCAGTTGCCATGATTAAGTCCATCTGGATTATGCTTGCGATTGTTGCATATCATGACTATGAAATTTGGCAAATGGATGTCAAAACAGCTTTCCTGAACGAAAACCTTGAGAAGGATGTGTATATGACACAACCCGATGGCTTCGTTTTTTATGGACAAGCTGATAAAGTATGCAAGTTGCAGAGGTCCATTTATGGACTCAAGCACGCTTCAAGGAGCTGGAACATTCGTTTTGATAAAGCCGTAAAGGAATTCGGTTTTATTAAGAATGAAGATGAGCCCTGTGTTTACAAAAAGGTAAGTGGGAGCACAATGGCATTCCTGGTGTTGTATATCGACGACATACTTTTGATCGGGAATGATATTTCACCCCAATTAATTAATTTTTTGGACAAAATTACCCTTGAATTCAAAACAAATTGTAGCCCACCCAAGCCACCACCCCCACCCACCTGCCGCCGGCAACCACCGCTGCGGCTAGCCACCGCCACCGTCAGAACGACACACGGAAAGTCGAAAATGGCCGCTGTGCGCCGATATGGCCATTTCTGACAAGATATCTGGCCGAAAAATGGCCAGATCCGTCATCGATTTGGCCATCAACGACCAGATCTGTCGCGTCTGGCCATTTCTAGCCAGATCTCTGGCCGAAAATGGCCATACGGCGCACGAGACAATTTCCTGCCTTTCGTGCACAGCCGACAACCTATTGTGATTGCCAGCGGTCAGCAGGGATTGGGTTGGTAGGGGTGCTTTGTTGATTTTTACAACCTTTATTATGAGGTTGTTTTTACTAAGTTTTTAAATGCAGCGGGGGTTATAATATCCAAATAATAATCAAGATTAAAAAATAATATAATAATAATATTTAATTAGAAGACAATTCAGTAATTTAAATAACATATCCACCAATTTATTCCTCCCAACCAAACATATTAATGTAATATACCCATCAATTAAATAAACACATTTTCCTAAAGATTCCTAGTAATCTTCAAGGTAATCTAACTTTTCAATAATCTAACATTCCCTAAACCAAACGCCCCCTATATACATAATTGAATTATGATTTCGAGCAACTATCTTTTTTCTTCAATAGCCAAATAAACTTGGCCGAATTAATCTGCACATAGAAATTTGTTAAATTATGAAGATAAAAAGCAAAGATGATTCCTAGAAAAAGTTTAGAATAAATAACCAAAAAAAAAATTTGAGAATACTGTCTATTTCTTATTAAAAGAATACTGATACATATATTTGAAGATCAGAGTTATTACAAAAAATTCTCTAGTCCCAATTACTTGAACTAAACTTATCGGATGAAATTGTTATTTTCCATATATTTAGTTTGATTATTTGACTTTAATTAAATCTTTTGCTTTTGCTTTTCCTTTTGCCCACGGTAACGTTAATCTTTTCGTTGCCTTAACAAATTCCCAGGCCCATGTCTCGTTCTAACCCGCCAGTAGAAAAGATATTTATTTATATTTTTGTTTGTGCAATAGAAACGTAATCTGCAGTGTTGAGTGTTGACACGTACACTGAAATCCACCACAAACACAAAACACCCATCTTAAAAACCCCCCTCCCTTTCTCTTCTTCGATCAAATCATCTCTCAGTGTCTCACCCACAAGACCAACTGCTTCTTTTAGAGCTCCAACAATGACATCTGCTTTACAGGCTATTCTTTCTGCCAATACTTTCCCTTCCTCAAACTTATTCTTCTCCCCCAAACACAAACACAAACCCGTTAAAAATTTCAACCAGTTCGCCGTCCGAGCTTCCTCTGATGACTCTGATTGTAATGAAGAAGAATGCGCTCCTGATAAGGAGGTTATTTATCTTTCTTTTATATATTTACAATTTACTACTCTGCTACTTAGTGAATTATAATATATATGCTTTTGTGCTGGTTCCTGAGATTTTTCCTTTTTGTAAATTTTAGTTATAGTTTCTAGAAATGTACGGAACTTTCATGGTGATTTTAGTTTTTGTAGCTTAATGGCATCCTTTGATTTAATCAGTTAGGTTGGATACGTTATCTGTTTTGTAACATTACCGAAGTGTTTCGAAGATGGTAACGTTACTGAACCGTTAATTACACTCTTGGATTGAAATCTTAGCAATTGATGGGCTGAAAATGTTAATGTAGTAGTATTGCTTATAAGTTAACTATGACAAGTTCAATTGCAGATGCTCCCATAAAGAACCGGTAACGTTACTGAACTGGTATTTAACAATATATTCTAATGTTACTAAATCAAATTATGGTATTTGTAACCAAAATGTGGATTTGACAATGTTACTGGATTGGTACCATAATATGACCTATTAAGAAATAAAATTGAAGCCCGGCATTTTTTCTTTTTGGTTTGTTATATATTTAGAGTTCATTGATCATGCAATTTCATTTTTATATTGTATTTGGGATGCTGAAGATGAGAATTATTTATATGGCATAGGTGGGGAAGGTGAGCATGGAATGGGTAGCTGGCGAAAAGACCAAAGTGGTGGGAACATTTCCACCGCGGAAACGGGGTTGGACCGGTTATGTTGAGAAGGACACTGCTGGCCAGACTAACATTTATTCCGTTGAGGTACCATTCGCTTGCTTTTCCTGTTATAATCATCCCTGCATAGGGAAACCGTTTGATCAATTAAGACTCACGAAGAACAAATTATTTTGTTTCTTCATTCTTTGTCATAAATTTTATAGAATCCTGTTAGCTTTGCTCTAAATACAGACTTCCTTCACATTTTACTGTCCTCACTGACCCCTTATTGCCGTACTAGTCAGCTGTGTAGGAAAAACAAACATAGATGATTGTTGAAAGCAGGGACAGACCTGTTAAGGGGCGAGTGGGGGCTGGTGACTCCATCCAAAAAAAAATAAAAATTTGATCAATTTTGCTTAGTTTTCTGTTTTGGTCAGGTTGTACTTGTGTTAATGTTTCTAGATTTGACCCCAATCACTTTGTTCATATTTATATTAAATTAGTTACAATTCCACTCACTTAGTTTTCTTAGAATTATTGTCCCCCCAACATTAATTCCTGGGTTCATCCCTGCATGGAAGAAGATGGAACAGATGATCATATGGTAAATGAAATTGAGGTTGAAATTACTAGATATATCTAAGTATTTCGAGGATAAAACTCTTTAGCTTTAAGATACGAGTCTAGAATCCTGCAAGCTTTCACTTAATTACTTTGATGTGAACTGCATGATTCAGAAAAGCCAGCTTTTCGATCACATGTGAAAGGTTTAAAACCAGTGCAAAAGATACGAATTCCGAAACTAACAGTCTTTAGGTCTGACAGATGACACCGTCTAATAGATTTTTCATTTCCAGCCTGCAGTTTATGTAGCAGATAGTGCAATAAGCTCCGGAACTGCAGGTTCATCCTCCGCAGGAGCTGAGAACACGGCAGCAATTGCCAGTGGTCTCGCCCTCATCTCCATAGCCGCAGCTTCATCAATACTTCTCCAAGTTAATAAGAGCACCCCGCCACCGCTGCAGACAGCCGAGTACAATGGGCCATCGCTCACTTACTATATCAACAAGTTTAAGCCACCGGAAATCGTCGAAGCTTCAGTACCAAGTGAAACTGAATCATCCTCACCGGTCCAACCGGAAATAACTGCCCAGGAAGCTCCACAGATTCAGGTTCAGTCTGAATATCCAGTGCCAGAGCCTTCAACTTAGAGTATAAACAGCGTTTCTTAGGCAGATTATATAAGTTGGTCGTATTGATCGCTCGTTAAACTTATTGTAGATGTTTCTTTCATACCACTGGTGCATATTTTTGTTATGGTAGTCAGGGTTTATAATCAATACATCTTCTGTGCTGGTTTTGTAAAGCAGAAATGAACCTAAAAATTGGGAGATTATCAATGAAAGGTGTAAGTTTTCAAAAATTATATAAAGGATGGAAGTTTCAAATCCTTCAATAAAGGGACAATCAGCGCTGTGTAAGGGTAAGAAAGTAATTTTACGCACTTACCGATTTTAATGAATAGGGATAGTAGATAAATAAATTATATAAGATTATTGTTCTCAAACAATATTGATTTGGGATTCAAAATTAAGTTAAATTATGGCTTTCTATTTATGAAAAAATATTTGATAAGTTTCATACTTTCATTAAGTCAACAAAACAAACTCAAGGTATCTTAATGAAATCCATTAACATATAATAAGACTTTAAACAAAAAAAAAAAAAAAAGTCCATAAATCTTTTGTAATAGTAATTTAACATAATAAACTAAATTAAGTAAATAGAAGAAGTAAAAGCAAATCAAACTATTGAGGAAAATACCATATATGAAGGTGTGGATCTCATTTATTTTTTAAGAAAAAAGAAAAACAAAGTTTAAATTCTCTTGAATTATCACAGAATATTATTTTGTCCTTTGGATATTTGAAATAACAATTCATCGTCTATTTTCACTATTTAGTTTGAGTCTTCGTTGTCTGACTACCGAATTTTATACTTAAAAGGTGCGTTTGATTTATTATTTTGGATAGGATTTTAGGAATAGTATTGGATAATTGAATATGTGAGTATTACGAGGTAAAATTTAAAAATTTATAAAATAACCCCCTAAGTTTGCTAATTTAATAAATACCCCAACATGTCAAATGACAAAAATACTCCCACCACCTACAATGCCAGATTCCGGCCACCACTGCCGGAATCTGGCCGGAAAATCGCGTTACGACATAGATCGATCGGATTTGTGTAGTAACGCGTTGTTATGGCCTTTTTCAGCCAGATCCACCACGGATCTGACCGGAAAAGGCCAGATCCAAGGCCTGCCGTGACCGTCAACGGCCGAAAAAGGCCAAAACGACGGTCATCTTTGGACGTCAGCGACGGCTAAAGATATGGCCGTCGTTTTCGGTCAACGATGGCCATTTCTTTGGCCGTCGTTCACGGCCAGATCCGTGGTGGATCTGGCCGGAAAAGGCCAGATCGGTGAAATTCCTACCATTTATGGTCGTCAGGTAGGCCGTTGTACAGATTCCGGCTACCACCGACGGTGGTTGCCGGAATCTAGCAAGTATGGGTCGTAGGGTTGTTTCCGATAATTTTTAAACTTTTTTTCAGGGTGTATTTGATGAAATTAATAACCTTATGAGGTCTGAAAGTAATTAAAAAATAGGGTAATATTTCTGGAATAATGTGCTAAACATTATTTGGATAATAGGATTGGGAATAGGGATAAAAATAATAAGCCGAACATGGCCAAATCTGTTAAATTAAACAATACTAATGGCAGGATAAGATATTATTTCATAATACCAATATAATGTTATTCAATAATATCTCAAAGGAAAATCAAATTAATGAATGTACTTTATTATATTTTTTTATTCACTTAAGTACTATTGACTTTGTGTTAAAATTATGAAAATATATAAAATTAAATAACGAGTGTACTTAGAAATATAGTATTATATATAGTTTTTTTTATTTTTTTTTATTTTTTATTCTAATAACCATTGCAATTGTATTACCTTTTCCATTTTGGCGCGAAAATTCATTGTGATTAATTAGGGCACATTTGAGTTTTGGTGCTGAGTTCTATGGCCGGCTTAGCGTTTCGTCATCCTCAATTTTCCGAGGTAACTTCTCTTTTCTTTCACAAATTTTCGCAAATTGTTTAGTGAAAAGTCACTGGGTAGTAATTAGATTCAAGAGAGTATTGTGGGTTCTTCATAAATAACATTAAATTTATTACACAATTGCAGGAATTAGCCTGGCTTCCCGCTTGGCTTCAGCCACATCAAGTTGAAGCATCCAATGAATATCAAACCACCACCAGTCCTCCACTTAAGGTTTTGTTCATTTTTTTTTTTTTTTTTTTTTTGTTATCTTTCAAGAGTTAATTTACATACCTTTGTGTGGAAAAAAAAAATATGGGTTTTGTTTAGTTTAGTGGACCAATAGGTGGTTGACGAAATCTTTTGTGAAAATTTAGGTTTAGAAAGTAGTATTGATTTTTAAAATTATTATTAATATTGGTAGTTTTTAATTTTTTGTGGGGCAAGTGGAATTGTACTCACAAGACAATACAAAAGTTTACGAATATTATCTAATTCTGGCATCGTGCTTTACCTTTCAGAAGGTCTCGTTACTGCTTTTGCTCCATTCTAATATTATCTTTGAGAGTTAAATTTACGAAAATATGTGCGGAAGATGTCGGGCTTTTTTTACTATTCCGCTGTTGATGAAGTATTTCGTTAAAATATAGGTGTAGTAAATAGTATTATTGTTTTAATTATTTGTAAGACAATAATATTGCTAGCAGGAAATAGAGTATGTGGTTTTTCATTTTTCTTAGGAAGATGGAATTGTGCTCATAACAATATGCACGTTTGTTAATACTGTGAATTCTGTTATTTTGCTACCTTGGACCTTATATAAGCTTGTATAACCGGTATTCCTAGACAACACTTCTGAATAGCTATTATCTGCTTTTGATTTTTCATTAGCTTCTTATCATCTGTGACATCCGTAAATCCTTCATGATTTCAATTCCCTGAGCAACTAGTAGCACATAATCAGTGTTTTTCACATTGTGAAAGGCCTGAATCACAATTTGTCTGGAGCTGTGGCCACATAAACTAAGATTGAAGGCTGCATTATTATACACCGCAGTTGATGCCCCAGGTCATGTTCCTATAATTAGTAAACCTAAGGTTGATGATAAGGCAGAGGTTTAAGTCATATGTAGCTTCAGTTGGAAATTGTTTGATTGATTTGAGTTTTACAATGGCAATAACATGCGTCTTGGTTCTAAGTAAGATTTTAGTTTATATATTTGTATTATTTAGTCTCAATGGCTTTTATTTTGCCATAAGTTGATATAATCAGGATTAAATATGATTATAAGAAAAATTTCATGTTATCTTCAATCATTGTGATGTTGTATGGATTTTGCTGTCCTCTAACATGTCCTGAAAAATTTTATTTGCTAATATGTCCTCTGATGGCCCTGCATAATTACAATGGACAGGATTTGGAAATATTACAAAGGAACATCTGTGAAGTAAAAGATGCGGCTATGCCGTCAAGTGAAGAAGGGAGATATAACAGTTGTCATTTATTCTTATCTGGTGAAGACAATTCACTGGTCAGTTCTGGTCCATCTTCTGATAAGGTAAGTTCTCAAACATATTATGGCAGAAAAATTATTTATTTGTTATTTTTTGATGTGAGCTATACCTCTCTTGCATTCTTCTGACTGGACTTTGTTGTTAGGTCATTTAAGTTGTAGTGGGAGGGGTCTGGGATTCTTTTGCCTTTTTGGTTTGATAAATAAAGGAAATTGTATTGCATTATCAAAAAATAGCTTTATGACCATGTAAAGTTATGAGATTATGGTTTGTGTTAATTATGTTAAAAAGTTTCACAGTTATTTGATTTATTTATTTCTATTTTACAATTTGGCAAAGCATTACAAAGAGTATTTACTTTAAAATTGAAATAGAAGTATTATTTTTTCTTTTTTGTCATTCTTATTTTAGTTTTGCTCTTTGTCTGGATAGTTTTTAGTTTGATCTTCCCTGTCCTAAAATAGTTTATAGTTTAATCATCACTGTCCTAGAAAAAGAAACTGAAAGAAGTTTACAATTTGCTTAGTTTTTCTAAAATACTTAATGATATCATGCTTTATATATTCATATCTAAAACTTGTATTTTTTTTAACTTCAAATTTTTATACATGTTTCTTGGATATAGTCAAAACCGCCCTTTATTTGTAAAATATACAATTTGGTAAGCATCTCAGTGAATGACTATTGAGATCCCTAGAGATAGTGAATACCATCTCATTTTATCATTCTTTAGACCTAACTTAATTTTCCTGGTCTCGCAGCATCTCAGTGAATGATTAGTGAGAACCTTAGATTTTGTTTACCATTAACAGATCTCAGAAGACCACTAAATGAAGTATTGTGAACTGCTTTTTCTTTTATATACCTTGACAAATTAAGAGAATAGGAAGATTCCTAGATTATTTCCTTTCCTTCCAAATAATTTAATCACACCTTTCCTGTTTCCTTTTTTGTAAATTGTTCCTTGGTGTACGGTTTTTTATTTTGCTGATTTGAAAGTAGATGTTTATTCTATTTTGTTCCACTATGCAAACTGGTTTCACTTTACTTCATTAAAGTCTCAAAATGTTTGTTGTCTTGCTGAAATTATTTGTTTTGAAACTGGCCAACTCTTATACATCTCTCTGTATAGGTCTATCATTTTCGTCTACACCTTTCTTCAAATGGTGCTTCAGAATATACTCAAAGTGAAATCGACGCATCTCAAGTTCATTGTGACTCTATGAAATTTCTGTCATTGCAACAAGCTGACATTTTGCGATGCATGGGACAGAATACCAATGTTAATAAAGTTTTGTCAACAAGTGAAGTTGGAAATCTAGCTGTTTCTGAGAATACAACCAACAGTAATAAGGTTCTACCAATGAGACAAACAGAAATATCAGCTGGCTCCAGAGGTTACTCTTATCATTCAAAATTGGACAATAATGCCACTGGTCTAAATTTATTAGTCCAAACTTCCTTCCCAAAAACTGTGGAAAATCTTGATGTTCAATCTCCTATACGTAACAATGATGGCAGGAGACAGTGTAAAGACAAACTCAATGTCAGATACCATAAATGTTCTGATATCAATAATGCAGTTGAACTCTCTATTTCAGCATCTGAAGCACTGGTTATTCATGAACTAGTGAACAGTGAGTCTGATTCTGAAGCTTTGTCAACTGCAGCTATACTTGAAGCTACTCTTCGAGTGAAGCAAGCGCGCTTAAAGGGCTTAGAAGATGGGTTCAATTATCCAAACAGGGAAATTGAGGAGACTGATTTGCTTTTTGACTTGGATGATTTGACTATGGCTGATGCATATGAAGACGTAGGACTCTCTTTTGTTGGACCCAATGAAAAGCTTGTTTGTAGTTCAGATGCTTCTCTAGTCAAAGAAACTCCATTTTCTGAAAATCACCATGGGTGTAACAGTGGATTTAAACATGTGGATCAGATTCAGCAAAGGAAAATTCCTGTTGACCCAGCTTTGGGTTTAAATGGTTCTCGTTTGGCCAGCAATGTTGATCACCTGTTACGTCAATCAGCAGAGGACGTTTCACAAGTTTTCAGCGTGGCACAGGTAAAGCATCCTTCACTTCTTGTTAACTTCTTAAAAATGCTTAACTGTACAAAGAAGTTTATGCTTTGCCATTTTTATCATCTCAGTTTGTCATCCCTTTCCCCTGTTCAATTCCTATTGAGGTGGCAAATGCTTTTGCTTTAGTGGACAACAAATAGCTTTATGTCATGAGGGGAGCAATGTAAAACTCACAATGGCACTCAGACTACCTTAGTTTAGTCTCTGTATACTCTCCCCAATTTGTTTTCTTCATTTTTATTTATCAAGTACGCATCATCTTTTGTTTTAAACTAGAGATGCATTTATGGAGGATGCGGGTACTAAGCAATGATATTTTGCTAGAATTATTATCTATTGCTTAACATTTGATGGCTGGTTTAGAATCTGAATTTTACAGTTTTTTGCTTGTGCAAATTGCTTCTGACACTTTGCTAATTCCCTGGCCTAGATATAGGTCTACTCTTCTTGAACAGCTCTCCTCTAACATTTATGTTTTCCAGATTAGAGTCTTGTAACACTTCATCATTAATTCTTGCTTTTTGCTCCTATCAGCCACCCCCCAAAAAAATATAAATAAAGTTTTTCCATATAAGATTTGAACATCTGGTGATGCTAATTGAGCTCCACCTGCTTCATAGTTCATTCTGTTCATAAGATGTTAATTTATTATTCATTACTTTGGTGTGGAAAATATTCAAATTTTTTTGACCATATTAAGGTATCATTAACTATGTCTCTGGTACATTGAAAGCACATATATTCATATATAGAAACTATTATTCTGTCATTCTGATTGGACTGTTGTTTTGTTCTTGGTGTTTTCTTTTGTTCATTCTTCCTCCTCAGGAGGAAGCAGACGCTCCTGTGCAGTTGCAGCAAAATAACAGCAAAAGCATTCAAAAGTTGTATGTTAATGAGACTAGCTTTCTATCTGAATCTGCAGATGTTGCCCCAGACGAGAACTCTTTCGTACAGCAACGTGAATTAGGTTCCATAAATGCTTCACAGTCTAGTGTGCCATTTGAAGGTTCTTATAAGAAAACTGACGAGGAAATTTTGATTTCTCAAAATTTGAGCTCGCCTATTCTATCATTGGTCGATCCTCTTTGTTCTGTTGTTCCTTGCAGTGTTTCTTCTGTGAATACCAATTCCCGACAAACTCACAGTGAAAATGACATTGATGTTAATGCCGAATGTGAGGTGGAGACTGTGCATAGTACTTCATGTTTAAAAGGTGAATCAGTCAATAGAGACAGGCAAGATGTGCCAAGAGTTACTGGTGATGTCCACGAAGCTCCTGTTCGAAGGCAGTTGACCTTACTTAAAACTTATAGCACAATCCCGCCCAAGGACGACACCGAGCTGCAGATGGGGAGTTTTTGCTATGATAGATTAGGCCAGTCAGAGTGTAGTGCAAAAATCATTTCCTTGGAACCAAATATGGGTGGCATTAGGCATCAAAATAATAAGTGTTCTGAAGGGTTCTTACCTTTCAAGTCTGCGTTTAAATGTACTGTTGATAGAGACAAGAGGGAAACTGAAAATACTGCTGTTATTAGTAAGAAATTCATAGAAACAACAAATCACAAGAAAAGATATGATGAACATGCAAAAGATGGGGCTGAGTTGCTATTACCTCCTTTGAAGGAAAGTATGCCACCTCGTATTTCAAATCAATGGACACGCCGTCAAATGTGTGCTTCCAAACTTGTTCATAATTGTGTTGAAAATACAAACCTTGAAGAGGCTGCAGTACAAGAAACCACTGGTAAGCTTCATAAGAGAAAAGATTTTCAAAATGAACAATCTGAGTTCAATAATTCCCTTGATAATCAAGGTCCAGCAAGGAAGCGAGTTCGCTTCTCAGATGTTGAAGTTGAGCCTCAGCAGATGAAAGATGTTCAGAATCTACTACCTTCACACAAAGTTCACTCAAATACTAGAGCTGGTAACAGGTCAAAGCACTCTAATGCATGGGTTGCTTCTCGATTCCAGCAAGTGTTTGCAAATGGCATCAAGGATGGGAAGAGATTGATATTCCAAGGTATGAAATTCTTACTTACTGGACTTCCAAGTCGCAAGGAAAAGGAAATTAAAGGACTAATTCCAGAATACGGGGGTATGGTTCTCTTGGATATACCTTCTCTAAATGCAAGGGGAAAGAGAAGTTTAAATTCTAATTTCCAGCAGCACCCCATTGTTTTATGCCATAAGAAGCTAAAAACCATCAAGTTCTTGTATGGATGTGCAGTGAATGCCTTCATCCTAAAAGTTAAATGGCTTACCGATTCAATTGCAGCTGGTTCAGTTTTACTACCAGAAAAATACATGATTCTTTCAGGCCAGGCTGATGTGGAGATATCAGGAATGGGAAAGGTAGTTTCTCATAATTTCTATAAGTTAATTTTTGACAGAGTAGGGATCATGCTCTATGGGAAGAACAGTTTCTGCACCAAATTTGCAATAATATTCAAGCATGGAGGTGGGCAGGTGTTTAAAACTCTCCAGTGGCTAGTCCAGAGTCTTGATAATAAAAAGATTTTTGTTGGAGCTATTGTGGCTGATGATGAAAGAAGGGCATCACGTCATTTGAGGCAAATTGTGTCCGAGAGGAATATACCTATGGTGTCATCTGGCTGGATCATAAGGAGCTTACATTCAGGGAAGCTCCTTCCTTTGACACAAAATAAGCATACTCCTTTGCCCATTGTAAAGGAACCAGAGGTTCCAATTTCCCTTGCATGGAGTGAAGAGATATGATATGTACTTTTAGCAGCGTATTAAGTCTTGGATTCTAAACATGCATTCTACATTGAATGTCATTCCTCCTCATTTACTAAGTCCGTATTAAATAGCAAAGCAGGGTCTGCAGTGAAACTTCAATTTGACATCATTCAATCAATGATTTGAATTTGAGGTTGACCATTTATCACTCAGGGCTGTTCTTTAACTTATTTTGCTGAAAGATGAACTTCCATTCTGGACTTCTGAGCAAGGATGACGTGGTTGTTGGTTGAGATGGTCTGGATTGTTGCCATGAAGTGAACTGAAATTGGTTGAAATTGATGGCTTCAATGGGCAAGATATCTCCCAGTTGCATCGCACTTGATCTCTGGTTTTTAAAGAAGCAACCAGACTGACAATTCTTCTCATTGAAGCCAATTTAGATGAGACTTTTATGATCGCCAGCTGTTGATGCCATCTGCTAGTTTGCTTATTCTCTTTGTCAAAAGAGCCACTAAACAAGAGCAACGAGTTCTGCTTGCAACAGCGTAAATAGGTCCAAGACTGCAACAAGGTAGAATTGATGAACAAGGGTGTGCCTATCGGGGTAAGAATAATTTCACATTCTCTTTCTTGGTGATTTAATTTACCCTTGTATATGTTATTTGACATTGTAATTATATATGTTTGCATATCAGTTTGGTGACATTCGCATCAAGGATTATTTTCTCACGCTTACGCCAAGTTAATCATTGTTTTTGGTAGGTCATTAGACAGATGATGTCACTAAGCTTACCATTAGAGTTAAAATCATAAACAAAACTTCTCATTTACACCTTTCAGGTTTTCACTTGTAGCACAACAGCCTTTTTAGATAAAATAAAATTCATTTGCCGTATGATCTCAACTTAATTGATGAAATCTCCTTCTGAATCCAAATCGACGATCTATTTCACTGCAACCAAACTACCATCAGAGAGTTATTTCTACACAACCCCATATGCTATCATATTTCTCAGAAAAAAGATATTCTTATTTTTGTTTTCAATGTGATTTGTGAAGCTTGGATAGAGTGTTAATTATTTATGGAAGAAAAGAATGATAATCTTAGTTGCATCACAGTTGTGGTACAGATGAACTATGGCTATGGCAATGGCAGTTTTGTGGCTGGGACAACAATTTTGAAATAATTAGGATTTTCAAATTTAAAGATGAAAATTATTGTTATAAATGGATGCATTGATGGATGACCAGTTTGCTGAATGTTCAATTGTTCATTTTATCATTCACTTTGTTTATTAAAATGTATGCCTTTAATAAGGAGCCCATAAATCATTAAACTTTAGGTATTAAAATTAATGGGTTTATACAATTTTGGCTCAAGGTTTGAGGAAAGAACCAACACACCCAAAGGTTTCAAAAAGTAACAAAATAATACTCTTTGGAGCCGTTTGGATTGGGTTAATATTAGATAACTGGGTAATATTTTTTAAATTGAGCAGATCACGATGTTTGTTTGGTTTATAAAAAATTACTCCCAAAATATTTTATGACAAACAATAGCATTTGAGGGGTAAATTTCCAATAATATCCTTGGGTGGGGGGGTGGGGGGGTTTATTGAAACTTACCTTGGTATTACAATTTTTTTCTCCATATTGCCCTTAAACAGTTGAGCATTTGGTCCCAATTAACTTTATATTTGTTAAAATTTACAAAACACTCAATTACTCATGCAGACACTTTTGTCCTTGCTTTTTAAATTTTTCGGACGACATTGCCCTTGTTATTATCATTATTTATAGAAATGTTTTTATACTCAGAACTAGCCATTGTCGATCGTCGTCGGAGGTTGCCAAAAGTCGTCATAATGGCGTATGATCGGTCGCATATGGCCGGTTGTGCGCCAATGAGGCTTTTTCTGACATGGATTACAGATCTATGGTCGAAAAAAGTCAAATCTAGCTGTTTCACGGCCAGATCTATGGCTATGTCAAGGCCAAGCATGTGGCTGTGAAACATCGATTGATCTGGCCATGAAACAACCAGGTCTTTGGCTGTGAAACGGCCAAATCTGTGGCACTGCCGGTGTCACGACCAGGTGTGTGGCACTGCTAGTGGTCGCCAGCAGTGGTGGCTGGCTGTCGGTAGTGGCTTGGGTGGGTAGGGGTGTTTTTGTTAAGTTTAAAACGTTTTTGGTTGCTAGAGTGTTTTTGCTAAATATGAAAAATAGAGAGTTAAAAGAATTATTCAAAAAATAATAATACAAAATACTATTATATTAATATTTAAAAAGAAGGGCAATTTAGTAATCTATATAACATACTCACCCATTTATCCTCTCAACTAAACATATTATTTACCAATTTATTCGAACAAACTAAACACATTTTCTAAACATTCTCAGTAATCTTTAAGGTGATATTTTATTTCGTTAATATAATATCCCCTTATAATAAAACATTATATGATCCAAACGTCCCTTTGGTCTAATTGTATACCCTTTCCATTTTTTTTATTTCTTCAATTTATATTTTGATTATATATATCTATATATTAATATTTATTAACCAATTTTATAAAATAAATAAGAAATATTGAATAGTTAAATTATTATTTAGTTTTGTAAAATAAACTAAAAATAAAAAAACATAATTTTAATTAAATTACATACTTTAAAAAAATGCATAAAATAAAACGGGAGAGGGACGTATAATAAGATAAAGGATACTAAAGTTTTTTCAAAACAAAGTTTTAAATTCTTTTTAGTTTTTATTCCTTAAATTTTTATATATTTAAAGTAAAAGTTAAAAAAAAAAAAAAAATTAGACAAAGGCTACTATACTATAGTCTTTATTGGTAAGTAATCAATTATTTGGGTGTATTTGTTACTTTCTAAAACCCTTGGATGCACTCATTGGTTTTTTTCAAACCTTGAGGAGGAAACTTTTTTTAAACCCTTAAATGGTATGGGAGCAGTTTAGTGAATAACCATTAGCTCGAATAAGTTTTAATGGTTCACTAAAATTTATTATTATAAAGAGAATTTTGTTATTTAAGAAATCTTAAAAGAATTTATGTTATTAAAATTAACCTTTGGGATTAATTTTTTGGGTTGTTTGTTATAGTCTTTTTTTTTTCTTTTTTTTTTATCAGGGGTGTCCGGACCAGTTTATGTGTACCTCAACTAATCCCCCAAGACCTTAAAACTACTAGTCGGATAAGAATTCTAATAGCTACTCATATTAGCACCTGAAGAGAGACTTGAAGTTAAAACTTTTGGAGTAATACATCAAAAAATCTCTATCAAACGACTTAACCACCATAGTTTGTTTTTTTTAATAAAGATAGGTTAATAAACAGTTCTCATAACTTTCTCTCATAAATGCGATGTGGTAGCTTGCAATTGATTAGCTCGCATTTGGTCAGACAGGACCTATTGTTGGAGAAACGAAACTCATTGCGAGCTAACACATCACGTTTGTAAGAGAAAGTGAGAAGAGTTTGTTAGTGTAGTATTACTTATTGTTTTTTATAGTCCATTCATTCAAAATATTTATTTGATCAAATATAATTTTGTACCTTATTGTAATCATTGTTTTAAAAACCGAACCGAAGGGCAAACCGCTCTAATGGCCGGGTCATGGTTCAACCGGTCCAACCGGTTGGACCGCCGGTTGAACCGATGGTTTGACAGGTTTAAAATCTAACAAAAACACCCCTAATAATTATCATCAGACCCTAAAGGTTTGAAATCTAGCAAACACAACCCTGGCTAAATGCAAATCGACTATCGATTGGGAGAGCAGCGGCGACACACCAGGGAGGGTAGATCAGATGATGGGGAGGGCGAATCGGCAGCTAGCAAGTAGAGGCATCGCATCGCCGGAAAATGGCAGATCGGTGGTAAAGTCACTGGTCGCGGTTGCTTTTTTTGGTGAGATGACTGAATCTTTGTGAACGACGACAAGGAAGCTTGGGAGAAGGTAGATCGGTGACTGAGGAAGCCTGTCGATGCCGGAGAAGGCCGATCAACATCGGGAAATGGAAGAAAAATCTCGCGGCGAAGGTAGACGACGAAACGTAATGCGGCTGCTGGAGATGAAGCGTGACAACGCCGGAGAAAGTCAGAACTCAGAAGGTGGTTTTCGACAGTAAGGGAAGGTGGAAGGTCGCTGGAAAAGGGGAGGTCATTGCTGATTTGCATTTGGCCAGAGGGTGTGTTTGCTAGATTTGAAACCTTCAAGGACTGTTGGTAATAATCAGGGGTGTGTTTGTTATATTTTAAACTTTAAATAGTTAAAAAGAGTGAACCGACCAGGAGAAGGCCTCGGGTTCCGGTCCAACCGGCCGGTCCAGTCCTGTTTTTAAAACAGAGATTGTAATACAATGAAGTATATATATTTATGAGTAATACTACACATACAACATTTCTCATACAACATGATGTAGCAAAATATAATTAGGTAAAAATTTATTTTTAATTTAAAATCAGTCAATCATCTTTTATCACATCATATTATATGAAAAATATTGTATGTGTAGTATTATTCTATGTTTATTCAGTGCATTAATTTTCGTTCAATGTAGGACCATTTTCTGCCCTTCGCAAACAATTGAATATGTGTGTTGGAACTCGGAAGCACATGTTTTCACATCTTTTTTTACCGGTTATTTAATACAAACAAGCTTTACAAATGAATACTTGTATTGTAATTTTTTTTTTCCCACTTGAGTCAACTAGATCCTGAGGTCACAATTTCACATTTCACATCGCCAAAGAATAATTTTTTTTTGGNGCAAAACGACCTCAATCTTAGAGGTCAAAACGAGCTCGACCTGAGAGATCATAACGAGCTCTACCTAAGAGCACAAGAGATCATCGATCTCAGCGTGTGATCAGTGATCTGAACACGCGATTTGAAGCTAAAGATCAGCGATCTGAAGCCGAGGATAAGGACGGCATGGGCGTGCGATCTACAATCTGGCCATGCGATCGGAGAACTCTGATGTGTGCGATCTGCGATCTGGCCACGCGATCGGAGAATTCTAACGCGTACGATCTATGATCTGGCCACGCGATCGATAACTCTGACGCGTGCAATCTGGCCACGCGATTGGAGAATTCTAACTTGTGCGATCTACGATCTGGCCATACGATTGGAGAATTCTGACGCAGGTTTGGGATCTGAGCATGCCATCAAGGAACTTGGATGCAGGTTTGAGAATCAGACCTGCATGGGCCACCAAACTGTTGACGCTTGATTTTGGACATCAACTACTTGCACGTGAGAAGCGCTAAGCGGACTTAGGAATCACACGTGATAGATTCATGAGATTTGAATATGGAGCTGATATTATATATGTGCAGAAAACATAAATAAAAGATTGGCAAGAGGGGTTTTTATAGTGGTTCGGATGCTCAACAAGCGACTCCTACTTCTACTGTTATTTTATCGATCTCTGACTATTTCTATGATATTGCCCATAAGGCATACAAAGATGAAGAAATACAGTGTTTACAGAGAAAGAATGAAATGAAGCTCAAATCTCAACTCAGCCTCCTTCTTCGGGAAGAGGAGTGCCCATTTATACACCTAAACACTCAATGTAATCAGTGTTTTGCAAGTTGCCTTGATAAATAGAAGGCTCTCATCCATTCATTTTTTTAAAATGAGATAAAATTGGTAAGGATATCTTTGAGGCAGATATGAGCTTGACAGGTAATACAAGAAGACATTAAATGAGTTGACATAAACGTGACTTTTGAGACATAACAATACAATAAAAGTATAACTATATACTCTAATAGAAATTATGATCTTTCTGATTATCCAATTATGAGATGCTTTTAAGTAATGCAATGTGACATACGAAATTAGATAGATTGTCTAGTACTCATCAATTTGATTTTTTTTTTTTTTTTTTTTCCTAATGAATAGAAATTTTCGATGTTCGTGTTTTTAGTGAGCTTTGTACTAATACTCACTGGCAGACCCATGTTGTAAACAATGGGGGCATGTGCCCCCTAAAATATGAAACATTTATTGAACCCTTAACATTTTATCCTATTACGATTATGCCCCCTTAAGAAACTTAATTTCTTTGTCTTGTATTTTTTTTTTTTTTTATCGCATATCAAATTTTTAATCATCTATATTTCAATGAAATTATCTTTGGTATAAAAATTACTATCAATCTTTAAATTTTTTTACTTCTAATACTTTAGTTTGGCATAAAATGTAATTAATGAACTTTAAGGTACTCAATCCATAATTGCAATTCAATTTTCTCTTTCTATATATATGAAGAAAAAAAAATTCAACAAATTAATCTACGGAAAACAATTATTATTATCTTTTAATATGAATTTTTGGTTATTGTGTCTCTAGTATAAATTTGAGTTATGATCTTTTTTACTGTATTTAAATATTATTTTGAAGGATTTCCTTCTTACAAAAAATATTGGCTCCACCACCGAAAATACTAGTTGTTTTCTATAACAATGTCTATCAATCACCCTAATGTGCCATAGACAACAATACAGACAACAATACAACAGCATGCATAGCACTTTGTGGATAGTGAGAGCCTTTCCAAGTGAACGATGTTGTCAAGGGCTTTTTAACAACATGCATTGTGCTTTGTTATAAGCTTTTTGTTGGCAAAGGTTTCCTGATTATGGGCTACTATGAATTATATTTTGATTTAACCAAATCAGATAAATAAGTAATCTAATGAGATGGGCTTAATGTAATCATTCTAAGATTGCTCATTACATTTCATTTTAATAATTGGGTTGACGACAAAGTGTGGCCTTTGGGACTTATTGGGCTCGTAATGAGAGAGCCCAATAAGTTAATATAATATCGGCTAGGTCCCCTTTTCAAACGTGTGAGAACAATTGAAACCCATTTGGAAGTCGTCATTCAGTGCGTTATTAGAAAGGAAGACCGATCGTTTTTCTTAGGCATTCAATAATTTTGAAGGCATGACGCAAACATGTTTGTCTATAATCCTTGATAATTAAATTAAGTATTTTATAATCTATGTGTTGATTTTGGGATTTTAAGAATTAAGACTGAATTATGTTCATATTGATTGATTGAGTGTTAATAGAATTCATGTATAAAATTCTTACATTTTTCATTTAATGTTGATTAGTATTTTTAGTTGTTGCTCGTGGTCAAATATTATGACCATTAACATTTTTTGCTACTAAGTTAGATTTTTGTTCAATGAAAACAAATCTTTCTATTAATGAAATCTTGGACCCTTGTAATGCAATGGAGTACATAGGTCTATTCACTACATTTAGTTCAATTTGGGACATTAGCTCTTTGAAAACAATGAAGTATAGGTATTTGAAGCACATGTTTCACTTTTTTTTTTTTTTTTTCCTTTTGTCATTGATTACTTAGGACTTTAAAAATATACACTTATGATAACGATGTGTTCATAAGAGATAAATAGATTTTAAGATGGCATTGTCACATCACATCCCACCATATCACTAGTGAATAAGAGTTTGAATATGTTAAAAAACATTGAGTCTCTTAACTAAGTAGAAAAGTTTGGGTGAAAGATAGTTGCATGAAGCACAAAAGCAAATCTATGCATTTCTATCAACGCACACCTCTTTCCTCGAGGATTGCACGAAACATACTCTGTCATAACCTTATTAGGGGTGTCATGTGAGCCGAGCCACTCGCGAGTAGCTCGGGCTCGAGCTAGAGCGGCTTGAGTGCCAAGTTTGACCTTCCCAATACTCAGCTTGAGTGGCTCGCGAGCTTACTCGAGCTCGAAAGGGGATCTATGTAAGTTTTGTAACTGTCAAGGGGTACCTGTAATTTACCATTTGCCTGCTAAATTATGTCAAAGTGACATTTATAGCCCATTTCAATTTGTTTCACTAAAACCCTAAATCTAAATCTTTCCACGACCACGACAACTCTACCCCTCTCCCAACCTTTCCGCGATTGCTACGACTCCATCGACTTAGGTATTCAGTCGCTCTCCAACCCTAGTTTACTTTCTTCTCTACCTTGTGGTCCTTTTCATTTATTTATACAGGCAAATTAGGCATTACAAGGAGGGACTAATTGAAGATGTGAAGAGAGGGGGTTGGAGAATCATTTAGAGAATGTAGAGTTACAGATATGCAAGAAAGAAGTTGACACAGTGCATCCTTTAGAGAGCTCAAAAGTTGAAATTACTTGTTTCAAAATTTTGGTAATCAATCTGGTAATGAATGGAAAGTTGTTTCTACCTATCCTGCTTTTAATCGGGAATTTCTTTTGTCTCATAATTTACACAGGTGATTCGAGCCTGTGTCGAGCTCAAGCCCCCATATTTCTATAAAGCTCGAGCTACAACTGTTCATGCCGAGTCAAGCTCAAGCTTTGGAATACTTGGCTCAGCTTAGCTCAATTACGTCCCTAAACCTTATCATTCAAATGATGTATAAAAATTTTGGTCTGTCAATAGAAATACGCAGTAAGTCGTGAAACCCATATGTAATCCAATGGTGAGAGATAAAAGGATTTGAAATGGGTTATTTTATAAGTAACCAAATAACAATAAGCAATGCAAAAACAAAATCTCTTATTAAAAATGATAAATAATTAGGATAGTTTGTTCTAGAAAAGCCCTTGCAAGGAATAGACACTAGTTCGTTCTATCTAGAAGGGCGACTTAGCAAAATTTGAAATTGAGTGATATTTCATTGTAATTAAGATATTTCATTATAAAATAATTAGCTAAAAACAAAAAAATACAATATTTTTTATCTACAGAAAACCAAATATGGGTTGGACTTACTTTTCTAATGCTTTTGTCTTCAATCCAAGTTTTTTTCCTTTGCTTCTTCACAGAATGCATTCTTGGCTATGTTTACCCTCTCTGTTGATTTTACTTAAAATAAATATCTATTTTCCTATTGGGTTTAATTTTTATTTTTAATCTAATTTATTAAAACTTTTTCCTTAGGGTTTGGTTAGTTTTAGAAATCATACTTAATCATCATGTTGTCTTCAAAATTATAATCAAACAACTAAATATCTGTTATATAGATTCAAAGTTTTTAGTGGATATATAAAATTAGAGTTAGGGTTTATGTGAGAAGTGAAAATTTAGAATAAAAACACAAAAATATAAAATAGGGGTGCACTTAAAACCAATATTATTCTTTAAAATAATTTGATTTAAGGCTAAAATCGTGAAAACTGAAAAAATTAAGATAATGAAGGCTACTACAAATAAAGGTTGGGGTGGGTTAAAATCACTTCTTGATTATATAAAACAATCTTAATAGCAATTTTATCAATTCCATCAATGGCAAAGAATCAATAATATAATCATATTTCTATGCCCTAAAATTGCATAATCTTAAATCCCAAAATCTGAAACTTTGATTTTTTTTTTTTTTTTGTCAAGTAAATAATAATATTAAAAAAGAGAAGAATGTACAAAGGCTTAATAAAAGGCGACCAACCTATTTTGGGACATACCCCGAAAATAGGAATCAAAAGAAACAAGCCTACAAACGGCCATCCGCTCTTGGGGTTTATCTTAAACCACATAGGGAGATAAACACCAAGAAGAAAGCAAAGAGAACCCCAAAAATCCCATCTACCATATAACACCTCCCTAGGTTAGGATCATTAAAAGAAAAACAATGAGATCAAACTCTTTACAAATGATACAAATACAACCAAGCAAAAACCATTCTGCGTAACCCTCTGTAATCTAGTCTTCAAATGGTGTCGGGAACTTGAGGAGCGTCTTTGAAAATAGATCTAGGGAGGCCCCAATCATTCGCCAACTTCATATTATTGTAGGATGCTTTGACATTCCTAAGGTCCATAGCTTTGTATTTCACAACACTTTTGATAGCTCAATTATGGTGAAGGAATCCTTATAGCCACCCCTAAAAATTCGCAAATTCCGCTTCCTCCAAATCCAATAAACCGTAGTCTGTAAACAAAGCCTATCCAAAGTGAATTTTAGAGTCTTACCTTTCCATTTCCTTGCCAAATGGGGGATGTAATCATGTCAGGGTCTAACCACATAGCCAAGGTCAGCAAGCATAAGGATCTTGCTCCAAATAAACTTAGAAAAAGGGCATGCAAAAAATAAGTGGTCAAGAGATTTCATAGATGAGTTACAAAGGCAACAATGAGCGTTAGTAGTAGCCCCATACCTCATCAACCTTTCCTTTGTAGGTAATCTCTCTTTTATAGCCATCCATAAGATCATAGAGTATCTTGGGATAGCCTTTGAGAACCACACCAAGTCACACCACTCAACTTTTGCTCTCCTTCCTCTAATTGCCTCCCAAGCCGATTTGGTAGAGAAATCCCCCGAAGGTGAGGGTATCCAACAAATCTTGTCATCAACATTAGAAGGAGTGAAATTCACAGAATTCCTCATGTTAATAAGAGCCCAAGAATTGGCAGTTGGCCAGCTTCCAATTGCATCCATCAATCACAAACTCACCTTAGCATCCTAGCAATCCTTGCATCATAGATAACCTTTCCCCATAGATGCAAACAAGGGGGCTTTGGGGCCAGTTTACAAACCAAAGAGATGGTGTTACCATTGCCAATGTTACATTTGATATTCTTTCTAGCCACTTTCCTTATTTTTAGGATATGTCTCCATGACCATGTACAATTTTGGGGAATGTTTATGTCCCAAATGCTTCTATTCTCAAAAGATGAATTCGGACCCAGAGACCCACAAGTAGGGTTTCTATATTGCACAGGTTCCAAATATTTCTTAAAGAAGCCGCGAGGTTCCATTCCTTACATTTCATAAACCAAGTCGCCCTCATTTTGGGTACACATCCTCCTCCCAAGCTTATCTTTTGTGTCTATTATATCACTCGAACCAAAGAAAAGCTCTCAACTAGCATCAATTTCCTTTGAATTTTGGAAGGAAGAATAAAGAGAGACACTAATAATTTGGATACTCCAAGAATGGACTTAATCAAAATAATCCTCCCCGCATAAGATAAAAACCTACTTTCCAAGAGGCAACCCGAGCTAAGATTTTACCAAGAGAGGTCGCGATCCCCAAAGTTTTAGCTTAGAGGTAATAAGGGTAACCTAAGTATTTGATGGGAAGAGTACCCTCGGCAAAACCTATCAACTTAAGAGCTCCATCTTTTCATGTCACTCACACCAGAAAGGAATATTGCTCTTATCGGGATTTGCCCTCAATCTGACCAACTTTCAAAGGTATAAAGCATTCTTAAGGAGAGATAGAGAAGTACCTTCAGCTTTACAAAAAAGCATGAGATCGTCCACGAAACAAAGATAGTCAGCCCCTTTTCTTACATCTCCAATGAAAACTAAAGTTCAATTATCCGCCACTCTATTCAAGATCGAAGAGAACCTCTATAGTAATAACAAACGAGTAAGGGGAATAGGATCTGTCACGACCGGGGCTATCCTCCATCTTGCCCTACTGCGGGCTCAGGTGCTTTCCCCACTCAGTCGGACTCATAGGAATATCTCCCCCCCCCCCCCCCCCCCCAAAGGGATTTCTTTCGCCTTCCCCACCACTCGAACCCAAGACCAAGGGACTATAGTCTTTGGGAAGCATGGTGAGTACCATCAGGCTAGCTAGCCTAGACCAAGGGACTATAGTCATTTGGGAAGCATGGTGAGTACCATCAGGCTAGCTAGCCTGATGGTACTCACCATGCTTCCCAAATGACTATCGTCCTTGGTCTTGGGTTCGAGTGGTGGGGAAGCGAAAGAAATCCCTTAGGGGGTGGGGGGGGGGTGGGGGGGGGGGGAGATATTCCTATGAGTCCGGTTGAGTGGGGAAAGCACCTGAGCCTGCAGTAGGGCAAGATGGATGATAGCCCCCGGCCCACAATAAAAGGCGCCTTTTTATTGTGAGGACCCCGTCATCTTGGACCATGGGCTATCCCAGTCTTGGCTTACTGCGGCCTCATGGGCTTTCCACATGCGCCCCATCATCTTGGGCCTCACTCATCTGGATATCCCCACCCATGCAAGAAGCTAGCCTGATGGTACTCACCTCTCTTGTCACAAGTACTTAGCCTACAGGTCTTGTGTTCGAGAGGTGGAGAAGGCGAAAGAAACCCACTTGCATGGGTGGGGATATCCAGATGAGTGAGGCCCAAGATGATGGGGCGCATGTGGAAAGCCCATGAGGCCGCAGTAGGCCAAGACTGGGATAGCCCATGGTCCAAGATGACGGGGTCCTCACAGGATCCCCTTTTCTCAGCCCTTTAGAGCTCCCAAAGAAACCCACCAACTCCCCATTGATAGCCACCGAGAACCTAGAAGTAGTGATGCATTTAGATATCCAATTGACAAGTACACTTGGGAAATCAAATTTCCGAATCTCACAATAGCCGGTGAAATAGACCCCATTTCACACCCCTCATGGTTTTCCATCAAGGGTCCCTTAGGTGGGGTTATTTCTCCTCTGTTGTGACCAGCACTCAAAACATTCAACCTCTTGCTTACTTCTAATCCCCTTTCTTCTATGTCAGGAATAGTCACCCCACATTCATTCCCTTTAACACACTTACCCCTATCATCACACGCACCTCAATTATAAACCCGGTTAAGATCAACCCCGCTAGGAACATTAACCCCACTCATTTCACCTTTATCTTTTCCAAACCTACCTTCAACATTCTTATTACCCTCTTCGACACCCACTTCCCTATTATCCAGCCTATTGCTTGAACTAAGAACCACAAATTGATAATTGGAGGGTTTTGTTTTACTAACCGTGTCTCTTGACTCATCAATAGGCTGCTATTTTTTGCGCTAGAGCTCTCGCCCACATTCTCTCCTTGCACAACCACGCCCTTTGACACATTCTCTTTCCTCTTAGTCACCATTTGCCATTCTTGAGTTAGAGTCAAGTTCTTGTTCTCGGCACTTTCCTTCTCAATTCTAGGGGCCAAGTGGCATTCCTTCAAATTGTGCCCAAAAGTTCTATGCCGAGGGCAGGCCCTCGGTTTCCAAGAATACTCTACCCCTATGTTCACACAATCACCATTTGGGAGGCCAAGTTCCACTAAATTCGGGAATGAAGAAAATGTGTCGATTTCAACACAAACTCTTGCATACTCCAATCTATCCCCAGCATCTATAATGTTATCCATGTAGAAAGGTTTTCCAATAGTGCTCGCAACATAGTTCAACCCTTTAGCAGTCCAAAACTCCAATGGCACTCCACTAAATTTGACCTAAATTGGCACACTACTAATGCCGTCACTTGCCATTTTTAAATTCGGATACCAGGAGGCAGGAATTGGCTATGGAATTACCAAACACACTGCCCCACTTTTCATTCACAAGAACTCGATCAATCTTAGCAGTAATCCTATGTTCCCCTTCTCTCATATTACTTCAAGTGAAAAAGTTACCCATAAAACGAAGGTGTTCAAGCCTAGTTCATTACACATATTATTTAAGTCCGAAACATATTTCTCCACCTATAAGAACCCCTTATTTTCTGACGCCAAATCTCATTGCATTGAATCACCCATGGTATTTCTTAAAATCTTGAGCTTTACCCATCAAGTCTCTCCATAATTCTTTCCTTTCCAGCAGACCATTAAAGCGTAGACAAATGAGCCAACAAAGAAGTAATTAGAGTCTAGAATAACAACTACCATGGATGGTTGAGTCGTAGATGGTATGATTTGAACTCACCAAACTAGGATTCCAAGCAACCTAAATTCTACATTAGGGCAGACACACAATTATGAATTACGTCCCATCCCCCAAATGTCAAGGACTTAGTAACCCAAAATTTGGTTCACAAACTCTAGTTTCCAAATAACACAAATTGCAATTTTATGGAAGAGATTAGATGGCTAACCTCTTTTTGTTTTCAAAGGGGAATTAAGACCCCTTACATTCACGAAGCAAGCTTAATCATGGGACGGCTTGGCGTTAGGAGCTTTTCTCGCCTTCCTAGCTAATCTCCACCTTTGGCTTTAGAAAGACTTCTATTTCCCTCCTTAAGACCATCATTTTCATCGACTCGCATCAACCTTTCCTTTGTAGGTAATCTCTCCTTTATAGCCATCCATAAGATCACAGAGTATCTTGGGATAGCCTTTGAGAACCACACCAAGTCACACCACTCAACTTTTGCTCTTCTTCCTCTAATAGCCTCCCAAGCCGATTTGGTAGAGAAATCCCTCGAAGGTGAGGGTATCCAACAAATCTTGTCGTCAACATTAGAAGGTGTGAAATTCACATAATTCCTCATGTTAATAAGAGCCTAAGAATTGGCACTTGGCCACTTCCAATTGCATCCATCAATCACAAAACTCACCTTAGCATCCTCAGCAATCCCTGCATCATAGATAATCCTTTCCCCATAGATGCAAACAAGGAGGCCATTTAGGTGCCAGTTATCAAACCAAAGAGAAGTGGTGTTACCATTGCCAATGTTACATTTGATATTCTTTCTAGCCACTTCCCTATTTTTGAGCATATGTCTCCATGACCATGTACAATTTTGGGGAATGTTTATGTCCCAAATGCTTCTATTTCTCAAAAGATGAATTCGGACCCAAGAGACCCACAAAGTAGGGTTTCTATGATTGCACAAGTTCCAAATATTTCTTAAAGAAGCCGCGAGGTTCCATTCCTTACATTTCATAAACCCAAGCCCGCCCTCATTTTTGGGTACACATACCTCCTCCCAAGCTATTCTAGCTTTGTGTCTATTCATATCAACTCTGGACCAAAGAAAAGCTCTCAAACTAGCATCAATTTCCTTTTGAATTTTGGAAGGAAGAATAAAGAGAGACAACCAATAAATTTGGATACTCCAAAGAATGGACTTAATCAAAATAATCCTCCCCGTATAGGATAAAAACCTACTTCTCCAAGAGGCAACCCGAGCTAAGATTTTATCCAAGAGAGGTCGACGATCCCCAAAGGTTAGTTTAGAGGTAATAAGGGTACACCTAAGTATTTGATGGGAAGAGTACCCTCGGCAAAACCTATCAAACTTAAGAGCTCCATCTTTTCATGTCACTCACGCCAGAAAGGAAGATATTGCTCTTATCGGGATTTGCACTCAATCTTGACCAACTTTCAAAGGTAATTAAAGCATTCTTAAGGAGAGATAGAGAAGTACCTTCAGCTTTACAAAAAAGAATGAGATCGTCCGCGAAACAAAGATGAGTCAACCCCATTGCGTCGAGAGAGAACCTCCATAGCAATAACAAACAAGTAAGGGGATAAAGGATCCCCTTGTCTCAGCCCTCTAGAGCTCCCAAAGAAACCCACCAACTCCCCATTGATAGCCACCGAGAACCTAGGAGTAGTGATGCATTTGGACATCCAATTGACAAGTACACTTGGGAATCCAAAATTCTTTAGGACTTGTAAGAGAAACTCCCAATTAACCGAGTCATAAGCCTTCATTAAATCAACTTTCAAGGTACACATTTTCTCCTTGGCCGAAGCTCGATTGTAGTTGTGCACCAGCTCTTGGCATAAGAGGATATTATCTCCTATTCTCTTATCACTAACAAAGGCTGCTTATGTCGGGTCAATGAAGAGAGGTAAAGCACTCTTAATTCTATTAGCAATGATTTTGGTGATACATTTATAAATAATGTTGCAGCAAGAAATGGGCCTATAGTCCTTACACAAAGAAGCATTATCACACTTGGGAATAAGAGCAATTGAAGTACAATTTACCTCCCTAAGAAGCTTGCCCTCTTGAAAGAAGTCTTTAATAGCCATAATCACATCTTTTCCCACCACATCCCAAGCTTTCTTGAAGAAATAAGCACCAAAACCATCCGGTCCAGGAGCTTTGTTATTGCCAAAGAAAACAGAGTGTTCTTGATTTCCTCATCCGTCACTTCGACAATCATCCCATTAGCCATATCACTAGTGATGCAAGGTTCAATAAGTTCCTTTAAACCCTAGAAGTCCCTCACACCCCTCGGCTGCTCAAATACTTTTTTAAAGTGGCTGACAATTTCCTCCTTAATGCTCAAAAGGTCTTAAAAAACCGTGCCATTATCACTCTTAAGCTTGGTGATTCTATTCGTATTCTTTCAGCCATTCACACACTTGAAGAAGTTGTTTGTGTTCAGGTCACCCTCTCTAAGCCATTGCACTCTAAATTTTTGCCTAGCTAAAGATTCCTCAACTCGACTTAAAGATTTAAAATTAAAAGCTTTGGCTTTTTCCTCAAGAATAAAGTTCTCTTCAAGAGGATTAGAAGTAAGAGCATGCTGGACCCTTAGGAGGTTTTCTCTATCTTCAATAACTCTTGTCGAGATATTCCCAAACTCCCTCTTGTTAAACACTTTTAATGCTTCTTTGACTCTCTTCAGTTTAGTAACCAATTGATATATAGGGGTACCCCTAACTTCTTCTTCCCAAGCCTTACCAACAATGCTAATAAAACTTTCATGGTGAGCCCAAAAGTTGAAGAACCGAAATGAGATTTTCCTAAGTAAAGACATAACCCCACATTCAACAATTCAAGGAGAATGGTCTAAAATGCTTGGGGGAAGGAAATTGGCTATGGAATTACCAAACACACTGCCCCACTTTTCATTCACAAGAACTCGATCAATCTTAGCAGTAATCCTATGTTCCCCTTCTCTCATATTACTTCAAGTGAAAAAGTTACCCATAAACCGAAGGTGTTCAAGCCTAGTCTCATTACACATATTATTTAAGTCCGAAACATAATTTCTCCACCTATAAGAACCCCTTATTTTCTGATGCCCAAATCTCATTGCATTGAAATCACCCATGGTATTTCCTTAAAATCTTGAGCTTTACCCATCAAGTCTCTCCATAATTCTTTCCTTTCCAGCAGACCATTAAAGCCGTAGACAAATGAGCAAACAAAGAAGTAATTAGAGTCTAGAATAACAACCTTACCATGGATGGCTTGAGTCGTAGATGGTATGATTTCGAACCTCACCAAACTAGGATTCCAAGCAACCTAAATTCTACCATTAGGGCAGCACACATAATTATGAATTACGTCCCATCCCCCAAATGTCAAGGACTTAGTAACCCCAAAATTTGGTTCACAAACTCTAGTTTCCAAAATACCACAAATTGCAATTTTATTGGAAGAGATTAGATGTCTAACCTCTTTTTGTTTCAAAGGGGAATTAAGACCCCTTACATTCCACGAAGCAAGCTTAATCATGGGACGGCTTGGCGTTAGGAGCTTTTCTCGCCTTCCTAGCTAATCTCCACCTTTGGCTTTTAGAAAGACTTCTATTTCCCTCCTTAAGACCATCATTTTCATCGACTCGAATCAAATTTCTGAATCTCACAATAGCCAGTGAAATAGACCCCATTTCACACCTCTCATGGTTTTCCATCAAGGGTCCCCTAGGTGGGGTTATTTCTCCTCTGTTGTGACCAGCACTCAAAACATTCAACCTCTTGCTTACTTCCAATCCCCTCTCTTCTATGTCAGGAACACTCACCCCACATTCATTCCCCTTAACACACTTACCCCTATCATCACACGCACCTCGATTATAAGCCCGGTTAAGATCAACCTCGCTAGGAACATTAACCCCACTCATTTCACCCTTATCTTTTCCAAACCTACCTTCAACATTCTTATTACCCTCTTCGACACCCACTTCCCCATTATCCAGCCTATTGCCTGAACTAAGAACCACAAATTGATCATTGGAGGGTTTTGTTTTACTAACCGTGTCTCTCGACTTATCAATGGGCTGCTCTTTTTTGCGACTAAAGCTCTCGCCCACATTCTCTCCTTGCACAACCACGCCCTTTGACACATTCTCTTTCCTCTTAGTCACCATTCGCCATTCTTGAGTTAGATCAAGTTCTTGTTCTCGACACTTTCCTTCTCAATTCTAGGGGCCAAGTGACATTCCTTCAAATTGTGCCCAAAAGTTCTATGCCAAGGGCAGGCCCTCGGTTTCCAAGAATACTCCACCCCTATGTTCACACAATCACCATTTGGGAGGCCAAGTTCCACTAAATTCGGGAATGAAGAAAATGTGTTGATTTCAACACAAACTCTTGCATACTCCAATCTATCCCCAGCATCTATAATGTTATCTATGTAGAAAGGTTTTCCAATAGCGCTCACAACATAGCTCAACCCTTTAACAGTCCAAAACTCCAATGGCACTCCACTAAATTTGACCCAAATTGGCACACTACTAATGCCTTCACTTGCCATTTTTAAATTCGGATACCATTTTTTGAGGAAAATGGGCTACCCCCTAGTATGCCAAGGGCCCTCTTCCAAGACCTCATCCCTAGAACTCTCATTATCAAACTTCAGAATAAAGCCCCCAACCCCATTTGAGACAACACCAACCTTGCCGAAGCTCTTCCAATTCCTGTCGATAAAACCCTTCACAAGAGAGAATGGCAACCTTCTACCAAGGAAGAATCCCACGAGACCATTTCCCCATTTATCCTTCCCTAAATCAACAACCTCTTTAGGAGGTATAACCCTTATCCTTCTCCCGTCATCAAGGATCTTCGATGCAAAATATTCCATTGGAGCAATAGATTTCGAAACAAAAAGTTTTCTCCAGGATGCAATCCCCACTGGCTTCAATTCCCCATTCACCTTTTCCCCAATAGTCCCACCTTCACTCACCACTTTCTCGCCATGGATCATAATTGGAGACGCCTTTGAATCAACTAGCACATTCCCATCACACATTTCCATACCAACCTTATCAATCGCTTTTCCACCTAAGCTTGCTGCTCCTTAATTACTCCACCAGAACTCTTTCCCTCACTTGTATTCTTGAAACTTTGATTCACTGTCACTATTTATAAAACACAATAAAACACACCTAAATCCATGAGTAATTTGTTAATGGAGATTGTAGAATAAGGCAGCATATATCTCTCCCTTTATTCCCTAACTATCATTTTCTTCTTTTGATGGATAAAGAAAAACCATACGTAATGAATTAATTTGGGAATAGAGAGAGAATGCCTCTTTTATATGGTAGTTTTAATAACTC
This sequence comes from Pistacia vera, assembly GCF_008641045.1. NCBI lineage: Eukaryota > Viridiplantae > Streptophyta > Magnoliopsida > Sapindales > Anacardiaceae > Pistacia > Pistacia vera. The sequence goes on from NW_022196428.1 coordinate 516,974, forward strand.
CCAAACTACAATTATTTAATTAACTACAGTAACCTCTCCATCAAAGGTAAATAATTTATATAAATCAGAAACAATACATCAAGAGCTCAGAGTGTCCAAAACATGAGGAGCATAATGTAAATCCATAAACATATACAACACATCATAAATCAGTCATGACGGGCAATAATACCCATCCTCTCGACGTGCTCACTATAGGTCTTAAGTGACAACCCTTTAGTCAGTGGATCCGCTATCATAAAATTTGTGTTGATATTCTCAATAGTCACTCTCTGTTTCTAAACTTCTTGTTTAACGGAAAAATATTTCAATTCCATATGTTTAGCACCCTTTGAATATTTGTCGTTTTTAGAGAAGAAAACTGCTGTGGCATTATCACAATAAATTTTTCAGCAACTTGGCAATACTGTCGACAATCCCAAGCCCTGAAATAAAATTCTGTAGCCATAATCCCTGAACTATGGCCTCAAAGCATGCCACAAACTCAGCCTCCATAATGGAACTAGCAATGACAGACTGCTTTGCACTTTTCCATGAAACTGCTCCTCCAGCTAACATAAATACGTACCCAAATGTAGATTTCCTGGTGTCTACACAACCAGCGAAATCTGAATCTGAATATCCAATTACCTCGAGATAATCAGATCTCCTATAGGTAAGCATATGATCCTTCATCCCTTGTAAATATCTCAACACTTTCTTTGCAGCTCGCTAATGATCCATTCCAGGATTACTCTGATATCTACCTAACAAGTCGACCCTAAAAACTAATGTCTGGTCGGTACATGTTTGAGCATACATTAAACTTCCAACAACAGTTGCATAAGGAATATGCTCTATTTGCTTACATTGCAATTCAATCTGTGGGCATAGCTTAGGACTTAACTTATCACCTTTCTGAATTGGAACTAGACTCGCAGAGCACTTATCCATATTGTATCTCTCCAGTACTTTGTTGATATAAGCTTTTTGAGACAATCCCAACAATCCTTGTGATTTATCACGAATAATTTCAATTTCAATCACATAGGATGCCTCACCCATATCCTTCATCTCAAAGTGCTTAGAGAGAAACTTTTTGGTTTCATACATCATACCAAGATCATTAGTAGCAAGCAAGATGTCATCAACATATAGAACTAGAATTACAAATGCACTCCCACTGACCTTTAGATATATACACCGATCAACAGTGTTTTCCTTAAATCCGAAAGTGGTAATGGTATTATGAAACTTGAGGTACCACTGCCTAGAAGCTTGTTTCAATCCATATAAAGATCTCTTTAATTTACACACCATGTGTTCTTTCCTTTCAATTGGAAAACCATTAGGTTGTTCCATGTACACTTCTTCTTCTAAATTCCCATTCAGAAAGGCAGTTTTCACATCCATTTGATGAAGCTCCAGATCGTAATGGCTATCATTGCCATAATAATTCTAAAAGAGTCCTTTGAGGAAACCGGTGAAAATGTTTCATTGTAATCAACACCATCTTTATGAGTAAAACCTTTGGCAACAAGTCTGGGCTTGTACCCTTCAATATTGCCATTAGACTTGCATTTGGTGTTAAAGACCCATTTACACTTGATTGTTCTACAACCTTCAGGCAATACTACTAAATCCTAGACTTCATTGTACTCCATTGATTTTAATTCTTCTTTCATGGCGTCTAACCATTTTGCAGAATTATCACTTTGAAGGGCTTGTGAAAATGAAATTGGATCTGCTTCCATTCCAAAGTCAAATTATGGCTCTCGAAAATTAACCACATAATCATTAGTAATGGTAGATCTTCTTTGTCATTGAGATCTTCTTAATGTCACTTCTTGTTGTTCATTTACTACTTCATGTGGTTCATCCGTTATAGGTTCATTGATTGCTACATTATTAGGAAGTGTTTGCTCAATCATTTGTTGTTCTTGATTGTTATCAGAACGTCTAACAACTACAGGAACCACAACCTTAGTAGAAGTCATAGGCACAAGAACCTGTATCCTGACTTCTTGAATATCCACTTTACGTGGTTCAACACTCCCACTAGTTTCACCATTCTTAATGAACCTTGCATTTCCAGTTTCAACTATTCTCGTACTATAGTTAGGACAGTAAAAACGATATCTTTTAGATTTTTCTGGATAACCAATAAAAATCCACTGATCATTCTTGAATCAAGTTTCTTTTCATGTGGATTATAGATCTTAACTTCTGCCGGGCAACCCCAAACATGCAGGTGTCTCAAACTGGGTTTCCTTCTTGTCCACAGTTCAAAAGGAGTCTTTGGAACTGCCTTACCAGGAACCCTGTTTAATAAATATACAGCAGTCTTTAATGCATATATCCACAATGATGAGGGTAACGAGGAGTTACTCAACATACTCCTAACCATATTCATTCTTGTACGGTTACGCCTTTCTACAACACCATTTTGTTGCGGTGTCCCTAGCATTGAATATTGAGCACATATGCCTCAACTTTCTAGGAATTTAGCAAATGGAAATGGACATTGTCCAGATTCATTGTATCTATCATAATATTCACCACCTCTATCTGATCGTACTACTTTCACCTTTCTATCTAATTGCCTCTTAACTTCAGTAATGAATACCTTTAAGATATTAACAGATTGAGATTTCTCATGCAATAAGTAGACATATCCACAATGTGAAAATCTATAAAAGTGATAAAATAACTTTCCCCACTAAAAGAAGAAATGTTGAACGGACCATATATATTTGTGTGTATTAGTTCAAGGAGTCCTATGCTTCTAGTGCATGCTTTCTTAATTGTGGATGTGGTTTGTTTTCTGTAATACCCAAGATGTCAAAGGTATGTTCCCAACTCAAAATAATTATGTTAAAAAGCATAAAGTCTAACTAAGGGCAAAATAGTCAATTAATTTGGAATGGTATGAATAAGTTATCCATAAAAGGGTATTAGGGGCAAAATAGTCATTTTGCCTATGGATAAGAATTGCAAAAGTCAAGGATAAGTAGACTTAATTGCATTTAATGGCATTAATTAAGTAATAATTATGTTTAGTACCAACTCACCAAAATACCCTTATATGAAGAATTAAGGACTTATGAGTTATATAATTAAAATATTTGGGCCAATAGCATAATTTTGGAAAATTAGTGAAATATTTTCCTATAAATGAGAGGAAATTCGTTCAAACCAAGAGAGATATCATTTCTTCAACCTTTCTTCCCTTTTCTCTCAAATCTTCCATAAACAAACTTTCTTTCTCTAAGTTTTAAAGGAGTTTTGCATAATTTTTCAAGTAGAACAAGATAGAAGCCTTGGATCTTCAAATTGAAGGGTTTAAGGTAAGGATTAAAAACCCTAGTTTTGATGTGATTGGAAGGTTTGAGATAGATGTTGACCTTACAATGTTATAGCAATAATGGATGATTATGGGAATGAGATTTTACACTTCCTTTAAGATGTTAAAGACTATTAATGGGAGGTTTATTTGATCCATAAGTTGACCTATCGGTTAATTGTCAATATGAATTGATGTGGCATAGTTTAATATGAAAATTTTGGATTTGGTAAGTTTAGGGGTTATGTTAAACATGCTTCAGTATTTTGATCATAACTTGAGTTATAGAAATTGAAATGAGATGATTCTTGAAGAACTAGAAATTTAAGACATAGCCCTATAACTTTTATGTTTAGGCCAAGAGAAAATTCGTTTAGGAAATGGATGGAAAGTGGCCTGAAGAATAAGCTTCTAGTTATTAAAGTTTAAGATTTAACATAATTAATTCTTATGATTATGAATTGATTATATATTGATGTGATTAAGCCATCTACTAATGTTTACCCATTAGTTAGATGATCTTTGAAAGATATACGTAGTCATGATGTCAATGCATGATTAATGTTATGAAATGGCATGAAGATGAAATGTAATACATGTTTTAAGATGATGAATGTGAGCAAAAGGTAATGTAAATGGATTGATAATCCATAGATGAATTAAAAGTATTAAGCTCACTAAAATACGTATTTACATGCCATAAAATGTTAGAGATGCATATAGACATGATGGAAAACGTAAGCATATCCTCGTATACCAGTTGAGGAAAGATGAATATATGCTTTAGATGCTAAATAACGCGTAAGCACGCCTCCTGATGATATGAGCTCTAGATGAATTTGAGGCTAGATGATATGAAGTGCTTAAGACGCTAAGAAAAGTCCGATCGGCTAGATGTTAAATGTTTCATATGTATTTAGTTGCATTACATGAGTTATGATGGTATTTACATCATGAGATGATTTATACTCATGTTAGATGATATTTAGATGTTATATCATGACATGTAATGTGTGTGTACTATGTTTACATACTTACTTGTATGTGTACGTATTGATGTTTATATAGCCATAGGATAAAATGATGAAAAGCATATGAATTAGTAAAAAAAAAGGGAAGTATACCTAGATGTAAAAGATAGGTGGTGTGTTAACAAATATGTTTAAATGAAGGTCAAGTAGCACATTTAGAATGAAATGGAAAATTCCTTACTGAGCGATTGGCGCTCACCCTTTCATTGTTGATTGCTTTGTAGGTAGACAAGAAGCGAAGAATGCTAGAGACAGCGGGGCTACACGTGAATGGAGATGATTTATTGTTATCTTGATGTAAATAATGTAAATGATAAATGTTTGTAAAACACCTTTGGAAGCTTCCACCCTATAAATATGTTTTGATTGTGTAATTTCCATATAAATTCTTAAAGTTTTTGAAATTATAAGTTTGGATCCTGCGTGACATCTTATATGAATGTTTTGGATATTATTATTATTATCCTTACATAGGTTTTTCTAAATACAACTTGTTCTCCAGACCTGTATCCCTTGGATTCTCATTGAGGGATATTCAGAGGATACTTGACTGGAGAGGGGTTTTACATTTTCCCTTAATACAATCCACACAAATGCCAAGATTAGTAAAATCCAAATCAGGTAAAACTTCATTCTTTACTAATCTTTGCATTCTTTCTTTTGATATATGGCCTAAATGTTTATGCCATAAATAAGCAGATTTCTCATCCATAGAAGCACATTTTTTTCCTATACTATGATGCAGGGTCAACAATGTCTCAACAAATAAACTATCAAGATGTAATTTATACAATCCATCACAAAGCACATTAGAACCAATTAAAAATTTATGTTTAAATAAACTAAAACATCTATTCCTGAATTTAAAAGAATATCCTTCTAAATCAAGTTTAGATAAAGATATTAAATTACGGGATAACTCCGGTACATAAAGAGTATTAAACAAATCTAAATGATATCTAGTACTTAAAATTAAATGATAGCTTCCAACAGCTTCAACTAGTGCTTTGACCCGATTTCCCATGTAGATAAATCTTTCATTGTTGTTTATGGTTTGGGTCATAAGGAATCCCTGCATAGTATTAGAAATGTGAGTGGTACATCCAGAATCAATCCACCAAGTATTATAGGGAACTTTTGATAAATATGATTCGAAACATACAAAAGCACTAGGCTTACCTTTCTTTTCAAACCATGCCTTACGTTTTAGGCAGTCCCTCATATAGTGTCCAACTTTCTTGTAGAAGTGACACTTTTCTTTAGTCTTATCCTTCTTATGGATTTGGGCAGAAGACTCATCAATCTTTAGTGGCCTTTTGCCCTTTCCATACTTCTTGTTGGATTTCTTCTTAACTTCGGACGGGCCCACAAGATTAACTAAATGAACTCCTTGTTTCCTCAATCTTTCCTCCTCTTGTGATGATGCACTTGAGTGCTTGGCATGAGATTTATAGCTGGTATCGATATAGGCTGAGGAGAACTACCAGCATGGGATGCAATATTTGACCCATTGTGCAAAGTTGGTGAGCTATTAGAGTTACTGATTGCAGCAAGATGAACTAAACTATTTGAGAAATCAACATAATTAAACTTCTCAATTCGCATTTCATATCTTTGCAGTAGATATTGTGCCTCTTGTATTGTAACAGAATCAAACTTGGATTCTACTCTATATGTCAAATTTACAACAGCAGCGTCAAATTCTGGTCCTAAATCATCAAGAATATGCTAAAGCAAATCTTCATCAAAGACATTTTGACCACTAGAATTTAGGCTTTCTGCAATACCTTTCATCTTCTTAAAGTAATCACCGATAGACAAGTTCCCTTTATGAGTGTTTTGTAACAAACTTTTAAGATGTAGAGCTCTAGCCTTTGAGTCACTTAGAAACTCATTTTCAAGTGCAAACCAAATATCAGTGGAAGTTTGACACTTAGATACCGAACTAAACATACATTCGAAAATGGAAGCCAAAAACCATGTAACAAGGAATTTATCAATACGTTTCCAAGCTAGATAAGCTGGATTAATATGTTTTGTAGTACTAGATTCATTCAATTTTGGTTCAGATGTTGACCTAACTACATTTTCTTCAACTAGAATTTCAGGTTTTGACGAAATTAAAGGTTTAGGACAGGGGATACAACCTATTAAGTGACCATCAAGATAGTGAGCACCTACTGCAGAAAGAATTTATGACTTCCAAAACCGATAATTATCGCATGTGAGCTTGGGAGTGACCACTTGAAGACTGGATGGAAATGCTGAAGAATACGTAATTGAAGTGTTCTACATCACTTTGTTCAGATTATTGTTTGAAGTATTTGAGGATGAAGAATTTGCCAGTGATGCTAGTCTTTGGCTCTGATACCATGAAAGACTTTGGAGGAGAAGTTAAGAATCTTATAGAGAATTGAAAAAGACAAATTCGATTTTTCTTCTTTCTTTTCTTAACTAACTAATTAACAGAGAATCACGTGTTTTATACATTTTAGAAGAAGCAAGAATAGTAATGTAAAGGTGACAACACTTTGATGTTGAATTATGTGAAGAGACATTAGTTCTTTGTGCCTTTGGTGAGCTAATAACGGTGACAAAAAACTAGTAAAATGGCACCACTTTTGCTTCTTGTTAATACTACCAATACTTCCCCTTGAGCTGGACCGCTTCTACTTTAGATACTTCAACACTTCCCCTTGAGTTGGACCATTTCTGCTAAAGACACCTCAACACTTTACTTCAGCAGACCCGTTGATCGTTAACTTTGATGGTTGACCATTAACTTTAACAGTTGACATGATGTAATTTTATCAATTCCATCAATGGCAAGGAATCAATAATATAATCATATTTCTATGCCCTAAAATTGTATAATCTTAAATCCCAAAATTTGAAACTTTGATGCATTTTCACTATTTATAAAACACAATAAAACATACATGAATCCATGAGTAATCTGTTAATGGAGATTGTAGTATAAGGCAGTGTATATCTCTCCATTTATTTGTAACACCCAACATTGAGGTACATGATTTAAATTATGTTGTATAGCCCTTAGTTAAATTTTGTTAGAATTATTTTATGAGAATATGAAGAAAATGCCTTAAATTAGAATTAAGGGTAAAATAGTCTTTTCACTCAAAACTAGTTGATTTTGTGGGGAGTGAAAAGAGATAGAAAATCATAGAGAATTCAATAAAAGTGAAGGCATTTTGGTAATTGACTAAGGGACAAAGATGGAATTTTTAGGAAAGAGTAAGGGCAAAATGGGAAAGTGAGTTTATAAACTAAAATGTTAAGGGTTTGAAACCCTTATTTCGTTCATACCACCCCCACACTCCTCCTCCTTTTTCTCTCAAATTTTCATTCACTTTTCAAGGAATTTGAGGGCTTTTGAGTAGATTTTCATAGGGTTTTGATTCAAGGCATCAAAAGGTAAGGATTCATCTCTTTATCTATGATTAATTTGTGTAAAGGTTGAGTTCTTATGAAGTTTATGCTTAGAGTAGAGAAGATTGGAATCCAACAAGAGTAGAGAGTTTAGGAGAGACTACTCCAGCACAAGGTAAAAATTCCACTCAAAATCCAACTCAAGCTAAATTTAAGAATTCAAGTGAGTAGAGATTTATTTTAAATATGCATATGTGTTGATTATTGAGAAATTGAGATGATATGTATGAGATTCTGCTTATTGTGGATATATTGAATGAGAAGTAATGATGATTTGATGGGGTTGAAATTGGAAGAATTGGAGAAATTTTTTTACGAGTGTGTTTGCATGTAGGTATGTGATGCTACAAGAGAGTTTTCTCTTATTTTGGATGGTTTGAGAATAAATAGAATGATAATTGAATTAGGGTTTGTTTGTGCACAACTAATGTTTGATGAAATGCTAAGTGAAAACATTGTACCCAACTGCCCTGTCACAGCCGTGACTTTATAAGTGATTTTTGGGCATCTTACGGATTGAACTGGGTTTACACCAAAACATAAAAGTTGTAGCCCTGTATCTAAGCTTTAAAACGAGAACAAAACCGTATCAATCCGATGTGTATAACTCAAGTTATGTCTTCTTGAGTGTAACCTGTGCAGAATGACTATCTTGAGCAATATTGCATTTGTGCATTATAAGTGCATTAAGTAGAAAACTTAAGCATGAACCATCCTTATGCATTAATTGTGCATAAGAAGTAGTTGAGAAAGAGTAGAGAACTTTGTGAATGAGCTACTCTAAAAGTAAAGAGAATGAGAAAAATCTAAGAATGGTTGGTACTTTGTGAACTCCACCCGGAAGTCACGAAGAGTGGGTTGGTGCTTTGTGAACTCCACCCGACCGTGCCTCCGATAAGATGAGGCCGTGACATTCAAGTGAGAAAGAATGAGAAAATATGAGAAAGAAGAGAGGAACAGAATGAGTAGAAGTCACAAAGAGGGTGGGTGCTTTGTATCACTCAGCCGTGCCTCTGGTAAGAGAGGCTGTGACATACACGAAAGTTAATAGAAAAGAGAGCTATGTGAAAGAGAAACAGAAAAAGAAAATAAATGAGAGGAGAAGGTGTAAGGAAGAAAATTAAGAGAAAGAGTACGGGGATAGACGAGTAGAGGATTTACTTACTGAGCATTATTTTGTGCACCCTGTTGTTATCTTTGTGTTGCAGGATCTAGGTGAGGATGCGGTCGGATGGGCGTTGGCAAGCGAGGAGTAATAGCTACATGTCCACTGTTTTTGATAACTTTTACAAATGATACCTTACTTTGTATAAAGAATGATTATATGTATTAAAAGAAAATTTCGGGCCCATTTACTTTTGCTAATATAAATGCATTTTACTTTATGTATTTCTATGAGTAACCTAATATGAAGCAATTATTACATTATTCCCTTACTATCAATTTCTTCTTTTGATGGATAAAGAAAAACCATACGTAATGAATTAATTTGGGAATAGAGAGAGAAGACCTCTTTTATATGGCAGTTTTAATAACTCCCAAACTACAGTTATTTAATTAACTGCATTAACCTCTCCATCAAAGGTAAATGACCATCATGCCCTTCAGTTAATTTAATTATTTCAAAATAACTATAGGATAAAATTAATACATGGACCACCTTATGAGAAATATAAAATATTTCTAACAGATTATTAATAAATCAAAAATATTATATAAAAGTAGCCCCGAATAGACATAACTAGGCTTGACACACAACTCATTAACATGTCATGAATTCAATTTGATAAAAAATATTGTTAGGTCTGATTTTACCAAGTTAGCTCATTATTGTGTCAACCCCTTAAAACCTATTTCTTAATAGACTGTTTAGATTTAGTTTTTAAAAATCTTTCTACCATTTAATCCATTAGTTAGTGGAAATTAAGCATTTTCAATATTGAAATAGTCAGGGGGTTGACCAGGCAGTCAAGAAGATTTGTTCCCTTTATTGAATTCCTAAGTCAGAACCACTTTGGGGCCACCTACAAAATTTATAGCTAAACTTAAAATATTGAACTTGTAAGGTATTCAATGAGCCTAGAGATTTTAGATTTGGAGCATGTAATAATAGTTCTGCCCCAAAGAGAAGAGTTTGGTACCTATAACATCAAAAGTACATGTTACTATTGAATAAAATCTTGTCGGCAGCCAGTTGTCAACCACAAATGTGGACAAAAAATCCTTTGTTTGAAGTTAGGGTTTATTATCACCAACCTCCCATGTGATTTACATTAATATCACTAGGACCCCATAAGTATTAGAACTTACCTCCCATAAGGTTTTACAAAAATATGCAGTTAATTAATGGAGTCATACTTTTGTTTCATCGTTGGTCTCATTGGATTTAGGACATGCTAATAAGTCTTTCCTTATGAGGGGCATTGGCTAAAACTAACATCTAAATGATATTGTATTTATCTATTAATCAAAGAAAATTGATGATAATTACTAGCTCTGACAGACTAGTCGCTCTTTGATATGTGCCTAAGATGTGGTTTTTGACGCTAAATGAGATGTTTGATTGTGGGAACAAGATATATATGGTAATGATATGGTGTTTGTTAATTGCTCTTTAAGGTGTTGTTCATTGGTCTTTTCCCAAGAATACATTATATATGATACAATTTCAACTAAAATAACCTATATGGATGCATCCGTATTGTAGGGTTGTGTAAAAGAATGTATAAAGGGACAATTGTGTAACACACAATATTATTTCAAGGGAAAATATCATCGACTACCTTTAAGGTTTGTGAATTTATCCTTAGAATGACAACTTTAGCACTTTTTACAAATGGACTCTCAAAGTTTGAAAAATGCATCACAAATACCTATTTGCATTATCAAATAGACCCTCAAAATTTAAAAACTTTTTCATAGATAACGCTTTGCCCTAACTTTGTTAGATTGTTGTCAAGTTTACAAAACACTTTCTTATAAGACTAGAGTTACCATTTTACTCCAACACTTTCTAATAAGACCAAAGTTATTATTTTACTCTAATACCTTTTTATAAGATCAACAAAGTTACCATTTCACTCATTTATCACAAATGTCACAACACAACAAATTTAGCATAAAGGAGTATCTATGATACAGTTTTCATGAACGAAATAGAGACAGCAGCAAGAATAAAACAACAATAAAGCAAATCACAGATAATAGACACAAAGAAAATAACACGCACGATTTACCCTGGTTCACCCAATATGGGTTACGTCCAGTCGAGTCAATATTATTGCAATACTTCCTTTCCTCTCTTATTTACAATGAATGAATTGCCCTATGATTTGCTATCACACTCATAACAAGAGAAAAATATGTTTATATACTACGTTTAAGTGACAAAACCTAGTTTTACAAGGATTTCTATTCCTAACCCCAACCCAATAAAGAATTAATAACTTAAAGAAATCCTACAGTGGTTGTACATGGAAAAGACCCAAACCACCTACGGGTTCGGGGGCGTGACCCCCTCCCACTCACTAGGGAGCGGGACCCTCGAATGCGTATGCGTAACCCATTAATGCTGAAGTAGTCAACAACTCCAACATTTCAAACTCTGAGAGTTCATTTCATAAAAATGCGAAAAATTATCATCCAAATGTAAATTTAAAAATCTTAAAGATAATTTATGATATTCTCTCCATTAATCTCATGGAGATAAATTAATATTTCAAAAACTTAACATGAGTTTTGGTGATATTGATGTGAACAATATCCCTTAGGGGGCGTTTGGTTGGAGGTTAAGAAAGATTACTGGGGTTATGTCATCTTATATTACTTGATTACCATGTTTGGTTGTCAAGTAATATAAGATTCCGATAATCTTGTATCACCAATAGTTGTTACTGTTGGTAATATTGAAGGTAATCTGATTACCTCCATTTTCATAGGTATTGTAAGATTACCAAGGGAATCTTATTTTTGTTACAATTTTATCCCTTATTAATAAAAATTTTGGACAATAATGCTTGTATTTTAAAATAAATTTACATTAATATACCATTTCAATTTTCCCCTTGTTTAATTAAATTTTTGGACAATAATGCCCTTATATTTAAAATAAATTACAGACCACCACTGCCACCCAACCACCACCGTCGACAGCGGGCTAACCACCAGGGACTGCCACTGGAAAGTCACCGGAGTCCCTAAAAAAGACCGAGATTCGGTAGGAGGCTTCGACAGGCTTCGATATGGCCGTTTTCGACCATATTGATGATCGAAAACGGCCATATCAGGCCAGATCTGGTCGAAAATGGCCAGATCTAGGCTAGATCTATTCTGGCCAGATCTGGGTGAGATCTGGCTGTTAACGGCCAGATCTTGCCCATATCTGGCTAATAATGGCCAAGGATCTAGCCGTTAACTGCCAAATCTGGCCTGATATAGCCATTTTCGACCATCAATATGGTTGAAAACGGCCATATCGGAGCCTCGTGTCACGGTGAGCTACTCACGACGACTTTCGGAGACTTCCGGCAGTGGTTTGCGGTGGCGGTAGGGGTTGGTGGTGATTTCATCATAAATTAAAGTTTTATATAATCGGGGGTGTTTTATCTAAATCTAAAATATTGGGGGTTAAAAAAATTATTCAAAAATTAATAATAAAAATATGTTATATTAATATTTAAAAAGGGGATAATTTAGTAATTTAAATAACATACCCACCAATTTATTCCCTCTAACCAAACATATTAATATAACATACCCACCAACTAACCAAACACATTTTCTTAAAGATTCCTAATAATCTTCAAAGTAATATAAGATTCCAGTAATTCATCATTCTTTGAACCAAACGTCCCCTTAGAATTATTGAGCAGTTGCCGCAATATTGGAAGTCGGCAAAGGGGACCATATAAGAAAAGTGGGTTTGAGTAGCATGGTGTATATGCAAAAAATCTACCGTCATGAAAATAGGGTCTGATCCCGTGAGGTTGAGGCCACTGACAATCCACTAGACCTGCACACATGAAAGGGCAAGTGTGAAGCTTCTGGAAAACACCAGGGTGGTGTTTGCCGTAGGCACTCCAATGCAAAAGTCAACAAGGCTGAAAGAGATTATTTGATAAGAATTAAGGAGATGAAGAATTACTAGGAGTCTTGTCGGAAGCTAGGACTACGGCGGAGGCGTCGAGTTCTTGGGAGCAAGAACTTTAGGAGCAAATAGATGGTTTTGAGTAGTGTAGATTGACTATGGGAGATTGCCCTTTAATGAGAGGGCAAGCCTCTGTTTTTATAGTGAACCCAAGGGGTTGGAATCCTAATAGGACATTGAGTCCTCTTTTTTGGGAGATAATCCCTATCAAGAAAGAAATATGATTTCTTGACCTTATCAGATTAAGTTTAATAGTTTAAATAAGATTTGGAATCTTATTAGGACAATAAGTCCTATTTTGGGAGATAATCCCTATCATGAAACAGATATGATTTCTTGACCTTATCAGATCAAGTTTAATAGTTTGAGTAAGATTTGGAATTTTAGTAGAAGAGGAAATAGAATGGGATTCTGATTTCCTATTTATAAACTGTTGCAGGCTAATGGGTTGAAACCTAGTTTAGCTTAACTTATAGGATAGCCTAACTCGTAGAGTAGGTAGTTCGCAAGGTGATTTTAAGCGTAGGCTCAATTAGGATTGGGTTGAGACCTTGGGCCGTGACATGTTTATTTCGTTATTGGGCCGTGACATGTTTATTTCGTTATTGGGCCTCGTCAAGCCCAAGACAATTTTTGGCCCTAACAGTTAGCCCCCCACTCTCTAAGTTAAAGAGTATTTAGCTTAGAGAGTAGATTTAATCGAATGATGTAGACTGAGTGGAGTAGTGATAGCAGCTCGTTAGGTCGGATGGTTCGTTGTGTGGATTGGGTCAATGACTTGTCGATTTGAGATGCAAGATAAATCGGTCTGGGCCGATCGAAGGTGTAAACTCATGAATCAGGCTGGGCTAATCGAAGGTGTAAACTCGTGAATCAGGCAGGGTCGATTGAAGGTGTAAACTCGTGAATCGGGCAGGGCCGATCGAAGGTGTAAACTCGTGAATCGGGTAGGGTCGATCCGAAAGTGTAAACTCGTGAATTTGGTAGGGCCGATCCAAAGGTGTAAACTCTTGAATCAGGCAAAACCGATCCGAAGGTGTAAACTCGTGAATCCGTTAATCGGGAAGGACCAATTCAAAGGTGTAAATCCATGAATCGTGTAGGGCTGATCCGAAGGTGTAAACTCGTGAATCGGGCAGGGCCCATTCGAAGACGTAAATCCATGAATCGGGCATGGTCGATTCGAAGGTGTAAATCCATGAATCGAGCATGGCCGATTCGAATGTGTAAACTCGTGAATCGGGCAGGGGCGATTCGAAGGTGTAAAACTCATGGATTGGGTAGGGCCGACCGAAGGTGTAAATCCGTGAATCAAGTAGGGCTGATTTGAAGGTGTAAACTCGTGAATCGGGCTAGGTCGATCGAAGGTGTAAACTCATGAATCGGGCTGGGTCGATCGAAGGTGTAAACTCGTGAATCGGGTTGGGTCGATTGAAGGTGTAAACTCGTGAATCAGGTTGGGCTGATCGAAGGTGTAAACTCGTGAATCGGGCTGAGCCGATCAAAGCTGTAAACTCGTGAATCAGGCTGGGCCGATCAAAGGTGTGAAAACTCATGAATCGGGCTAGGCCGATTCGAAGGTGTAAACTTGTTAATCGGGCAGGGCTGATTCGAAGGTGTAAGTCCATGAATCGGGCAGGGCCGATCCAATGGTTTAAATCCGTGAATCGGCTAGGGCCGATTCGATGGTGTAAATCCATGAATCGGGCAGGGCCGATCCGATGGTGTAAATCCGTGAATCGGGCAGGGCCGATTCGAAGGTGTAAATCCGTGAATCAGGTAAGGCCGATCTGGAGGTGTAAATCCGTGAATCGGGCAGGGTCGATCCGAAGGTGTAAATCCGTGAATCGGGCAGGGTCGATCCGAAGGTGTAAATCCGTGAATCGGATCGGCCAGGACCGATCCGAAGGTGTAAATCCGTGAATCAGACAAGGCCGATCCGAAGGTGTAAATCCGTGAATCGGGCAGGACTGATTCGAAGGTATAAGCCAAGTAGAGCTTGTATGGAGCTTGCGGTCGAGTCGGCGTGATCGACTTGTAGTTGAAACCTTTGAAGGCTATGTGGCCCAGTCGACGTGACTAACTTTGTAGTTGAAAACATTTGATTGAAGCTGGAGCAGTGACGTGCATGGCATGCATGTTTTAAGCAAAGAGCCGAATGGAGAGTCAATATGCATGATATGCATGTGTTATGGACTGAATGAAGAATGAGCTAAATGGAAAAATGGGCTGCATGTATTTAAGTAATGGGCCGAATAGAGAAAGATTTAACCAAATAGAATGGTACTTAAAAAGAGATAATGACACATACCTTTCCCCTTCAAGTGCTACCACCCATGCTTGTTGGACCGAGTTGAGAGAGGGGTGTTACTTTCTATGTCAGAGCTAAACTAGTTGAAGTTGAGTGGGCACGCGATTCACTTTTGGGCTGAACCAAATGGGCACGTTGATATTGTATGTGCAGAACCAAATATCATTGAGTGGACTACTCGTGTTGTTTAGTGGTGCTGAGTTGCTGTGGGGAGTGAAAAGTTTGCAAACAGCGGGGAGCGTGAGGGCTTTTGTGACAGGTGTGTTAGAGATTGTGATGTGAAGGTGGTTTGAGTTGATATGTATTGGTTGGGAAGGGGCGCTGGTTCGAGTTTGGAGTTTTGGAATACGGTGGGGTAAGGAGATTAGGCGAGAGTGGGGTGGCGTCACTTAGGCAGGTTTTGTTTGGGGGGTTTCTCTTCGTGTTTAGTAGATGACTTTGGGTGTTTTGAGAGGATTATTGTTGTGTTTTTAGGATTTAATTGTGTGATTGGAGAAGTTGTTAGGGCGATTTTAGGAGAACAGGTGGACGGGTTTTGGGTTTCCAAGTGGTGGCAAATCTCCGTGAAGTTGAATTGGGATTGGATCAAGGTTGGTCGAGTTTGAGTTACCTTCTAATGGAGCTGAGGTCCTAGAGATGCTGGGGTATTGAGGCATCTTCTTGAATGAACAAATTGACTGATTTTATGGCGGGTAATGCATTGCAAAGTTCTGATGACGGTGGCGAACCACCTGGTGGTTTGATGATTGAAGTGAAAAGGCGTTTGTAGAGAGGTTGAAGACAGAAGCTATTGCCTTATCTGAACAAAGGATTAGAGAAGAGAGATTGTTGAAGCAAAGTCAATGAATCAAGTGGTTGTTGAAGCAAAGTCAATGAATCAAGTGGTTGTTGAAGCAAAGTCAATGAATCAAGTGGTTTAGGAACACCACTTTAAACTCTAACACATTATTATTCTATTATTAATTTAGAACAATAATATGAGTTTCAAGGTCTTATACTACCCGCTGAATGGATATAATATAAATTAAATTACGATATGTCGAATAGATATAATATGGCATGTGAATAGATAAAACAAACGAAGAAAAATAAAGAAAAAAAAAATTCTTATCGTGATGGGATTTTCTGATTAACATTGTCAGTCAAAAGGAGTTCCGTGTCGCCTTCCATGTTGTAAGTCGTCGTTGGCAGATGATTGGTAGGGCCCCACGGTGGGCGCCAAACTGTAGATGCAAAAAATCTACAGTCACGAAAATAGGATCTGATCCCGTGAGGTTGAGGCCACTGACAATCCGCTAGACCTGCACACATGGTGGCCATTCTAGAAACGTCCGTAGCCCCAGTATTATTCTGAAGTAAGGGCACAGATAATATGGTAAGGCTATCATAGTGTTGAACGACCCTGTCAAAAGACAGTGACTGATCTCACTTGTCAAGGTTGTTTGGTGACAGCCTGGTGCAACACATGGGTGCTTGCTGTAGGCGAATACACCGTAGCAAGTTCACTGGACTAACCCACCAAAGGATTCTATATGGATGGTAACCCCAGTGTCTATGGAACAAATCCTCTAACGAATGGTGGTGCATGTGATCCTTAGACTTGAGATCATCGGAGAGCCTTGTGCACCAATTGGTGCAGTTTGAGACTAGCCTAACGTAGTTCTATTCAGAGCTGTCAATACGGTGGTGATTGGTTGCATCAAGGAGTGTATCAAGACTATGGTGGATAGACAGAGGATTCATCACTCCCGGGTACGGGAGAAGTTATCTCACGGCGCAATTTAGTATATGGCAATGACACTAAAACTGTGGCCATAGTGGGATTGAGTTGTTGCTCTATCCAGTTTATAATACGGGTCATTGGTCCAGAAACTGAATAAATAATATCGAGAGTAACCGAAGGTTGACACTATTTCTATGCCTTCGTCTCGTCGAGATAACGTATGATGAAAGGATCGAATTGTACGGTAACCATATCGTTGACAGGTAGCTACTTTGCTGAATCCGAATCTATCGGGTGGCCATGATGCCTTGCTAGGGGCCAATCTTGGTCTGTGTATTAGTGAGACGATTAATTGGTGTTAATCGCAATACTATACACTACCGGTATAATAAGGAGCCTATGGGTCACAGACATAGAAGATAATTTAAGACTCAGGAAGAAAGAAGGGCGTTTTCGTCTTTTTGGGCGAAAAGGTATTTTGGTAATTTCACAGTGCAATTAAATTTGCTGAGGTCGTAGCCTTTTATTTAATTTGTTAGAAAAATTAAATAAGTGAAATTACATTTAAATATGTGTTAGCATATATTTAAATAAATTATCATTATTGTTAAATGTTAATATATATATTAAATATATATGAATTGATTTTAATTGAAGATAATGATGAATTAAAATAAATATCTAATTGGGAGTGTTTGGTAACATGGGGTGTTTGGGTTGGAGCCCAAGCCTATTCAATTTGGGAATAAGGCAATTAAAAACATCACTATAAAAGAAAATGTTTCTTTGTAAAATGTAATTGTTTTTCATTACACTCATTTTTCATTGAAAAGAGAAAACACATAGCCTCAAAAACTCTCGCCCACGCTAGATTTTGCTTTTGCAAAGAATCAAAGTTCTTCTTTGATTTTTCTTCTTGTTTCTTAAGGCTAAGGAGGATCTAGCAAATCCCTCCTTAGTTCCTTGCGATTGTCTTCGTGTGGACTACGTCGGTTCGATCCTATACTTGGGTCGATAGCAAATACATTCCGAGACAAAGTTGGAGGAGCCTCCAAACGTGTGTATGATTCCTTAAACCTTGAAAAGATTTTTCTGCAGATTTAATATATATATATATATTGTATAAACTATGATTTTTGTAACCGAATCTTGGTTCTAAGGAACGATCCATGTAGTTTATGTTTTTGTTTCCCGCTGCGTAACTAGGTCGTTCACTAGCAGTGGTATTAGAGCCTCAGGTATCAAATTTTACAGTTTATTGTATGATCTATAACATGTATTTGGTTGATAACATGTTATTTTTGAAAAATCTGCAAAATCTGCTTTTGGATGAATGATTCAAATGATAAGTTGGTTTAATAATGTGTTGGTGGATGTTATATTGGTTGGTTGATGTCCTGGTTGAACGTGTGTGCGTTCGATTTGATTTGGATTCATGTTATTATACACACACACACACACACCAAAAAAAAAAAAAAAAAAAAAAAAAAAAACTGTAAAAAACGCGAACTGTTCATATTGGGGATTTCCAAGTTTCGTCGGCGAAGTGTTCTCTGGAAATTTTCACCGCGGCGACGTGGCTGCTGCCCCAATTTTGTGCTTTTTCGAAGAGACCGAATGCAGTTTCAATAACCTATAAAGCCAATGATCATTCTGCACATTTAAGAGGGTAATTAATAAATAACCCACCCGATTCAAAAATTGATTGTTTTTGAAATGTATGCTATGTACTTGTTTGTATATTGCATGGTGCCCGGTACATGAGCCTTAGACCTATGGTGAATATTTTAAATTATTTTTGGGTATGTATGGTTGTATAATTTATTAAATAGGGCCTATGTGTCATGCCTTTCTCCTCTTCTCAATGTACGTTCTTTTCTCATCTCATTCCCCTCCAATTTAAATCGAGGTTTCTAAATTTGTTGATGTAAAATTAGTTTAATATTAATTTTATTGTAAATGTAAAATGATATTTTTTGTAACATACTTAAAGACGGAGCAAAGGACGAGGCAACCATACTTGAAGACTCAAGATATTTATTACAGGACCCCTATGTGACCCACCGATTCCTCCAGGCTCAAGGAAATCGGTTGTAGTTGGGCCATGTACCGGCACATTTTAATATTGTGATTAGAATGCATGCTAAGGTTGAATGTTGAATAACATGCCAAACAATGTCATTCTAACAAAGATAATAATCTGGTGAGACATTAAATAAGAAACCCTCAATTAAAGTATATTAAGTCACGTAAGCCTTCCATCACCATGGTTTTAATCAAACCACTGTTCATCGAAACCTTGTTCGCCCAAGCGAAGGGTACACTTCTACCAGTGGGAGGTTAAAATTCATTGGAGTTTTCCTTAATGGTGATGGGTCGACTTAAAATGACGGTTTTGCTTGTTCGCCAAAG